>NW_011888811.1:6771476-6774111 GCF_000151845.1 Pteropus vampyrus
ATCAAAAGCATTAAAGACTCAAGATTATTTTTAACTTCCCACACCACCTTGTATAATTTCACTGGCTGTGAGCATATGCTTCAGACATCCTATCTTATTCAACAATTTATGTTCCTTGTCACAAGTGAAATTACCTTTATTTTAGATTGCAAGGTCAGGTAAATCTTCTCTGATGTGACAATTAAATTGAGACCTGAAAAATAAGAAGAAATTATTCCAGAAGAAAGTGGAAACAAGCTCTTTTCAGGGAGCAGAAACGTTATTTGCAGTAATCTGAAGTGGGAAAGTGTGATGTTGTGACTTGTAATAAGAAATATGCATTTGGTCTTCCTCTTGTCTTACACAGAGCTCTTAGAATGCTTGGACTTTCCTAGACAATGAGAGTGATCAAGGTGTCTCTTGTCATGTTAATGAAGTAGTTTTTAGACCTCACCTAAGGTTGGGGGCTGGATGCCTGAGAGAACAAACCATGTGATTAGAGGTTGGAACTTTCCCACCTAGGGAGGGGAGAGAAGCTGGCAATCTGTTCATTTACCAACGACCAATGAGTTACTCAGTCCTGCCTACGTAATGAAGTCTCCAGAAGCACCCAAAAGGACGGGGTATAGAGAGCTTTCCAGGTTGGCGAACACGTGGTGAACTGGGAGAGGGCATGGAAGCTCCACACCATTCTCTGTGCTCTGTGAATCCCTTCCTTCTGGCTGTTTCTGAGTTATACATCCTTTCATATCAAACAAGTAATGTAGTAAGTAAAATGTTATCTCTTGAGTTCTGGGAGATGCCCTAGCAAATGAATCAAACCCAAGGAGGGGGTGATTGGAACCACCTCTTGATCCAACCATAGCTGATAAACTGGTGTCTGAAAAGGGACAGGGTGGGGACAGTCTTGTAGGACTGAGCCCTTAACCTGTGGGACCTGACACTGTCTCCAGAACGATAGTGTCAATATTGAGTTAAATCGTAGGACACTCAGCTGGTGTCGTGAAGCATTGCTTGGTGTGGGGAGAAAAAAAAAAATCCACATGTTTGGTGACTTGAAGTGTCAGAAGAAAGATGTTCCATGTGAGTGGTAAAGAAGACAAAGGAGTTAGAAGCTGGAATTTTTCCATTACAGAAAGATACTGTTTTTATCAAGAATTTGAAAACATGCAAGCTTGAATGAGAAGGAATGAGGCTCTTATGGGAAGCAAAGGCTAGGTCATATAAAGCCTTATGATCATTTTAAGGTTTAAAATATTAAACATTGAATAGTTCTAAGCAGTGAAGTGCCAATTTGCTGTATGGAGAATGGGTTGGAAAAGGGTAAGACTGAGAACAAAGAGAGGGATTAGCAGGCTACTGAAAGCGTTCGTGTGAAAAATGACAATGACTTGGATTAAGATGGTAGCTGTGGAGGTGGATAATTGGTTGGATTTGAGATATATATTAAAAGTAGAATCAATAGGACTTGGTGGTGGAACAAACAGGGATATGAGAAAAGGAGGTATCAAAAGTTTGGGCTTAAAAAATATAAAAGCTTATCCTTATACGGATTATACAAAATACTTCACATTCATTATCTGATTTGATCCTCATAATAACACACCAAGATCAACATTATTATCTGTTTTGCAGATGGCTCACAGGAGTCAAAAGGACTGCCGTTAATCCAGTAATTAATCCATAGCTGAAACCAGAACCAAAGTCTATAATACTGGTCCAATTCTCCTTTATGTATATAGTTTTATTTCCTCGGTATGTGTTTAAGAAATAGAAGAGAAGATTCTTGTACCAGTTATCAGAGTTGATATTTCTGCCATGTCCTCTGTCACTGCAAAAGTCCCAGCCAACCCCATGACAGAGAAATTCAAAGCCAATAATAACAATAATAATAATAGATTTATTTTATTGACGCCTTCACAGTCTTTCAAACCTTTAAGACACATTATCTCATTTAATTGGCGTAATAATCCTTTGGTATTGATACTAATATGAACCCATTTTAGAGTTTAGGAAACTGAGGCACAGGAAGATTAAATAATGTGCCTGAGATCATGGAAATCATAATTGGACAAACTAGAATACGCTGGAGTCTACGCTATGCTGCCCATAGTGAACTCTAGAAGGAAACTGTAATAGTAAAAGCACAGACACCAGGATCAAACGGTTGCCAGAAAACTGAATTCAGACTCAAAAGATAGCATTTCAGTGCCCGCTTTGTCACTGACTCTAGCTTTGTTCGTACCTCGCCCCTTAAGCCCTGCCTAATTTTCTACCTGTAAAATGAAAGGCTTTCATGCATCATTTCTGATTCCAATTTTTTTTTTCTGTCTGCTTGTAGGTAATTATATTTTCAAGAGTTAGTTAATATAGTTTGTATTACTGCCAGCCAGTCCCCTCACTGACCATTCCCACCTAATTTTCTCATCAGACTTGAAAACCTCCCACTACCCCAGAACTCTGAGTTTCTTAGACAGTTCTTAGCAGGCTTACAGGGTGCTCAGGAAACATCAGCTGAGTTGATAAGCTTGGCAATTAACTCATCCTGCTAGTACACTCCCTGTGCAAAGTGCTAAATTGCAGTAGGTGTTTATCATATGTCAGGCTGACAGCCTCCTGCTGTCAGCTTTGATTTGCTAAATACCTGCAAAAGATC
>NW_011888811.1:6777196-6783347 GCF_000151845.1 Pteropus vampyrus
ATTTTTTTTTTCTGTCTGCTTGTAGGTAATTATATTTTCAAGAGTTAGTTAATATAGTTTGTATTACTGCCAGCCAGTCCCCTCACTGACCATTCCCACCTAATTTTCTCATCAGACTTGAAAACCTCCCACTACCCCAGAACTCTGAGTTTCTTAGACAGTTCTTAGCAGGCTTACAGGGTGCTCAGGAAACATCAGCTGAGTTGATAAGCTTGGCAATTAACTCATCCTGCTAGTACACTCCCTGTGCAAAGTGCTAAATTGCAGTAGGTGTTTATCATATGTCAGGCTGACAGCCTCCTGCTGTCAGCTTTGATTTGCTAAATACCTGCAAAAGATCGAGTGACTGGAACACCTGGTCTGCAGACTAAGCGGTACCACAAAGTTCCAGGCAGCATCCCAAGCGGATCCTGAGAGCTTTCCTCATGCCCCTCACCCTGTCCCCTCTGCTTTTCAGAGAGAAGTGAAGAAAAAAGGGCAGCACCTTGAATGAACCATTTGACATTAGTCTGTACTGAAATGGTTAAGGGAAGGGTGAACTCACCCCCATCCCTCTGCTCTGCCTGATGCTCTAATGATAAACTAATGAGCAATTATGGTGTACTTATTACTATGTACCAGGATCTATGCCAAATACATCACCTGCACAAACTTATTTAATCTTTACAACACCTCAGGAGTTTAAATAACTTGCCCCCAGTCATCCAGCAGGTGGGTAGTGAGTACAGCAATTGGATTTGCCTAGTTCACATCTCGACCTGAGAATTTACCATCAGGTCTCCCAATCCCTCCCCACTGCCTTGTTCTCCACACCCCAGGTATCACTATGCTTTCTGAAAGGTAGTAATGAGTTAGCAAGCAAAGTACTTTCTGCTGCGTTTTTTCTTCTCGCTTATGAAATTCCAGTGCTTAAGTAAAGTGCACCAGTCCTTAACCAAGCTGTGAAAACACAACGGTAAGTCGATGACTTCCCAGTCTCTTGATTAGACAGTAGGAGAAAGGTTTGATGAGTGGCTAATGAGAGCACACTTTTGAGACCACTGTCTCCTCTCTTCATGTGTAATGATGGCTCTGGTTTGATTCAGTCTCAGTCTTTCAATTTGGAAGTTGCAAGTTAATGGTCAATTGGCACTGTTGGACATAGTATTTTACTTAAAAAACTGAGACACCAAGAACCAGGTACCGCTGCTAATAGTTTTAATTTGTTGGAGTCTAACATGCCTGAATGAGACTTATAATTTGCAGATACAGATTCTGCCATCTTGGGCAATTAACTTTTCTGAGCCTCAATATTCTCATCTGTGAAATGGAAATTATGTACTTACCTCAAAGATTTGTATGGGGATTAAAATGTAAACTTAACAGGGGAGAGGAGGCATGGAATTATGAAAGTGCATGTGCATTTGAATCTGGTCTGTGACTTGAAGACATTCAATAAGTCACCTAGTGTCTGTGACTCTGCTCTTTGCCTGTAAATGTGAATGAAAACACTGCTTTAAGGGTTATGTTAAGAACTAAATGACATAATGTCTATAAAATGACTAAAGCAATATTATTGACTGTATTCCTCTAGGTATTTTATATACATTATCTCATTTAGTGTCAAGTGTAACCGAAAAGTGAAAATTAAAAAAAAAAAGGCCTAGAGCATCTCCTGGCACAGTACTTGCGCAGTTAATAGACTTATCTTAGTTTACACACATTCATATTTTAATTTCTTAATTTTTTTCTCTCACATATAAACTGAGAGATTTTACTAAGTTAATGGAGAAGGGAATATGAGTTAATTAGGTTGATGAACATGGATATCACATAGAAATCCAGTGGGCTCCATGTCTTCGCAGACCAGTTAGTATCTGCCAGCATTACAGTTAGGAGTTATCGATTCCAGCTACACAGATGGGTATGGGTCAGAAGTGGGAGAGAGCAAACAGCGTAGTTGAAAGGCATCAGCCTGCAATCACAACGACATAAGTAGCTCAGGAATGCTGGTGAGCAGATGCCATCACAGCCTGTTGATTCTGTGTGTGCAGAGCAGAGTGATTTTCTCTCAAATTTAGTAGGCTGAAGTAAGGGACACACTGAGGCCAAGTGTGTCCTGGGGAGCCGGTCCATTGCCGGGGACAGTTAGGGCTCCAAACTGGGGTTCTTGTACCAGGACATCAAGGTCCTACAGTTGACAGAATACTTTTCCTCGTTGCTTAGCTCTTTTATTCCCCTTAAGTACAAAATTATTAGACTTAATTTTTGGATTGGGAATAGGTAATTGCAGCTCTTAGGAAGTATCAAAAAGTGTTTCCAGGCTTGGTTTTAATAAAAATGTCCTTGTAATGGCCCTTAGGAGGAGGAGGCTACACTTGGCAGGACTCGTGTACAGAGCCTTTCTGTAGCACTACCTAAGTTTATCCTGAATATCCGTATGGACAGCTTTCCTCCAGGAGATGTCCACACGTATCAGGGAACTGGAAACAGGCAGATTTCATATTCTCAAAAGCTAACCTCTAGGCCAAAAGAAGGATGTAGTAACCTTAGAGCCTGGAGAGCCTCTCAGGTCAGAGGCCAATACCCAAATTACAAGCACAATAGTGTACCTGTAATGGGGATCTGTTTAAAAAGGAGACAGTGTGATGAGCTGAAAAAACGTACTGGGTTTAGAAGTCAGAGGGACCTTGATTAAGCTCCAACTATATGACCCAGCATAAGTTATCCCCCATCTCTCTACATGAGCTGGGGACACTAATGTTCCCCTCAGGGCGGGGGGTTGTGAGGATTAAGTGAGATATATACACAAAATCCTTAGTCTGATCCGGCACAGAGCACAGACAAATGCTTGGTAGCTTCTTTCGTTCTTGATTCCTCATAGGGAAATTAAGATTCTTTCAAAGAGGTGCAGACTTTAAACAGGCCCTCTGTCTTCCATAATTAAAAAGAACAGTCAGTCAAAGTTATTAAGTGACAACTAAGCCCCTTTGTTGAACATTTACTACACGCAGGCAGGAAGCCAAGTGCTTGATACGTATGCAGCATTAAGAGGTACCTTTGTTATCTCCTTTCTTTAGATTAAGAAACTGAGGCTGTAATTTTAAGCGACTCCATCAGTGACCTAGTTAGGAAGTGGCAGGAACCAGGTCTACCAGGAGAGGTAATACATTCAGCGACTGCACTTTTCAGCTATACTAAAATCTTGGCTGCACAGCCTCGTTTATCCCTGAACTTTATTTTTCTCTTCCTGACCTCTTGTTCAGCATCTTTTCTACAGTAAACTGTTCACTCATTTGGGATTTGTAAAGTTCTGAAACTGAGGCTACCACTGGATATTATTCAGCAAACACTTTCTTCACATCCAGTGTAAATGAATAATGCTATAGGTGTGTTTGAACTATTTAAGGAAGCAAACTGTCGTCAAGGAAATTTGAAGTATTCAGTCACGTATCTAGGCTGAGTGTCACTGTTTTGGTTTACTCATTCAGTGACATCACCTTAACTGGGCAAACAAGTGTCAATCCTAACTCAGTTCCTATCTGTCTGTGACACTGAGCCAGGAGTAACGTTAGAGTTTGCCTTGTCTGTCTTCTTCATTTTTCGCCAAACAGGACCCTAGAGGTTAATAGCAATAATACAGTAGTAGCAGTAGCGAAACCATAGCCATAGTTGCTGTAGCAGCAACACTGAGTGAATTAGTGTATGCACTTTATTTACGCTATTTCTTTTAGTCTTCACAAAACAGCTATGAAAAAATAGACATAATTTTATCTTCATATTATAGGTGAAGAAACAGAGATTAGATCATTTGTTCAAGGTCAACTAGCCAAGAAGCGATGACACTAACATATTTGCACAGTGTATTCAACTGAAAAATAAAATATTGACTCCATCCGAAAAGCATTGTCACATTGGATTCCCTCATCTACCCCACATGAGTTAAATGGGTGACATTTTCTGAAACGTGCAAAACCATATAAGTCAAGCAGATATATGTTATAAAGCATAAAAATGCAAAGAACAAATGTGAACAACTCTGAATGAGGCCATTGGATCTTCTGTGAAGAATTAAAGCAGGAATCAGCAACCTGTGGCCTCTGGGCCAAATCCAGTCCATCATTTGTTTTTGTAAATAAGGTTTTATTGAAACACAGTCAAGCCCATTATTTATATACTGTCATTGTCTGCTTCCATGAGACAGTGGAACAGACGAATGCTTGCAGCAATGACTTTATGGCCTGCAAAAGCAAAAATATTTACTATTTGTCTCGACAGAAACGATTTGCTGACCCCTGGCCTAGAACATCACCAGTCCTTAGATGTCCTGCTTCCTCCCAGATCACGTATTGGCCTTCCACTGCTCCTCAGAGGTAACTGCTGTTCTAAATTTTGGGTTTACCATTATCTTGCTTATTTAGAAAAATAATAGTTGCCGCACATATGTATACATTTACAATATTTTATATGGTTTTGCTTGCTTTTTTAAAGGAAACTTTTTATTGAAGTACACACATAGAGAAATGCACAAACCATAAATTTACAGCATGCAGAATGTTTATAAAAGAGTGGTAGCAGAGATCTTGCCCCATGTGACCATTATCCAGGCCACTGTACAGAACACAATCAGAATTTCAGGGCACATCCTTGCGCCCCTTCCCTATCATCATCCCTTCCCAAAAGTAAGGCATCTGTTTCTATTCTTTAGCGTTGCCTCTTTTTATTTTTTATGTGAAGATGAAATCATTGATTGTGTAAACTTTTTTTATTTGGCTTCTTTGCTCAGTATTATGTTGGTGACATTCATCCATGTGATTATAGGTAGCAGTAATTTGTTAATTTTCATTATACTGTAGTATACCTTTATATGACTATACCACAGTATATTCAGTATTTTAATTATCATTCAGTTGTATTTTTTATTTCCATTATAATTTCTGTTTTTATCTCAAGACAAAAAAATTTAAAGGTTTTTTTTTTAGTTGCCTTTAGGCTTAGTAATTTCTGTAAAGTTGTCTTTTTTATAAACATTTCTAAATGCACTGTGATTGTATAATGTATCCTAATAATTTAAATACACATCTTCTGAAATTTACTAACATTTGTTTTATGGCTTAGTAATAGGTCTTTCTTGTAAATGTTCTCTATGTGCTAGAAAGAAATTATTCTGTTGTTGTTAGAGGCAGAGTTCTCTGTATATTTATATCAAGATTGTTATGTGTGTGTTCAAATTCTGTATCATACTAATTTTCTATCTTCTTGTCTTAAAATTGAGAAAACTATATTGCAAATTTCTACTATGTTGGTGGATCTACCAATGTACTCATGTAGTTCCATCTTACATTTTGTATATGTATAATATTTTATTAGATATATACAATTTTATAATTATTATGTCTTCCTGGTAAGTTGAATCTATCATTGTAGCATTTATTTGTTTGTTTGTTTTTATTTATTTTAGATAGCTAGCCTATCAAAAATTAAAAATTTTTTTAATTACAGTTGATCATCGTGGCATTTAATAGTAATTTACTTTCTCACTAATCATGCTCTTTATCTTAAAGTATAATTTGTCTCATAACTCAGCTTGCTTTTGGTTAGTCCTTGCCTATTATACCTGTTTCCATCAGTTTTTGCCTCACACAGTTTGACAATCTGTTATTATTAGATGCATACATATTATGAATTATGTCTTTTTAGAGAATTAATCTCTTCATTATTATGCAGTCCCTTTCTTTATCCCTAATAACTTTTCTTGCTTCGAAGTCAGCTTCATTGAAATTAATAGAGCTGTTTCCATGTTCTTTCAATTAGTATTGGCAATATATATTTTTTCTCCACCTATTTATATTGCGTTTATATTTAAAGTGGGTTTCTTACAGACAACATATGATTGTGTGTTGTTTTTTGATCCACTCTGACAATCTCTGTTTTTTAATTGATGCATTTACACTATTGACATTCAAATTGATTATTGACGTAGTTGGATTAATATCTACCATATTTCTTTCTGTTTTCTCTTTGTTGCCCTTGTTCTTTGTTCCTATTTTTGTCTTTCAGTCTTTTTCTGCCTTTTGTTGCTTTAACTGAGCACTTATGTGATTCCATTTTCTCTCCTTTCTTAATGTATCAAGAATACTTCTTTTTTTATGTAGTGGTTGCCCAGGAGTTT
>NW_011888811.1:6784422-6800594 GCF_000151845.1 Pteropus vampyrus
TTAAAGCCCCTATCAGATTAATCATAGTCGTTTGAATTCCAAGTCTGAAAATTCCAATATTCCTGACATATCTGGTTCTTATACTTGCTCTGTGTTTTCAAATAGTGTTTTTTTGCCTTTTAGTGTGCCTCGTAATATTCTGGATGGTTGTATGTGATGTACCGAGGAAAAGGAACTGCTGCAAATTGGCCTTTAGTAATATGGTGAAGTGTAGGGTAAGGGGAAGTGTTGTATAGTCCCATGACTAGGTGTCTGTCTTTGCGTGAGCAGATGCCTCTGGGATGGGAACTTCATACGTGTTTCTCAGTTTCTCTCCTCTCTTAGGCGGGACAGGAGGACTGGAATGGGATGGGGTTAAGTACTTCCCTTCTCTCACTCGGAAGGCTGGAGCTGACTGGGGTTGGGTATTTCTCTTTCTCCAGGCCAGGAAGTCTCTGCTGATACTTCATCAAGCTGATCAGTTTATGCTGAGGGTAGGCCTTATTAACAACAGAGTCCTTTGGTATATTTTAAAATAGTTCATTTTCCCCTTCCCCTACTGAATCATGAGAGGATTTTTCTCTTGATATGTATTGTGAGATTCCGATAGAACTCGAGGAGGTAAAAACCCACAAAAGGGTGGTTCCCCTCTATGACATGGTCCCCCTGGTGTTTTTAACTCTCAGAGTCATCTACACTGAGCCTACGGCAATTTGTCAATTGCAGTTCTGATTTTCCTACCCTGGCACTGGTCCCTGAGGCAGTTTCCGCTTGTATCTGTTCTAATAAGCTGTGACTTCCTGTATTTACCTGTCTCTCTCCAGTCTCGGAGCAGCGGTTTGCCTTGCACCCTCCCCTCCATTATGCATCCAAAGAGAGTCGATAACTTTCCAATCTCTTCAACTTTTTAGTTGTGAGGATGGAGTGGTGACTTCCGAACTCCTACAGGTTGACCCAGAACCCAGCAGTCCCGATAGTTACTTTATAAATAAATGCATACGTATTTTAAGTAGAGGAATTTACTTAAAGAAAAGATAAAGTAAATATTAGTATCAGTAGTAGATGGAAATGGGTTCAAATCCAAAATGTAGTAATGAACGACTAATGTTTGGAAAATGTTGCATTATACAACGTGTGTATGTACATGAGACTCCTTCCTAACCACTCTGCTAGTCTGCCTCCGGACCGGTCACTGCTCCTGGGGAGAATGTTTTGATGGAAGGAGAGGGAAGGAAAGGGAAATAGAGGGAAGAGGCTGCCGATGCCTGGGGTGCCAATTTTTTGTGCTTCTCAAAGAACTTCTAGAGGACACTGAGTAATGGAGGTCACTCATGAGATCAATATTGTGCTAATGAGCATATGAAACACTTTAAGAAGCTGATATACTTTATAGGCTGGAAGAAGAGAGCAGAGTCATTTGAGGATCCAAAAATAAGGAAGGCAGGCTTTTAACTGTAGTATAACTGGGTATTTTTGTGAAAACCACTTAATTCTCCTGCCATACATGCACTGTCGTGGATGCTGGAAGCCATATTTATATTATATGACCCCTTCTCCTTAGCTACAGCTTACTGTAGCAGGGTTGAAAATGAATTCGAGCTGAGCCAAATTTAAAAATTTCTCCCACAAAAATTTAGAATTAAAACAAGAGATACTATTTTATTGCCATCATCTCTTGAACTAGAAGGATATATAAACTAGGGAACCCTGCCATATGCACAGAAAAAGAGGAAGTCGATCCACAGAAAGAAGAATGACACAGGCACTTAACGAGGCTCTGTAGGCTCATAGAGCAGTTTATGGTCAACACTCCCTGGTTCTAGTTAGTTCCACTTACCAATTGCTATGTAGATTATCTCAAAATTTAGTGCTTTTTGATTATCTCAAAATTAAACAAGAACTATTTTATTATATCTCATGATTTTGTGGATTAGGAATTAAAGCAGAGCTTGAGTGGGTAGGTCTTCTGCTTCCTATGTCATTGACTAAAGTTACTCACTAGTATTCAGCCAGTAGACAGACTGTTCTAGAGAGCCCATGATGGCTCTACTGATATGTCTGGTAACTTTGGAGAAGTTGAAAGGAAGGCTGGGATCAGCTAGAACTGTCAATTTGACCATCTACATGTGACCTCTGCAGCATGATAGTCTCAAATTAGTCAGACTTGTTTCAGAGTGGCTCCGAATCCCCCCAGAAAGTTTTCCAAGAGAGAGGACATGGAAGCTGTCCATTCGTTAAGGTCCCGGGCTGGAAACTGGCACTGCATTCTCTTCTGCCCCCATTCTATTAGGCAGCTCACTAAGCCCAGCTTGGGTTTGGGGGAAGAGAATAGACTTGACCTCTCAGTGGAAAGAGTAGAAAGAAATTTGCAGCATTGTTAATCCCGCATGATGGCTGGCTGCACTTGGGTTTCCTGAGAACGTTGTGTGCCTCCACAGGAATTTGCCCATTTTGGGTAGGCTGGTTTGGGCTGCTTTAGCTATTTGTAGTTATCATACCGATGAATAAGTTACAAGGACAATGATTTGTATTTCAATGGCCCTTAAAAACTCTAAATATAGCCCACTGAGTGAAAAACTGGGCTCTCAATAGAAAATAGGTTTATGAGTTTAGGTTCTGCTGCAAGAAAAACCAAAGTTAAAATGCTGACTTTAAAACTTACTAGTTTTGTGACCAGAGAAAAGTTACTTTCCTTTTCTAAGCTTCAGCTCCCTTATTTGCAAAGGGAAAAGATTAATAGTGCCTGCCTCACTCAGTGATGGTAAGGAGTCAAATGAGATCATGAACTTAAAACTCAGTACAGTTCCAAGCATGTTGTATATTGCTGTTATTCTTTTTCTTTTTTTAAATTTTTTTAAGGTGAGGCCACCCTTGGTTGACCTCACAGATCGCAAGGACCTTGTCAAGTTTACAATCCCTTATTTTATTTATTTATTATTATTTTTTTTACACCTACAGCACACGGTCTTCCTAGGTGGTCTCCCATCCAAGTACTAACCAGACCCGACCCTGCATAGCTTCCGAGATCAGACGGGATCGGGCTTGTTCAGGGTGGCATGGCTGTAGACTGCTGTTATTCTTTTCATTAATTGTTGTTGTGAGAATTTCAAGTCAAAGTAGTAGAAGAGAAGAGAAAGTTTATATACTCAGGGGATATATAATCTAGCTGGAAGACAGGATATTTCTATTAATAGAGAAATAATATTATGGCTAGCTATCATTAAATTAAAGTGAGAGAACAGTAGAGAGGGTGAGTGCCTGTAGGTTATTAAAGGAGAAGAAAATATTATAAACTGAGCAACCAGAAAAGCTTCCAAAGAACGGGTCAGATCCAAGACAGACTTTAAAGTAGGGACTAGCGTTAGGTAAGAGTAGAGACAAAGGGAGACAATTTCAGGGAGGTAGAAGAGCTTAAGCAAAGATAGCCAGGTAAACAAATATGCCTGAGATTTTCAGGAACTCTTACTGAACCAGCTACAATGCTACAGGGGATAAGATGAAAAGAAGGTGCCTGATGGAGTGAGAGCCTTGAAATGGCTTGGATTAGAAATGTATAATTAAGACTGGGAAATTCCTTGGAAAGTTTTAAAATAGTTTTAGTAATAATATGTTAATTCTCTAACGATATAGATTTGACCAAAGAGAAATTTTCAAGAGGGAGACTATTAACCTCTGGACATAATATGGATAATGGCAAGCAATAGCAGAAGCCAGCAGGAAATGAATGTAGTCGATGCCACGCCCGCCAGCATTGACAGGGCTGACAGAAATGGTCCCTAACTAGATGTGAGGAAAATGGAGGCATCAGTGATGTCACCTAGTATCAATTTTGAATAAGACAAATAATCATTGCCCTATTGACAGCAATGGCAAAGTCTGAGAAGGTGGCTAATTTAAAATAAAAGGAAAGATAAAGGGAAAAGAAAGCGAAGCCTTAGATTGAAGAACAGAGAAAGAATGAGAGGACAGAAGAAATTAATAAGGTATAAGATATCATCATCGCTTCAACCTTCAGAGAAGAAAATAGGTACTAGAGGCCATGAATCATTCAGCCTGGAAGCACAGGCATTTACACACTTGAGTTAGAGCTTTTGAAATAATGGGTCATGTGGGAGACAATTTATAATCCCTAATCCCAGCAAGCTTCAGCTCTGATTTTTCAGAAGCACTTAACCAGACCTAGGCATTAAACTCATAAGTTAAGATATGAAACAAGGGGTTCTTTCCCTAGCCTTCTCCCACACTTAGGCACATACAAGTGGTGAGATCAGGTGATATGAAAGGACTCTGATGCGTAAATTCTTTGCTACTAGGTGCTCTCAGTATTCTGTGTGTGTGACATAAATATTCCCAGAGAGACCCACATAATCCTTCATAAACAAGTGGTCCAAGGCACAGTGGGGCTCAGTGTCATTACTTCAGTCCCGGGGTGGTTCTTCCAGACACAAACTGCCCATCTGCCTTTGTGCTTCCAAATGAATTTCTTAGCTATAGGCAAGCAGAGAGCTACTATGTCACCTAGTATCACACACAGTTCAAACAGATGGGCAGGACAGTCACTCCATAACCCACAGAGGGTTGAAAGGAATTACTTGGAGTCCAAGCCCACAAATGCAGTCTGAGGGGCATTGTTTTAGATCGCTGTTCAGAGGTAGCCACTAGCATTCACTCCAAGGTACAAAAGGCTCCTAACTTGTGCTCCCATCTCCAATGTATCTTATGCACTGTCTTGGTCCCTTTAAGCTGCTATAACAAATTACTACAGATGGCATAGCTTGTAAACAACAAAAAGTTTTTGCTCACGGTTTGGGAGGCTGGAAAATGCTGGATCTAGACGCTAGCACAGTCACCTTCTGTTAATGGCCCTTTTCCTGGACTTTAGCTCTTCTCTGTGTCCTCTAATGGTGAAAGGGGCAAAAGGTCTCCCCGGGTCTCCTTTATAAGGCCCCATCTCTTCCTTTTGTCATCGTTGGGGGTTAGGATTTCAGCATATGAGCTTTGGGAGGACGCAAACATTCAGACCATAGCCCTGGACACAAATTAGGGCCATTTGAGCTGTACTGATACCAAATTAATCTTCTCAAAGAATAGCTACAGACGTGACCTTCTCTTGCACAAGTAGGTTATTTATAAATAAATGATCTTGCTCCTTTCTAGGTGATTTTCCAGGCTCCATTCACTTCCTAACGGCCTCCTTTATCTATTTGGAGGATTCTTCCTCTACTGTTGATTGTTTTGACAGAAGAGATTTTCTAGTACCCCACCCCGAGCCCCTCAACTACAGCCGCATGATATTTCTTCTACCTGCCCTCCAATCCAGCTGGGGCTTGTCAGGAGGCCCAAGAGCAGCCAATCAGAAGACCTCTCCCTGGACCTACCACAAAGAGCAGAGGCAGCAGTGGCCCTGACAGGTCCTTCCTGACCAGGCTCTTCTGGCGACCAGGCAGGCTTGGTCTCCTGCTTCCTCCTCCTCCTCTTTCCAAGGCATCCTTGTTCCTCTTCCTGGAGAGGCCAAAGAGGTGTTCCAGTTTGCAGCACACCCACCCCATGCTGTATAACCAGAATCCCAAGATCCCCTGTTCACGTGGCCCTAGGCTGTACCCAAGGCTTTTCCACAGTCTCACTCCTGAGTGCAGACTACTTGCCACTGGTATACCTGCCACTAGGACCTAACATGGCCCAAGGATGGCTTATTGCAGGGATGGGTGTGAATAAATTCGGTTTGGGGTATCCATTTGTGCACTGGCAAGACCCTTCCTAGGGCCTGTGAGGGAGTGATAAGAGAAAAATGGAAGGTTCTTTTGAGAAACCCGAAAGAGGAATGAATATAAGCAGGGAGTGGGCGGTGGTCAGGGGTGGCTGGGGGAACTTTGTGGACAGAGGTCACCATGCTTGAATTGGTAGGATAAAGAGAAACCCTGTGGCTTTATGAAATGACAAGAATGGAGGGAAAGGGGTTTACATTGAGCAACCAGCTGAACAGGAAAATAAAGAGCCCCCACAATACCTCAGAGAGGAAGAAAATGGGGGAGCTTATGGATTTCCTGAGTCCTCAGAAGAGGCAGGTGAGGGAGAGAGCCAGCAGCTGGAGAGAAGCTCTCATTTATACTCCAGGGTGTCTGCATACCCCCAGGGCAGAGCGAGGGCTGTCCACAGTTACTTGGCAGTAACCATTGCACATCTTTTTTGTTGTTTTTCTGAAGACATGTTTGTCAAGGGCAGAGGATAGAGAAAATTTCATGCAATAGTTTGTTAGTTGGATATATAACTCATACATATTTAAACATATAGTATACGGGCCCCTCTTTGTACTCCTGCTTTGGGCCCACAGAACATTTCAGGTAGCCCACCTGCCCTTTTCTGGCTTTATCTTCAGGCTTCTCACCAATGCTGTGAGCCCCAAATGCCTTCCCAAAAATCCCTTTTTGCTCATCGCATCCAGGTCAGTTTCTGTGTTTGCAAATGGGGACCTCCCAGAAGGTTTGCCTTCATTTAGTCTAACAAACCCCTAAGCTTTATTTCTCCTTCTTTTGTTCCCTAGTAGTTATTGTTTTTAGAGGTGTGTGTGACTGTGTGTTTTTGTATGTTTTAAATACAGAAAATATAAAAAGAAAGAAAAAAAATTACCAAAATTCAATTAACATTTTTATACAGGGTTTTTTTTTTTTTCAGTATTTAATGTTTGCAGAACTGCTATTATAATCACATAGTTTTATATCTGTCCTTTTCACTTAGCATATTCATTTCCCCATCATTAAAAATTCTTCAGGAATTGTATTTTTAATGACAGAATCCCATTGTGTGGATGTTTTATAACTTACCTAACAAATCTCTGAGCTTTTATTGGTATAAATGGTGCTGAGATTCAGATCTTTGGGCACAAATCCTTTTCTACGTTTCTTATTATTTCTTTAAAAATAGATTCCTAAAGGAGACGACTGATAAATATTAACAGATAATCCTCAATCAAGGTTTTATTACTTTACCTTTCAGCCAGCAGAGTTTGAGAATGCCCGATTTCTCCACATCTTCACTGTCCCTCTCTCTTTTTCATCAAATGTCCTCAGAATTATTGTTGGTTGTACATTATAACTCCAAAGTAGGGCCCCCTACATACACACCACCACCGCACCTCACTTCACCATCAAGAATGAGGAGGAACCCTGAAAAGATTTAAGAAAAAAACAGAAAATAAAGGAGCTAAAGAGATCGTGAATTGAACTAAAGGGGAGGGTAGAATTTTCTTTTGGCCTTTTTTCTTTTGGGTATTGTTCAATTTCTTTTGGTCCTGTAAAGTTAGAGACCCAGGTCCTCCTTCTACAAGTCTAAAGGACTTCTTCCCCTCAACTTGAAAAGCCATCAGGAAACAAGGTAACACCAAAGAGAACACAGGCCAGCCACTTGTCTAGGTAAAAGACACTTTAGTGGGTCACATTTGTTTCAGGCCAGTTCAGCAGATGTGTAAAATACAAAGGAATGAGACCCAGAGCCTGAAAAGTATGAATAAAGAGCGAGTATTTGCCTGAATTAACTTCTGAATATCTCCCTCTCTGGGATGACAGGTGAATAGGGGCTGTGCCTGACAGATGGTCATGTATTCGGTAATATGGGGTCTCGCCATCAGAGACCTAACACTGGTAATTTTTATTTCAGATTCATTTTAATGGTCATTTGCCACACGCAAATTAGTCAGATGCAGTTCGAGATCTGGTTACCTGGTTAACTGGCAGAAAATGGAGTGGTGGAATGATGCCCCTCACAGAGACCTCAGCAAGAACAAAGGGAAGGCAACTAAGTCTGCTCGTCCCCCTGGAAAGCTCCCAGAGGCTGGGGTTGGAATGAACCAGGTGGTTTCCCAGAATGGCCTAGTGTGGGAAAAGTCAGGTTAAGTTAGGTTATGTGGAAAAGAGGAGCAACCTGGGAAAATCAAATCTGCGAAAAATTCCCGTGAGGGCTACAACAAAGTGAGAAGCAGGAGAACGCATGGGAGGGAAGAGAGTTTTCACGATAGTAAGCATTGGCGGGCCTGTTTTTATGGAGCGTAGACTACTCGAAGGCAGGTCCACTAGGCTGGCTTAAAACTACCACTTGGTAGCTGACATATGTCTCAGCACAAGAGTATTCATGTGTGTTAAAATATTGGAGACATACTACTAAAATAGGGTGAAACAATTTATTCCAACAGCCTACTTTATGGTGCCTCACCCACCCAGATCTTGTTTACCACTAGGAATTTCATGGGCAAAGGCAGATGGTTCAAAATCATCTTTCCGACCCTTTTACTCCAAACTTTCTTTGGCTCTGATGAGGACCCAGATTTTGTTTTCTATTAAAAAAAAAAAAAAAAAAAACTAGACAACTTGTGATCTTTAAAAGTGAAATGCCAGTCTTCGTTTCAGAATATATGAGATAGTTGGGAAAGTCTAGAAAGATTTGATATATGGATCTATAATAATGTATATATTATATATGTTAATATGTATATAGTAATATGTAACATATATAATATATTAATATATAACATGTAGTCATAGATAATCATATATAATATATATTTAATATATAATTACATATATACTACATTTTGGAGAATATAAACACTCTGAAATTGCCTCTTCTCTCATCGTGCCTTGGAGTGGAAGGATTTCTGTGATTCATGTAAACCAGAAACAGTCTCTATTCTTCTGAGAAGGGCTTCAGCTATTGCCATGCTTTCTTTAGTTCAGATTCCCTTTTATTTTCTTAGTTATCATGGTACTCTCAGCCAGAACTGTGAAGAGAGACTGTCCCAAATCATAACACAGACCGTTGGAGAAACCTAATTGCATCGAATTAAAATAAGTTTGCCACCAGCTCTGAATTAAATGTTAGGAGACACCAGGGTCCAGTATTTATCTGGTTTCCATCCTGAAGAAGACAGATGGTGAGGGAGTTGCCTGGGTACGTTCCTTCCCTAAGCACTGGTCGATTTGCAGACCCTGAGCTCAGGAAATACTTGTCTTGTCGTAGGAAACCATGGAAAGTACATGTAGACTCTCAGTATTTGTGAATGCTCCAGTAACAGGTTTCCAGGCTCAGGAGGAAAGGACACAGGAGGTGGTAGAAAAAAGTCACTTATGTGCCTTCAAGGCACATCAGATTTGGAGGCTAATCTTTGAAACTGCATTTGCCTCTATTCTTCTTGATTTAAGTTAATGGGATGAGAATTGCTTTGGAATACATCATTTCTTTTCCAATTTCACATAGGCGCAAACCCTTTATTAAGGCGAACTGACCTTCCACATTCTAGTCAATGTGTTTTGTCCCCTTAATTTCACCAACAAGCAGATAACCAGTCCAATGTCACTCGCCAAACCAGGCATAGAACAGTGAGCATTTAATTAGCCCTTTGTTAAGTCTAAAGTAGACAAAACTATCACCAGAGAAAAAGTCATTTTTCCAGAAGTATACACTCAATAGGATTTGTGGTTTCCTATCTCTTGATGAAATATTTTCAGTACAGGGAGCAACACAAAGGATGTCTGTGCTTAGGGGTGGGTAGGTGGGTGGATGGGTTTGTTTGTATAAGTTACCTTGAAGGATCATTAACAAAGATGATGAAACGAAATATGGAATTTGGATTCAGACAAACCTAGTTTAAGTTCTGGTCCCATCAACCAGCAGTATAATCGTAGCCAAGTTACTGAACACAGTGCTTCCCAAACTTGATTTCACACATCAGAATTACCTGGGCTTTGGCCAAAGAATCTGTTTTTTAAACAAGCGCTTAAGATGACGTTAATGTGTGACCAGGTTTGGGAGCCTCTCTACGCCTCAGTTTCCTCATCTACCAGACGTAATTTAATACTCCACGGTGAGTACCACAGGAGATAGAGGACACAAAACAATGTGTCATTGACCTGCATTCAGTACGTATTAGATATTCGCTTGGAACTAATACTTTTGAGATGCTTTCCTCCAGAGAATTTCAGCTTGCTTTTCAAAGGCAACCTATTTATCATAACTACCATGTATTTATTAGTTCTTTACCATACAAGACAGTTCCAGTAGTTTTACTGCTAAAGGAAATCAACAAATCACAAACATCTACCATCCGAGAGGCATGAGGATAGTCAGGAGGAGAAACATTTTTCTCCTTTTAACCAAAGATTTAATTCTGCAAAATCAGTAAAAAAAAAAAAAAAAAAAAAAAAAAAAAGGATTGAAAAGATCAAGGTTCTGTGTTCTTGCCCCATTTTCTCTTCATCTGAAAGCAAATGAAGAGAAATATGAGAACCACTGTGTGGCAGGTGATCAAGTTAATTTTCTGGGTCCTCTCTCATGGTGTCCTTAAAAATGGCAATCATCACTGTTCACTTTTTAATAGCTGCTTTCTGTTCCCTCAAAAAAGTATTACCTGTGTGAACTGGCTTTTTCTCCAGCCCCGTCCACTGTGAAAACTGCAGCATTCAAAACAACCAAACTTCTACCATGACAATTTTTTTCAAGATAGATGTTCCACGATGATGTCCACACATCTGAATAGCATCTTTTTCACATTTAAATCTCCCTCACAGCCTCATCCTATCAGCTTTCACAGTATCGGAGGTAGGTAAGGCAAATATGATTGCTGCCTTTTTCAAAATGAGAAAACTGAGTAATCTGAGATAGAGCGAGGTCACAGAGCTGGTTGAGTGACCCAGGTGGAGCCAGAAACATCAGATTCTTAGTCTGTGGTTTTCAGGACTCCAACCCCAGTGAGCTCTTAGAACCAGGAAGACCGATGAACAGATTATTGTTTTAGGCACAGATAGTTGCAGGAATTCAAAGGATACCGAGTGTCAGTGTCAGTGACTCCCTCTGACTCTCTCTGCAGATACGTTCGTGTGGGTGTGTCTGTGTTTGTGTGTCTGTGCGTCTGTGCGTCTAGGTGTCTGTGTGTTCTGCTCCTTGGCCGTCTGTCTGGATCTGTGTGATCTGTATGTGTATGTGCCTCGGGTAGCTCCTCTTCCCTTGTCGTCTCCATCTTCCTTTTGTCTCTTCTTTTTTCTGTCAGTTTCTCTCTGCCCATCTCTCTGTCTCTTTCTCCAGACGCTCTTCCCCATCTGGCTCCCGTCTCTCTCTCGTTATCCACTGTTTTCTTCTTTTTGAATTTCAGTCTTAGATAGGCTTGTTCTCTATGGTAGCAAGATAGGTCCTTGAAGTTTTAAGCTTCCATACTTATGGAAATACAATGGAAATTCCTCTCTCTCAACAGTCAAAACAAATCCCTAACCCTGACTCCGGTTGACCTCGCCTGAGTCCTGCACCCTCAGGTGGACCGCACTGGTGCTCTGGCCACTCTGAGTCACAGGCCAGCCCTTGGGATTCAATCCCATCAGAATCACTTGGAGGGAGGAATAACAGTTCTCTGACGGAAAAGCAGGAGGCTCTCACCAGAGAAGGGAGACGTCTGCTGAACTGGCAAAAACATCACATATCCATACAGCCTTCATTTCAGTGCACGTATATCACCTCCTGTGTCTGGTGTTTTTAAGGATTCTTACTCTTTTTAAGTTCAGTCAAATAGAGAATTCCATCCTGTTACCTGAAACAGTGTCACATGATAACAACCATTGAGGGTAAGAGCCATGTCAACACTGCGCTTCCGCTTCTTACAGATAAACCTCATCCATAGAGCACCTTTATGAGAAAATATATTTACCTCTGCAAAAAGAATATGCTAGACGGAAGGAATGTTTAAGCAAATCACATCATCAGAGCCTCACTGTCCCCATTGGTCAAATGGGCTAATACAAGCATAGGGACTTTTGCAGATCACAGAATCCACTCTGGTTAGTACAAACAGAAAGTGATTCGTTACAAGTTCACATAATTTCTGGTGACCACACTGGGCTGCTATTTCACCAGAATCAAGTGCAGTTAGGCAAAATGTCCAGTCATCCTATGGGCCGTTCTGCAGAAGCTCTGCCACAGATGCCACCCACAATGCGTGCCAAAGATGATGAAGAGCAGCAGTTGTACCCTAGCTGCCCAAAAAGAGCATTGTGTCTGTAGGAAGGTCCAATCTCAGTGTGCACAGCTACCACGTACAGAGATAGAAACCACCGCACAGACCTGCTCCTAGACGGGAGAGGAAGGTCTGACATGAAGCTTTCTCGGTGGATTCTCTGAGCACTTGGAGGACACGTGAGTGTTGGGTCAAAAAGCATGGGCTTCAGATTCAGGGCAATCTGGGCTCAAAGTAGTGTGATTTTACTTTAACATCTTTAAAGTCTCCATTTCTATCCCCCGTTAAATAAGAATCCCTATAAAGAGATATCAAGTGGGCAGAGCACCTGGTCTGTAGTACACACTCAGCACAAAGTAGCTATTAGTGGTTTCTCTAGAAACTCAAAAATGTGTGAAAATATGTGATAACCAAGCCTTCTCCTTCTGATGATCATCTCCTCGGCCCGTCTTTCTACACATAACTCAACTGAATATATTTCTCTGTGAACGTTTGTTGCAAAAGCCTCCCCAGATGAAAAATTAGTAATCAGCAACCCTTATTTCCAATTTCTAATACCCATACCTGACACCTTCCACTTTAGCCCACACAGCAGCACAGCCATCCCCTACCCCACACCGGCTGGGTTCCCCCAGTAGAGGCGGCTGTGCCCCAGATCAGGAGTCAGGAGGCATGGCATGCCAGGACAGATTGCTTAGCTCTCTACTTCCCAGCCACCGGGCCTGTCTCCATGGCATCATTCAGCTGAAAATAGACAAGAGGTTTATTTCAAGATCCATAAAGAAGAAACAGATAGATGGGGAGATGATTAAAATGAGAGACTGACAAGTCTTTCTGCGAATCCCAGAACAAGCCCCACTCCCCTAAGAGATCCCAGGCCACCGCAGCCCTGCCATTCCTCCTGGTCCATAGCAGTCGACCGCTGAACTGCATACCTTGAACCAGAATTTTTATTCAGTTTTTGCTGTTTTCTCTCTATCGTGTTTGTTTGTTTGGTTTTGTTTTGTTTTTGTATTCTTCATAAAACTCTAAGGTCCTAGAGGGGAGGAGTCACGATTTCCTGTTTTTCTCTATTCCACCAGTTCCTAGGTCAAAGTGTAGCTTTGAAATAAACAGACTTGTCACAACTTCTTACTAGCTATGCGGCAAGTCACTTGATTTTCCTCAGTTTTAGTATTTGGGGGGAGGGGGGCTGTTTAAAGAAGACCATTTTAAAGCATTCAACATGATACCTTCTTCAATAGGAAGGAGCTCTCACTATGCACCGTTTCTGAAACCGTGGACCCTGAACTCAAGCTGTCTGGGCTTCTGTGTTGGCACTTATTGGCAGTTTTATGTAACTCCATTGTGTATCATTTCTGTATCTTAAATAAGGAATCCAATGATAGTCTATGAAATGCCATGTTGTGAAGGTTGAGTGAGACAAGCCATAAAAAGCACTTAGCAAAGTGTCTGGCCCAAAGAAAACTTCAGCATAATTCTCCGTTGCCTCCTCATCAAAGGCTAAATTGAGACCCGCTGAAAGAATACGCACCATCTGAATCTGTTCTGCCCTTCAAAAACATTTTTCGAGTCTGTTTCTAATTAAGTTAACTAAATATGTCCTCATTACCCACTATTATTTTTTTATCACCATACCCCTCCTTCATGCCTAGAATACCACTCGCGCTTGATTGTTACAAAACATTGTGTAGGTGCTTTCCGATAAATTAGTGATTATGCAGCATCAGGGCTTTTAAATATAGCAAGTGAGTGCTCTGTTCTCCAAAGATACCACATTTCCCCCTCCATAATCCAGTGGGCAAAGAGCAGAGGTGGTCTGTGCAGATAGCATGGCTCCCCCTGCTGGATGAAGGAGGCGTGAGTCCTCTTTGGGCTCTTAGATGAAAGGGAAGGACAGTGCAGATGTGAGAGCTCTCCCAGCTTTCCACTCTGAGTTCAGCTACTGATACGGAGGATGCTGTCTTCCCAACTCGACTCCAGCAGCTCAATGCCACATGAAGCTCCAACCCACCGTCATCATCCCCTTCTCAGAATTCTTACTATGCTCCTGCTCTAATTTGGAGTTGCTTAGATCTTGTTTATAGCCTAACTTTGTATCATTCTGGTTCGTTTGCTCAGCCACCCCTGTGATCGTGACCTGTGTCTATGTTGGATTTTCTTCTTATAAGTTACTCATATGTAAATATACTCCTAATTAGAGGACCTTAAACTTCACCTTCTCTTCCATCCTGTTTCTGTGCCTACAAAAGAAAAACCAGGGAGACTTTTTTTCAGAAAGAGGATGGTGAGAGAAGAAATGTTCTAAAAGAATGTTTAATAATGGAAAACGTGTGCTAAGTGCCTGTTCTGAGCCCTGAAATCCTCACAATTAGGTGAGAAAGACAAACACGAACATGCTCCACTACCCGTGAGAAGACACACCCATGCCTTGGCGTTGAGGGGAAGGAGCCACTGTATTAATAATGGCTCAGACAAGATTCAAAGATCTGTGAATGCATCTTCTCATTAGAATCAACTATATTTGCGATTCTTTCCCTTCAAGAGTATCCAGTCTCTTTCAGCTGGTGATTACTCATCTTTGTCTTTTTTGAAGGACTTCACAAAAACAGGAGGCCAGTTCATTCGCCTGAAGTTCTGTCCTCCTTTTAGAACTTTCCAGCTGTTGACGTCTTTCATGTCTCCTCCCCACTCATTAGTGGTTGAGTCCTCTCATCTCAGCCGCTTCCCAGCTGATTCTTTAGTTGTTCACTTCAGAAGGTGATAGGATGTGTCATGGGGCTAGGTCGTGCTTTGGCTGGGGTAGGTATTTTTCATTGCTATTTGTGGTTGGTGGGGAAAAGTCAAGCTCAGGATCATAGAGTGTTTTTTTTTTCTCCCCCTCTGATTTTGAAGAGATACTAACTTTTCTTGGAATTCAAAGATTCTTAAAAGACCCAGATAGAAGTGGGCAGGATCTCTCAGGTAACAGCCGTTGGCTGCATTGAAATAAGACATTAGTAGCCTGACAGCCAGAGTCCAGGAGAGCCCCCTGACTGGTGAGCAATCCAATTCACTGGAATGAAGCTGCAGTGGACAGTGAAATGCACACTGGGGGCCTCTTATATTTTGAATGCTGTGGTATGAAAAATAAAACTGAATCTAATGAGTGACTGCACCTGCAGAAACAAACAAACAAAAATCCTGTAGGAGAGAGACAGCGTCAAACTTCTAATTTGGGAATGAGCCAGATTATACTCTCAATTTGGTTCTTGTCTTCTGATCTACCAAGTGGCAGGTGGGCAGATTCTAAAGAGCTATTTTCTCTTCTCTATGTGCACACAAGAAAAGGAAACATATTTAATACACTAAAACAATATAAAATCTGGAAGCAGCTTTTGGGGTCATTATTACCACCTACGCATGTTTTAAGTGAAGAAATCAAATCCCAGATAGGATAAGTAACATGTTCAGTGCCACCCATCTGTCAGTGGCAGACTAAGATTCAAACACATGACCTTTGACCTCATATCCACTGCTCTTAGAAGTCCACAGTTCCTATCTTTAGAAGTATATTTGTTGTTCTCATAATTA
Source organism: Pteropus vampyrus (assembly GCF_000151845.1). NCBI lineage: Eukaryota > Metazoa > Chordata > Mammalia > Chiroptera > Pteropodidae > Pteropus > Pteropus vampyrus. The sequence continues at coordinate 6,799,964 of NW_011888811.1, forward strand.
GAGGAATCTTAAATATTGCCATTAATAAAAACTTAGTTTTCTATTATGGGCACCCAGTATTATAGGAATCTCAAATATTTTCTATCATCTACACATGAATTCTCCTGGCAATACAGTTTGAGTCAAGGTTACAAAGTCACTAATTGCAGTTAAAGCATATGATGCTTCACCCTATTAAAGTCAGAGAAGGGAGTAAATAGGACACCGAATGTACATTGTAGAAATCAATACAGAGGCCTCACATCTCAGAGAGGACTGGGATCTCAAGCAAACACCAAGCTCTGCCCTCCTTTTAAAAATAAAACACTACAAATAGTCAGAGATCACCGTCAGAAGGCACTGCTGGAGATCATAATACTGACTCTCAACGTATCCACCACAGACGACACTCGCTCCAATTTTAGAACAGATTGCTCTTTCTTCTGTTGAGCACCAGATGAAGCAGCGAGTTGGCTCGCATTCAGGAGCAATGTTGTATGAAAAATATGTATCTTTAAGCACTAAACACTCAGCAGAGTGCGATGCTCACTCCACGGGAAACACCAGGGAACTCGCTACCAAGGGAGGATCAGCAGATCTGCAGCTCCCGTGTCGGGCTGCCTCAGGCCATGTGTTTGAGTAGAGTGACTGG
>NW_011888811.1:6801409-6808573 GCF_000151845.1 Pteropus vampyrus
CCCTCCCTCCCTCCCTCCCTCCTTTTTTCCTTCCAAACCATAATTGGGTGCTAGAGACTACGTAGGCCCTAGGGATACAAAGATAAACTTGGGATTAGAACATACTGTCTCCAGTACATTGAAAAGTCTTTTCCCTTCACTTATCTTCAGTGCAGCTGAGCAAGTCCAGTCTGATACTGTTATCATAGAATAATTCAGTGTGATGTTCCTTTGGAAAATCACATCCTTTATCCAATTTGGCTAAGCAAAAATACTTTTTTAGTTTCCAGCAGGGGGTCACGCAAACTTTCTAAATAATTGTGATATTTCCTGAAGCTGTCTATGCTCTACTTATTGGTAAAGAAAGAAAAAAGACTAAAACTCACAGCATAGTTAGTACTCGGGGCCAGGTGGGATTTTCTTCCATTACACTGCATTAACCCCCAGTGCCAGGACTGAAGACGGTGTGGTTTACAAGGAAGAGCCCAGGTGTGGGATTAGACAGACCTACTTCACACAGTAGCTCCACCCCTTACGAGCTGAGTCACTGGAATGCGCGACTTCACCTCTCAGAGTGGCCGATTGTGCATCTATAAGATGTACGTGATCGTCCCTACTTTGCGAAACTGTGGTGAGGGGTGATACTGTGCTGGCCAAGGACCTAGGAGAGTGCTGCACGCATAACTGGTATAAAGCAGGTGACTGAGCGTGGATAGTTATGAGCGTGATTCAGGGAAAGGAACTCACATTCACGTCGCACCTGCCATGCGTCAAGGATTGTGTTACAGGCTGAGAGCCAGGCTGGAGTGACAAATTGATCTCGAACTGTATAATGGTCCAAACAAAGTAGAAGTTCATTTATCATTCATCTAACAGAGTAAGTGGATGTTCCTGCCTGGCAGCTGGTTTTCCTCCACGTTGCGATTCTGAGACTGTCTCCTTTTATCTTGTGCTCAGTCACCCTCATCATCACATCTGACAGAAACAGGAAGAAGAAAGCATCCCTGCTTCCTGAACACCTTGGTCCAAAAGTGATAGATGCCACCTTCTATTCTCTGTCCATTATTGAGAACTATGCACCAGGCCACAGCTGGCTGTACGCAAGAGCTAGAAAATAGAGTCACTACTGGGAAGCCATTACCCAGAAATGACTGTATCCCAAAGAAGGACAGCAAAAAGTTGGGGACACCTAACTGTCTCTGCTACAGTGATTTGGACTGTTAAGCCGCTTAAATCTATGTTGTAGGCGTTATCATCCCCCATCTTATTGAGAAAGAAATTTTAAGTCCATTATTAAGTAAACTTCCAGGTCACTGGGATCCAAGACAGATGCCAGACTTCAAGGCTGGCATTCCCACCCTCCTCTCACTGCAGTCCTATGAGGCAGAGTTCACAGACTCCCGAGGGGTGGGTTGGATTATACCCACACAGCATGCCCCAAAGGGTATTAAGTAACAAGCAAAACTGTGTATTTAAAGTCTGTCTTTATAAGTCAGAACATCTAGCAACTCTGGATCCTTATTCTAGCAAAGCAACAATTGCCTGAAGATTACTCCCAGCTTGCAGTACTTTAGATGGGGCATGTGCCATCTAGTTCACTCATCACTGTCCCCTCCTCAGTCTATTCCTGTCCAACTTCACCTATTAACATCTACCTAGATTCTCTAGGCATTGGAACCTATCACCTCTGCTATAAGAGATATCTTTCTAATTTCATTTCTTGACAGAGAGAGTCAACATTTTGCTCTAAAAAAACTTGCAATAGTTATAAGGAGATCAAAGAAATTAAATATAGATACGTTTTGAAACTGTCAGACTATTTAATACTCTTTGTTCCTCTTCAAATACTGAGCTGCTCACCACCCTCTTACCACAGATTTATTATTCAGACCTGATTCACAAACCCATCTAAATACATTTCTGCAGCCTGGCCCCCATGGGTACAAAAGAGCTCTCTTCCCCTGCAAGACTGGTTTTGTTCTTTTCCTAGCTTCCTCCCTCTCTGCACTTATCAGCACCCCTCATTCCACTCCCAACAATAGCTTGGCTTCTATCAGTTTCATCCATCTAATCAATGCATCAGCTATTTGTCCACAGAGCCCGGAGAGTTTTGACTCCATGTTCTCAAGATTAGAATTCAGTAAAGGAGTTGAAAAGCAAAGGACAAAGGAATGAGAGGGAAGATGGGAGCCAATTGTAAAGCAGAAGAACGCGGTATGAGCTGATAACCTACCCCCTCGGAGGGCCTGTCCTCTAACCCTGAAAATCAACTCCAGCTTTGCAGTCTGAAGCAGGACTTCCCCAGCTGACCAGCAAAGAATGATCAAGAAATTAGTGCCTACTGTGTATGCCTCTGACCTTTCGAGGTTGTTTGTATACAGCTATAGTCAATTAAGATAACATGCTAGGTTCCATACTCAAGTTACAAATGAGAAAAAAAAAAAAAAAGTACTTTCCATGTTCAGTGACCTCCTCGTAGGGCGGGATAGAAATAAACAACTAATTATACTTCAAGACAAAATAAAATCAAGGTGCCAAAAAAAGTACCAGAATGTGCTATAGGAACAAAGGAGTGACACTGATGTTATCCATAAGTTCCTAAACAAGAGAATTTGGGCCAGTTCTTTAAGGATTAAAAGGATGGCACTAGAAGGAGAAATGAAGAGGAGAGCCTTCCAGTAGAGTGGGTCGGCATGCGCAAAGAGAAGCATCCACGTTTTCCCCCTCAGAGGATGGTAGTGTCCTTGCATTCAGATCTATTGTTTTGCCCTGTCTGCCACACAGAAACCCAGATGGCTGTCCAAGATCACATAGTTAGTATGTGGCAGAACTAGGTTCTAGAGTTAGAATCTAGGTCTCTTGACTCTGCTTCTAGACCCCTGTACTATGGGTGTTTATGTAGCCTGATACAGAATGGAAAGGCAAAAATAAAAAATTAACTTGCTGTTGTACCTCGGAATAACTGCAGCGGTCCAGGAGTAGGCAGATAAAGCGTGTCTATCACACTGATCATCATCATAATCATAGCAGCAACCACAATAAGAACAAAACTGCAGTAGTCATAATCGTTGATATTTATTACTTGCCTACCATGTGCTAGATAATGTTCTAAGTACTTTTTATATGTTGTCTGTTCTTCATAATAATAACCCTACTATCTGCTTCATTAAATAAGATGAAATAACTGAGGAACAGAGAAGTTATGCCACTTCCCCATGGTCACACTGTAAGTGGAGAAACAAGGACACAAAACCATCTTCATCTGTCCCCAGGAGCCTGATTTCTAACCACTGTGTTCAGCTTCAGCAAAAATTAGAATTCAGTCTGGAATTCATTCTGGGGCTTAGATGGCCAGGCCCCACCCACACTAATTAAGTCAGACCATCTGCTAAAAGAGTCCCAGGAACCAAACCATCTTAAAAGCTTTCCTTTTGATTCTTTACTACAGCCAGTGTTAGGAGCCATGGTTCGAAAAGGCAGAAGGCAGAAGCAGGTAGATCGGTTGGATTCAGAGTGTTTACAAAGAGCAAGAAAACAAGACAAGAAGCCAACCAGACACGCTAACTAGGGCAAACTGGCCTAAGAGTTATAAATCAATTGGAAAAGTCTTGGAATTAGCTTGCTGGTAAAGCCAATGTTCTTAAGGGAGAAAATTTTTCAAAATAACCTGCTAAGGCATAACTGACCTATATAATGAGCAATCTGAAGTATCAATAATACTAGGTTACATTGGGGCTCTGGAAGAAAGGGCTGGCAACAGATTCTGCTATCTGTTGTGGTCTGATTCTAAAAGTGTGAAACGGTCTGGGTTAGATTTTGGTGTTCTCTCCAAATTGCCTTATATGCCATTTCACAGGTGCCTAAGGCCTCCACAATGTCCTGAGCTCCCCACTGCAGTGGACACCTTCAGGTCCCCAAGGCAGCTTGATCCATGATGGGTCTATCCCTAAATGTCACAGTTCCCTGAACAGCCCTTGCTCTCATGTAAAACTCACTGAGGCTGGGCCCAGGCTCAAGATCCTTTTCCCCTTCAGGGAGGCCCTGAGAAGCAGCCAGCACTGGCACTTGGCGGGGCAAATCGGTTTGCCACCCCTGGCCTGAGAGCCAGATACAGTGATGACGAGCCAGCAGAACAACTCCAGCATCAGCAGAGGTTGAGTCAGGCCAAGAAAGTGCAGCTGCTGGAGGCTCGTGCTGCTTCTGCCTCCTCCACGTGTCTCACTGCTTCTGGGATCTTTCTCAGTTCCAAAGAATGTTCTTTTTCAGTTTCATTTGCCAAATCAGACCTCACATTAGCATGTTTCCTTGTCCATTAAATTTCTATGAAGGTCCAGCAGCCCATGGTAGAAGACAAAGTCCCTCACGTGTGTGCTGTGCTTCACAGAAGTCCACGCCCAAGTGCAATGTCGTTTTGATTCTCTTCACAACCCCATGAGCGATGCCAGGTAACTGGTATTTCCTCCATTTGTCAGATGAATAAATTGAAGTTCAAAATAGAAAGAATGTTAGAATTTTAAAACATTAGTTGGAAGGGAAATCGTCTCGGCTCATGACATTGTACACCAGGATGGAGTCATGTATTCAGCCAAGAAACGTTTTCTGAACACCTACCATGTGCTAGGCATCAGGCCAGCACCTAGAAAGAGAGAAATAAATCACAGTTGCTATCCTGAAAACTATGATCTTGAACAGAGATTGACAAACTACAGACCGTGGGCCAAATCAAGTTTTATTGAAACACGCCATGCTCGTTCGTTTGTGTGTGATCTCTGGCTGTTTTTGTACTCTGGCAGTGGCGTTGAGGAGCCGTTGTTAAGGGAACTGTGGAGCCCACAAAGCTGAAAGTACCTACTCTCTGAGTCTTTACAGAAGTTTGCTGACCCCTGATCTAGTGGGAGGAGGCTTAAGTAAAACCAAGTGTCACAGACGTTATTGCAGAATCTTACGCGAGGCATACAGTGTGGGCCCAAATGAAGCAGGGGGTGGCTTCAGAGGGAAGATGATGCCTTGAAAGATATCCAAGCAGAGAGGCTTGATACCGAAATGCAGGCAGAGGTAACAGTGCGAGCAGAAAGATGGCCATAAGAAACTGTCGGTGGCTCATCATAGCTGGCGTTTATTGGGGGTGAGGGAGGCATGTACAGGAGAGTCAGTAAAGAGTACTGGTCAGGAACCACCTTGGGAGGGCTTCTAGTACAAATCTAAAGCCACTGACTGTGCCCAGAAACCTTTGAGAATTTATGTGACAGAGACAGGCTATATTAAAAATGAAATCCTGTATTTCTCTTCCAGGCTGGCAACCCCCCCAGGACCATTTAAGGTTCAGTAACCATAATGCCATTATAGCATAAGATGAGGTACAGTTTCAACTGAATAAATCGAGTCTCTGTTAAATAGATTTCAAATTATTTCCTCCCCTTACGATAGTTCATGGCAACTAGGGAAAGAGCGAAGATGGAGTTACAGGGTACCATGGGAGCAGATCATCAGGCTATCTGGTTTAATATGGAGGAGTCGAGAAGGTTGTCCCAAGGAAGTGACATTGAAGGCAAGATCTGAATGCTAAGTACACATTAGCCAAGGAAAGATTCAAAGAATCACACAAGAACTTTGTCTTGACATTTAAAAATCTGCCAAACTGTATCATTCCAAAATGGTACTCTTCTTCCTGACAAAATCTCTGAGGTAAAATATGATTGAGTCCACCTGTGAAATGGAGATAATGGTCCCCACATCATAGGTTTGCTCTAAGGGCAAAAGAAAGAAAGGCACAAAAGGCACATAACATAAGATCTAGCATAAGGTATGCAAGTAATGCCAGCTATCTTATTATCTGTTTGGGTTTTTTTCCTTGTTCTCTAAGAATAATGAGCCTATCTTGCTATTTATACCCTTCACAGAGTCTAGATATAAAAAGAGTTTTGGTCCATAAATTATTTTGGAATATCAATTAATACAGTATTTTTGGTGAATCAGTGAACCTGAGTCAGAAGCGATGGAGCTTCACCTCTGACTAGGTGAGGGAATCTGTCCTCGAATCCCTCACAGATGGCCTTCCAACACCCACTTGGATGAGGCCAGGTCACTTCCCCCCAACTGGGCAGCTCTGATGGCAGGAAAATTCTCCATGTGGAGCACAAATTAACTTTCCTGAAACATCCACCCACCGCTCTTACTTCCATCCTCTGGATCACGTAGGACTTGGCTTCTGCCCCTTCCTGGTGACAGCCCTTCAGATCTCCTGCCAGTAGCTTTCCCACCCAGAGCCCATGCCACAGGCTGGGCCCCTCTACTGCACTGCATGGTCTTCTCTCTGACCTTAGGTGATATTAAAAGACAGAGGTCCATTGCCACGAATCTCACATCCTCTTCTCTGTACCCCAGCACCCAGCACAGTGTCTCACTTAGTGGGCACTCTCAGCAAAGACTTGTTGATAAAGGAAAGAATGCCTATTTCAAAGCATATTGCTCTTTTAGAAGCAAAATGAGACTGAATAATCTTTCAGCTAATTTTATTCTGAACTCTAGTGTGCATCAGAAAACGTCATGGGGAAACTTAGTGAAGATGCAGATTTCTAGACGACACCTTCAGACTTCTGAGAGCTTTCCTGGGCATTTGCTTTGTTATCAAACACCTTGGATATAGCTGAATCAGGTGGTCTGCTGACCGCACTCGGAGAAACGGTGCTTTAAGCACTCCAGAGAGCAAAGGAAACTTGATATTTGGAAGTAGCAAACACACTTCTGTTATTTCTACCTAGAACAACTTTACATTTGCTCTCTTATTTTTTTTTTCTCCTTGAAGCAGTTTTTTTTTTTTTTTTTCTGGGTTACCCAGCCATAGCTCTCCTCCCATGCTGAGAGGTAAGTATGCTCCATCTATTACATTCTTTTCAGACCTCCTAAGGAGATAATTAGGCATCGCAATTGATTGCAATTTATTAATCAGAGCAGGATGTTGTAGAGTTGCAGGGTGGGGGAGTGGGGAGCACGGTGCCAAAGTCTTGTTTAAATGCAAGGCGAGTGCACAGAGCGACAAGGGAATAAGGCAAAAATAACCACCAAAGCACAGGGTGTTTTAAGCTGATTCCCTATTTTACACTGTGGTATCCTGATCTATAAGGAGGGGATATTAAAACCTGGTTGCTGTACCACCACAGTCAGGTGTGAAGTTTACTCTATAAA
>NW_011888811.1:6810126-6814340 GCF_000151845.1 Pteropus vampyrus
TAGATGCCAGAGCATGGCAGTGCTCTGAGCAATGCTAGTGACCCAAACAGATGTCTGATTTTTAAATTGTGAGTGTAGAAGCAATGCAGTCTGAGTTCATCAAGTCCTCTCCCCCAGCACACATCCCCAAGTGAGTACTAATATAAATCCCTGACCATTATATTTCAATTTCATATTTCTAACCACATAGTTAGAGAATGCAGAGCAGGCATCTGTAGAAATTGATTTTTCTTTTTCTCTAAAAAGAGTCCTTTGCTGTCACAACAAAGCATATTCTTTTCCTTCGAAAGAAAATAAAAAATTACTGGGAGTACTTTCATCCTGCCAAACAGCCAACATCAGTCTTCCACACAACTCTTCAAGTCCTCCGATCCTGTCTGCCACTGCTGAAAAATAATAGCTGTGTGCACATAGCTGAATCTCTAAAAAGTGGCAATCCAAAATTTCCTCCCACAGCTAATCTCCTTGAGACTCAGTTTGCTTATCTGTAAAGTGAGGGAAATGAATAAATCATATTTAGATGTGTGGCAATTCAACCATCCTATTCCTTCTAGGTTCTCAATTCTTCATGTTAGAAATGATGCTACATGGGAAATAGAATATGTCCCAGACTCCTCTCTCCTCTCTCCTTACCAATGATCAAAGAACGAAGTATTCTATGTAATTTAATCTTAATATTAAAATTATATACTTTCTCATGAAATTTCAGAGGGAGTTAAAAAAAAGACTAAAATTTGGTTATGAGTTGCTGTGGGATGCTGGACAGTACGTCATGATGGTTTGGGGTTCAGCTTTGGATCTTGATTATATTTATAGTGTTTAACTTTATAAGAAAATTTGCTTTATAAAATGTGTATGGTTAGGCAAGGAACTAGAAAATGTCAGAGAAGTTTGGAAAAACTTCATGCCAAAAAGCAATGATAAAACTGGACATAATTCTTAAAAGCAATCATTGTAGGGCTTTGTAAATTGATGAAGGGTATACAGTAAATCGAAAAGTGTTTATTCATGAACAAATACTAAACATCTGTAAGTCAGTGAGAGCCAGTGATGTTTTAGGCTGCTCCCATCACTCATTCCAGCTCCATGGCACAGAAGCTCTACCATGGCTGGGCAGAAAGTGGAGACAGCTCTGCTACCATAGAGTCTGGCTTGATTTGGAGCAGAGTAGAGAAATGACACATGCCCAAGCACTTTGTCAAAAACAGTAGCGGTCTCGGTGTCAATCTAGGATGGCAAACATTATGTCTGCCTGAGGCTGTGATACTGACCATTCCAATCAACAGATTAACCAGAAATGTAGGTGGGAAACGTAAGGAATAAGGCAGGCCGAAGTGTTTTGATGATGACCCAGATGTTTCTGGTGGTCTGGAAGGCAGTGTGCCTGCTCAAGAAAGACAAGAAAAGACCCTAGCTATCTACTCATCCCCAGCTGAATGTAAGTCCTTGCACAAGCAAAAATTAAAATTTGGTGCGTAATCGTTAACTGCCTGAGTTTTTAAGCCATTCCGCAATCTACATACAGAGTTTTCAGCAAAAAGTAAAAAAGTCTCCACGTATATAAGAACACTTTCTGATCAGTCTTTGGCTGACCACTAAGCTGTGTTGATCAGGGGCAAACTTAAAGCCAGGGTTCAATGCTAAAAAAAATAAATTAAGAAAAACAACCCGAATGGAGACATCAGTGGCCACACAGTGCAGTGTGGACAGATTCAGCAGAAGTCGTCCAGCCCAGTCACTAAACAACAACTAAAACTATAACAAAATCTCTTGGGAGAAGGGAAGTCAGAATCCAGAGTGCTACAACATAGAATCTAAAATGCCAAGTTTCAACAACAACAACAACAACAACAACAACAAACATTATGAAAAGTGCAACATAATAGTAAAATTTGGCTAAATACATTGAAAAAAGCATCAATAGATGCTCTTATCTCTGAGGGGGTCCAGTTTTCCACTTTAACAAAGACTTCAAGGCAGCTCTTGTAATAAATTTTTTCAAAGAATGAAGGAAACCATGTTTAAAGAATTCAAGGAAAACACAACCATAATGAATCTCCAAATAGACAATATCAGGAAAAAGATAGGAAATGTAAAAAAAAGAATAAAATTGAAATTCTGAGTTCAATGTACAATAACGGAAATTTTAAAAAACGCGAGAGGGGCTCCATCATTCTGAAAATCTATTTCTCCTCAGCACCTCATTTTTCTCAACAGAATATATTAACTGTAACTTTCTTCCAGCCATTTGGAATGCCTCCTGTTTCAAACACAAAGTGTCTGTGGAACGTGGGACTGATTTCTGGACTGCGTTCGGTTTCTTCATTTTCCCATCCAGCCCTGAGTGGTACCACTCTTTCAGGTTATGTTTTCCTGATAGGCTGGGTTTTCCATTTATACACTTCGATTTATGTCTCTTTCTCATATGGCTTCTCTGTTTTTTTACCACCTAAATGAACATCTTTCTTTGCACATTCTAGGTGAGAAGATGAAGGATGAAGAAATGCACAATCCTGCTCCAGGTGTGTGCCAGAGCCAGGATCGGATCTCAGGTATGTCTGCCTCCTCTTTGTATTTTCACATTTATTTTGTATATGTGTAGATTTTTTTATTCCATTTGGATTTGCCCTTTTCCCATTATTTTGTTACAACCAAAATCCTGTTTGAAAAGTTCAGACCTTAATTGTGATAAATATACCCCAGAAATTGGCCTGAGACAGCACCCAATGCAAAGGGTTCACAGCTGGATTACCACATCTCTGGGGGCCTCGTGTCATGGCGGCAGTTACAGAAAGCAAAAACTAGAGAATCTCAATGTAGGGGTGAAATTTAGGGGACAGGGTCATGGGCCATTTTGTAAAACTTCTCATTTGAAAATAATTTTGAATTTACAGAGACATTGCATGAATAGTTAAAGCACATTTTGTCCAGATCCACCTCGATTTAATGTTTTTTCCACTCGCCTTCTCTCTATACCTACACATGACTACTCTTTTTCCTTGAATGTTGGAAAGTAAATTGCACAAATGATTGCCCTTTCCCTAAATACTTTAGTGTTTATTCCTCAGAAGAAGGATGTTTTCTTCTATACTAATGGTACAGTTCTCAGCTTCGATGAATTGAACATTAACATAGAACTTGTATCTAATCCACTGGCTGCATTTCTTGTCAATTTTCCCAATAATGTCTTTTATTGTTGTTTTCTCTAGTACAGATCCTGTCTGGGATCACATATTATATTTAGCTATTGTATCTGGAGTATCCTTTAATTTGTAGAAGTTCCTCCAGCCTTTTCTCTACTTTTAGGACATTATCATTTTTGAATAATAAAGTGCTTGGGCCTTTTCAGAAAAGATAAGGACATTTTTCTTTAATGAACTTGGTGAGCAGATGGAGAGACCTCCCTTATCAGAGAGATAATAGGTTATCCTGCCCAAGTCAGGGGGTCAATATAGACCCTAAGACCCAAGTTCTTGCCCCAGAAGAGACAGGCATCTCAAAAAAAGCAAACACTAAAACAGGATGAGCCATTTGTTAAGGTGGATTTGTCCAAGGAGAAAAGGGAAAAGTAAGCAAGTCGCCCTAAAGCCAGCTAGATCAGTGTCATCCTCCCAGCGGCTGTGTCTGAGGTGTCCCTTCCACCCTTCCCAGAAAGGCTTCGTCTTCCAAAAGGACCCACTAGCAGGTGCCAGGGGTGTCAGGTCCCACGGGCTGCCATCTCCACTGCCATCTGCTCTGTATTGTGGGGTATGCCTCCCCACTGAGCCTTAAAGTCTCCCTCCATCCATGTAGAGGATGAGCTGCGTTTCCTGCCCCCAACAATGTTCTTTAAAAATATGTTTCTTCAAGTAGGAGAGTGATGTTCTCTGTGTCTGCTGCATTTGGGGTTGAGGTTTAGGGTACCCCAGTAGGTTGGGCTTAGATAATGGGGTTAATACCAGCTCCTAGGGAATGCCTGCTTCTAAAAGATGACCATGTCTATGGAGAGAAGCTGACAGTGGCATCGCATATCCACTATATGATATTCCTTCATTTTAATCTACTCAGAGAATCTATCTTTAAAACATTTTTTTCTTAATTTTATCCTTTAAAAATTATCCACAAAATTACCACGAAAATTTCTAGGAACCTGTGGAGGTAAGAAAATTCATTAACATCTCAAGGTCAGGTCCTGACTCAAGCAGTCTTCCTCCCTTATCCCTCACTCTCCTGAA
>NW_011888811.1:6814390-6826366 GCF_000151845.1 Pteropus vampyrus
TAGAGGATGAGCTGCGTTTCCTGCCCCCAACAATGTTCTTTAAAAATATGTTTCTTCAAGTAGGAGAGTGATGTTCTCTGTGTCTGCTGCATTTGGGGTTGAGGTTTAGGGTACCCCAGTAGGTTGGGCTTAGATAATGGGGTTAATACCAGCTCCTAGGGAATGCCTGCTTCTAAAAGATGACCATGTCTATGGAGAGAAGCTGACAGTGGCATCGCATATCCACTATATGATATTCCTTCATTTTAATCTACTCAGAGAATCTATCTTTAAAACATTTTTTTCTTAATTTTATCCTTTAAAAATTATCCACAAAATTACCACGAAAATTTCTAGGAACCTGTGGAGGTAAGAAAATTCATTAACATCTCAAGGTCAGGTCCTGACTCAAGCAGTCTTCCTCCCTTATCCCTCACTCTCCTGAACTCGACAGGGCTGTGGGGTAGATGGGGCTGTGCAGGCCCGAGAGGGCCAGAAATTCTCTGCAAAGGGCCAAAGACCAGTAGCTTCACATATGACCACTTTGAGAACTTTGAGAAGTCTAGGGAGGCTAGGCTTTGAGTTCAAAAGGGTGGAAAAAAATCTGTGTCCTTCAGCCCCTCAGAGGGAAGAGCTGAAACCTTCACCCAGCCCCGTTCCCTTCCCAATGGGGAGATGCGCCCTGCTGCCACCTCTTAGTTTAGCCTTAACGAAATGGGGAGCAATCCATGACTTCCCCGGCCCCCTTGCCCAGAACTTCCAGGTTGCTGTGTGTGTGTGTGTAGGTGTGCAGGTGAGGAGTAGTTGGGCAGGCTGCTGTGGGGCTTGTTCCTCTCTCTGCCACAGACAAAAGTGTTTATCCTGTATGTAGCCTCTCTTCCTATCTCAAAGCCAGAGAGGGTGCAGACAGCTCTGTGGGTGGGACACGATTGTGCACGTGTGTGGCAACCTTGGTCAGTGACATTGGACACAGTGGAGCTAGGGGATTCAAGAGAGAGGGTGCATAAAGCATAAAGCAGCCCCTTTCCCTATTCTTTTCTCCCTCAAATGGGAAAAGGCCGGAGGGAAGACGGGGGAGGGTCCAAAGGGCAGTTTCCAGCAAAATTAGAAGCAGCAGCAGGACCTGTTCTTCAAGGACTTGGACAAGACATCTCTTTACATATTCAAGTACCTCTCAGTTCTCACTCCAGCCATGGGATAGATTCAAAAGTAGAAACATAAAAGTTAACTCCAGGTTTGGGTCAAGTCTCCCCACTTTCTCCACATGACAAGACAGCCTAGCTCTTACATGATTCAGGGATGGGAACATTTTTCTGAAAGTGCTGGTATTTGCATTTGGGAAGTGCACGGTCCCTGTATGGGCTTTGCACATGGGGGTGTATATTTTGGGGGTATTGGTGTGATGGAGCCTGGGACTGCTGGGATAAAGCTGAGGATCAGAGTGGTTGCTTAAGGATCTTAATATCTGGGGTGCTAATCTAATCTGTCTAGAAACAAACTTTAAACTTGACAATATCATCCCACTTGATGGGCAACTTCTGGAAAGGAAGACCCTTCCCGTGGCATGTCTGCCCAGTGCTTGGCCGAATGTCTGCTTTGCAGGCGGAGGACTCACCCAGCCATCAGTGGCGGGAATGTTTGCAGTATCTAGGGTAAAATGAGACAGGGTGGAGAAAGATGTGGGCACAGCTGTGGGACTTGAGGAAAAGGAATGAAGAAGGGAGGGATGGACCAGCTAGAAGCAGTGGGATCAAGATTCCTGCCTTGTGGTCTTCATGGGCATGGTGGAGGCATGACAGGTTTCCTTCAGGGATGCTTTGCACTGCAAGAGAGTCCTGCATGTTTCCCAGAAGGTACAGCATTTCTGGGGCTCAACTTGGACTCCTCCTCGGCCCAGTGAAATCAGTGTGGGCAAACGTATGGTGACGTTTCTCATGCTCATCTGTGTGCACTGGGACAAAGGTAATGGCCGCTAGTGAAGTTTTCAAAGAGGTGGAGACCCCCATAGGGGCAGAAGTTTTGTTGGGAGTCCCAGAGCCCCTTATACACCACTGCTGGTCTTCATTCCTAGGTGACTGGACAGGTTAGGGGCTCACTCAAAACCTTCATCTTGCCCCTACCTGCTGAATCATAGCCCTAGAGAGAAATGGTTCTAAGTTTCTGTTTATTTCTTATTCCCAAAACTCCCTTGCAGCTGACTTTAATGGAGAGACTTGTCTCCTGGATTTGAGAACGTTCCTTGGTCCTCGGTCCTGTGTCCCAGATCTTCCTGCCCATCTTGCCCATTAGACTGTGAGCTCCAAGAGGGCAAAGATCTCATCTCTCTCATTCTCCATTGTGTCACCTGCACTAAGCACAGAGGGAACAAAGCCTGGTAGGAGTAAATGTTCAGAGTAGAACCTTTGTCTGAGTCAGTCTGCTTCTTTCTATCCTCCCATCTGTGGGTCTGCAATCTGAACCGGCAGGCATGCCTGTTTCAATGAAAATAAAACAGCTAGAGGAGAGTGCTCTGGCTGGGTTTCGATGTGACACTGATATAGCAAGCTTTTGTGCTTCAGATATCTTTTCACATAAACATCGCTGCTCGTCGTGGGGCTAGGAGCTTGCATCCTGAAGCAACATGTGAGTCCCTCTGAATTTCAATTTCGTGACTGCTTTGCAGAGATGTCACGGGTAGGAACAGGATCCCCAATTCTGAGGGGTTATGATGCAGCTTCTCCAGCTCTCTGAGGCTGAAAACCTGCCCCCGGCTGCTTGCATGTCCTCCTAGCACCGTAACCTCATTATGCAGAGATGACTGTCATTCACTCGGAGAATAGGGGATCAGAGCTGCCTCTCATGGCACTTATCCACAAAATTACCACGAAAATTTCTAGGAACCTGTGGAGGTAAGAAAATTCATTAACATCTCAAGGTCAGGTCCTGACTCAAGCAGTCTTCCTCCCTTATCCCTCACTCTCCTGAACTCGACAGGGCTGTGGGGTAGATGGGGCTGTGCAGGCCCGAGAGGGCCAGAAATTCTATGCAAAGGGCCAAAGACCAGTAGCTTCACATATGACCACTTTGAGAACTTTGAGAAGTCTAGGGAGGCTAGGCTTTGAGTTCAAAAGGGTGGAAAAAAATCTGTGTCCTTCAGCCCCTCAGAGGGAAGAGCTGAAACCTTCACCCAGCCCCGTTCCCTTCCCGTTAGCCTTAACGAAATGGGAGCAATCCATGACTTCCCCTGCCCCCTTGCCCAGAACTTCCAGGTTGCTGTGTGTGTGTGTAGGTGTGCAGGTGAGGAGTAGTTGGGCAGGCTGCTGTGGGGCTTGTTCCTCTCTCTGCCACAGACAAAAGTGTTTATCCTGTATGTAGCCTCTCTTCCTATCTCAAAGCCAGAGAGGGTGCAGACAGCTCTGTGGGTGGGACACGATTGTGCACGTGTGTGGCAACCTT
Source organism: Pteropus vampyrus (assembly GCF_000151845.1). Classification (NCBI taxonomy): domain Eukaryota; kingdom Metazoa; phylum Chordata; class Mammalia; order Chiroptera; family Pteropodidae; genus Pteropus; species Pteropus vampyrus. The sequence continues at coordinate 6,817,805 of NW_011888811.1, forward strand.
GGTCAGTGACATTGGACACAGTGGAGCTAGGGGATTCAAGAGAGAGGGTGCATAAAGCATAAAGCAGCCCCTTTCCCTATTCTTTTCTCCCTCAAATGGGAAAAGGCCAGAGGGAAGACGGGGGAGGGTCCAAAGGGCAGTTTCCAGCAAAATTAGAAGCAGCAGCAGGACCTGTTCTTCAAGGACTTGGACAAGACATCTCTTTACATATTCAAGTACCTCTCAGTTCTCACTCCAGCCATGGGATAGATTCAAAAGTAGAAACATAAAAGTTAACTCCAGGTTTGGGTCAAGTCTCCCCACTTTCTCCACATGACAAGACAGCCTAGCTCTTACATGATTCAGGGATGGGAACATTTTTCTGAAAGTGCTGGTATTTGCATTTGGGAAGTGCACGGTCCCTGTATGGGCTTTGCACATGGGGGTGTATATTTTGGGGGTATTGGTGTGATGGAGCCTGGGACTGCTGGGATAAAGCTGAGGATCAGAGTGGTTGCTTAAGGATCTTAATATCTGGGGTGCTAATCTAATCTGTCTAGAAACAAACTTTAAACTTGACAATATCATCCCACTTGATGGGCAACTTCTGGAAAGGAAGACCCTTCCCGTGGCATGTCTGCCCAGTGCTTGGCCGAATGTCTGCTTTGCAGGCGGAGGACTCACCCAGCCATCAGTGGCGGGAATGTTTGCAGTATCTAGGGTAAAATGAGACAGGGTGGAGAAAGATGTGGGCACAGCTGTGGGACTTGAGGAAAAGGAATGAAGAAGGGAGGGATGGACCAGCTAGAAGCAGTGGGATCAAGATTCCTGCCTTGTGGTCTTCATGGGCATGGTGGAGGCATGACAGGTTTCCTTCAGGGATGCTTTGCACTGCAAGAGAGTCCTGCATGTTTCCCAGAAGGTACAGCATTTCTGGGGCTCAACTTGGACTCCTCCTCGGCCCAGTGAAATCAGTGTGGGCAAACGTATGGTGACGTTTCTCATGCTCATCTGTGTGCACTGGGACAAAGGTAATGGCCGCTAGTGAAGTTTTCAAAGAGGTGGAGACCCCCATAGGGGCAGAAGTTTTGTTGGGAGTCCCAGAGCCCCTTATACACCACTGCTGGTCTTCATTCCTAGGTGACTGGACAGGTTAGGGGCTCACTCAAAACCTTCATCTTGCCCCTACCTGCTGAATCATAGCCCTAGAGAGAAATGGTTCTAAGTTTCTGTTTATTTCTTATTCCCAAAACTCCCTTGCAGCTGACTTTAATGGAGAGACTTGTCTCCTGGATTTGAGAACGTTCCTTGGTCCTCGGTCCTGTGTCCCAGATCTTCCTGCCCATCTTGCCCATTAGACTGTGAGCTCCAAGAGGGCAAAGATCTCATCTCTCTCATTCTCCATTGTGTCACCTGCACTAAGCACAGAGGGAACAAAGCCTGGTAGGAGTAAATGTTCAGAGTAGAACCTTTGTCTGAGTCAGTCTGCTTCTTTCTATCCTCCCATCTGTGGGTCTGCAATCTGAACCGGCAGGCATGCCTGTTTCAATGAAAATAAAACAGCTAGAGGAGAGTGCTCTGGCTGGGTTTCGATGTGACACTGATATAGCAAGCTTTTGTGCTTCAGATATCTTTTCACATAAACATCGCTGCTCGTCGTGGGGCTAGGAGCTTGCATCCTGAAGCAACATGTGAGTCCCTCTGAATTTCAATTTCGTGACTGCTTTGCAGAGATGTCATGGGTAGGAACAGGATCCCCAATTCTGAGGGGTTATGATGCCGCTTCTCCAGCTCTCTGAGGCTGAAAACCCGCCCCCGGCTGCTTGCATGTCCTCCTAGCACCGTAACCTCATTATGCAGAGATGACTGTCATTCACTCGGAGAATAGGGGATCAGAGCTGCCTCTCGTGGCACTCGCAGTCACTCAGAAGGATGCCTGTTTGTGGCTTTGACTTTTCATCTGGCTTCTTCTGCTCCAGTCAAAGAGATTAAAATTAAGGACCTCAGAGAGGAATCAAAATATTAACAGCTTTTTGTTTTTATATTTCCCCTGACCGCTCCTGATGACAGTTAAAGGTCATAGAAAAAAAAAAAGTTTAGGTTATGGAACCTGCTTTGTCATGATACCCTGATCTGCCGTTGTCCTCTGTATGACATTTGGCAGGTTAATGTCTTGCAGTCACTGTTTTTTCAGCCATAAGATGGAAATATCAGCTCACCTGACGGGTTGTTTTAAATGAAGGGGAAGCCCGGTTATCAGTTGTCTTCTTAGTCTGGGGATCCTTTATTTCAATGGACTGTCTCCAGGATCCCAGCACCCGCTCTGACGCAAATCCCAGTACCTCCTCCAGTTCCTCTAAAGAACCCACTGACACAGGTATCTTCATGAACAGTGTTGATTTTACGAAAGCTTTTATAAGACTGAGAAGTTCATATTACATACATAATGTTTAAAAACTTTTCATACTCATTTTCATTTTCCTAAAGGCTGTCAGTTGAGCTGCCGAAGTTTGATGAGGGCAGAGGTGCTTTCTGCATCTGCTTCCACAGGGGACCGCTCTGCCTGGCCCCTCCCATTCCCTTCCTGCAGAACTTACAATTACCACGCAGAATAGTGTTCCATCCTCTATAACCCTAAGGCCCAGCCCCCGAGGCTCTGAAACCCTAAGGGACTTACAAAAGCAAATTTCAAATCATAGGCAAGTGTCTTTAATGAGAAACTCGTGTCCTTACTATAAAGTAAATTTTTAAATGTCTCTAGAATCAGATTGCTTGGATTAAATTCCGGTTCTGTAATTTACTAGCTTGTGATATTGGGCGAGTTGTTTTCTCTTGTTAAACTTCAATTTCTCTATTTGTAAAATAGGGATAAGAGAACTTACATTATAAAGTTGTCATGATTAAATGAGATAATTGCAAAAAGATGCTTAGCACAGGACCAGGTTTATAACCCCACAAACATGAAGAAATAGTTAAATGCTTAGTACCTAGCAGGCTTTCACTGAGCAGCAGTTATTGCTAATTTATAGGTTTTTACATGAGTCAGATGATATCATAAGTCTTTTTTTGAGTGGTCTCATCTACCTTATGGTTGTCAAGGAGATATACTGCCAAGATTCCCCTTCATGGAAGGACTCGTTGCCCCATTTCTCAGCAGGCACCCCAGCTGCTCCAGGCCTGGCTTCAGTGGCAGAAAGCCACCCTAGGGCCCATCCTTTTGGGGGAGCCTCACATACAAGGACTGATCAGGGCAGGGGCTGGAGATAGAAAGGCCCTGTCATTTCGGAGCTTCATGGAACAACTCTGTGATGTTGGCTGAGGGTTTGCTGGGCCTGTATCCTCGTTGGGCATCCGCAGCTGCCCAGTCCTTCCTCCACCTTCCCCCACCTTCCTTCCACACGTGTTGACCTCTACCATATCCCGCAAGCCAAACTTCACCTCAGTGTCTGCTCCTGGAGAACCGAACACATGACATTTTATTATGGGACCTACATCCTTGACCTCTTAAAGAATACCTAGGACCGTACTAAACACTGCGGGGCTGTGGAGGAAGGACGTGTGTTCTCGTCCTCAGAGAAGTCCACAGAGAGACAATACACACACCCCTGAAATAGCCGAATAATAATGCAACTTGTGTGATAATCTGCAAACTTGCATGATTATGTGACAAAATGAGAGGTAGAGAGAATGAATGTATCCAGAAAATTAAGAATAGGCCAGCTTAGTGCGGGGAGTTTTTTAGAGAGGAAATAAGCTTGTGTAGCCTCTGAAGGTTGGGGAGAACTGGGGTTAGCATTCTAAAGTGTCATTTTAAAATCTGTTCCTTTTAAGGAAATAGACTGGCCTTCTTGATTCATGGTAAACAAACAGATTAAATTCAGCTACTAATCCCAAGAGTCCTTGCATTTCTTTGAGAAATTGCAAAATCAGAGCCCGGGAATCACTGAGACTGCAGGCTGCGCTCGGTTTAATCCATCTGACCTGGCAGCTTAAAGGGTCATCGTGATGTATTGGCTGTAGAACGTGTTGGGCAGCCTTAAGGAGATTCTGGAAGGTTATAGATAAGAAGGTTTGGCAAAGACAAAGTCTGTGCTCAGTTCCCATGCTCCAAAACTGCCCCCAAGACAGCATCTGCCTCTCTCACATTGGATGCCGGGTCCTATGTCAGATCAAACCCTGTGTCCCCTTAATACACACTAAGGGGGCGAGATTTAATAGGCATTTGTGGAATGGGCACATGAACCAGCTGGGCACAGGCGGAAGAAAATACTTTCCATGCTGCTTTGGTCATTGTTTCATTCAAGCATTTATTTAACATTAATTATTGCAAGCCTATTATGTGCCAGAAACTACACTAAGCACTGCTCTCAGACCTTCATAAGTTCTAGTAGAAGCTAGAGACCATAAAGCAGAGGTCCCCAACCCCTTGGCCGTGGACCGGTACCAGTCCTTGTCCTGTTAGGAACTGGGCCGCGCAGTAGGAGGTGAGTGGCTGGTGGGCAAGCAAAGCTTCATCTGTGTTTGCAGCCGCTCCCCAGCGCTACCGTCACCACCTCTGCTCCACCTCAGATCATCAGGCATTAGATTCTCATGGGAGCTCTGGACTCTGGTGCCAAAAAGGTTGGGAACCGCTGCTACAAAGAATAATGTCAATACATAGGACAAAACGGAGGACAGGCTCTTCAACACAGGGTAGTGGAAGTTTCAAAAAAGGAGACAATTAATTAGAAATCATAGAACCGAAAAAAAGTTGACCATGTAGAAAGGTAGCAGGTGGGATGGTGGGGAGTGGTAATTTTAGGCAGGGGGAAGGCATATGGAAGGAGTCTGGGACAGAGGGTAACGTGGCTCATTTGAAGAACTACAAAGAGGCCAGGTAACTGGAGCAAATAGAGGCAGGGAACAGGTAACTCAGGTGAAGATTAAAAAAAAAGAAAAAAGAGGAAGGGGCAGATCACAAAAGAACATATTCAGCATTTGGATTTTGACCCAAGAGCAAAAGGAAGCTATTTAAACTTTAATAATGGTCCAATTAAATTTAAAAGCACCTTCATGCTGCAGGGTGGGAGGGAAAAAAAAAAAAAGGCTGCTTCCAAACGACTCGACCAAAGGCCTTGGAAGGCCAATGATGAGGGAAATTTTGTCCCTTTGTCTCTTTGTTTCCTTTGTCTACTTTTTCTCTCTCTTTGCGGTGGCCTCCAGCACGGGAGCTGAACTGTGGAGCGTGACAGTGTGTACAGTCTGGTGAAATTGGTGATCCTCAAAACTATGTTTTAGAGTGGGGGGCATGTATCAGGCAATGGAGTACATCAAGAAAGAACATGGGTGTCGGTGCCAGACATGTGGCAGATTGAGTTGTGGCTGATTATTTCACCTTTGCGGGCCTCAATTTTGTTCATCTTTAAAGAAAATTAATCAGCGTCCTCTTTACACTCCTTCTACAAAAGTGGCGAGGAGACATGAAGTAATAGATGACTTAGAGGCTTTGTGTTTTTAAAAGATAGAACCATTTTCTTTGTCAAGTATTAGCATTAGATAACCAGGAAGACAGGTTGACTATCTTGGTGACGAGTCAGAAGTACAGAATTTGAAGGAAGAGACACAGTTTGGCTATTTTCAAGCACATATGGTTCTAACAAGTAGAGAAAATTTTATTCTCGGTGGTGCGCTACAGAACGTCTCTTAACAAACCACATGTTGGAAGAATGCCGTGAGAGGCTTTCTCGGGGTCCTTGAGTAGCTGTGGGGAAGGCATGCCAGCTTACACGGTGCTTTCAGAAAAGGACAGAACACCCGCTAGTGGCAGGAAGGAGAATTTGTTCCTAAGAAAGAAAGAGAGGGGGGAGGGGAAGGAAGGGTAGGAAATGGCAGGGGAGGGGAGGAGAGGTGGCAGGAAACTGCAGGACACAGTATAAGCTCTCCCACTGACCTTTCAAATCTTCAATAAGGTCATCTAACTCACACAATATGAGTAGCTTTATTTTCCTGGAAACTAGAGAATGGGCTCATGCCACAACGGCCGCGGGAGCTGTAGACCAAAGTCACCGGGAGGAAGCCAGCCCCTGGGAACTCCTAGAAATTTTGGTGACACCTCAGCCTCGTCCCAGCCATGGAACCAACCATTCAAATGAAGGTTTATTCTCCGAAAGTCAGGGAGGCCGGTACTCCCACGTTGGTTATAGGGGAAAGCAAATAGAGGTTATTACAGAGTACGTTTAGATGGACAGGCTTCTTAGAATGAGACATTTTGGAAACTATCACCTTACTTAGACCAGTTTTCTTATGCAGGCTACACTTAAAGTCACCTTATCCACATTATTATTTTCTTTAGCAAACTCTTTCCTCCCAGAGCATGGAAGCCTTCAACCTAGTTCCTTCCCCAAATCGTGTAATTCTATCACGCATGAAATTAGAAGTGTTCGTGTTCATCCCTTAAGAGCCCTCAGAATATCAGGCAGCATAGCCTGACCCAGGGAGTCGCCAGCAGCGAACTCACTGACAGACATGGGCGGGAGAATGGGGACTTCATGCCGCCCGCTGGCAAGAGGGAATTCAGAAGAGGAAGACGTGTCCAATGTTGCATTTTCAGGTCGGATTTTTAATGTGGCATTTTCTTAATATTGTAAAATGTCTAAGGACATTGGCTCTAGACACTAACTTCCAACCCTAGTTCTGCCACTTGCTATTATATGACTTTTTGCTAGTCTCTTAGCTTCCCTGAGCTTCAGCTTGATCATCCATGAAACGAGCGTAGCCACGTCCTGTAATCATGGTAAAGGTTAAATGTGCGTGAGTCTTCAGCACAGCGCTCGATGCTGCATGGACACCTACTAAATCTTACCTGTCTTGATTTCTGTAACTTATTATCTTTAATAATTAGTCTCTTTGTCACTGCTACCTAGAGCTAGAATTTAGATATTTTAAAAATCTATTAATAATATAATTTCTCACTAACCTCGCCTAAGCCAAACTTTAAAGGAGATGAATTTATGCTCAAAGTTATGTATTTGACATTTTCATTCTGATCCTCATTTTTATTGGCTCTTCCTCATTGAAAGGGTGTCATTAAAACCTGGCCTACTGTCACATTCCTCTGCTAAGGCAAAAGGAATGGTATTCAACTGAATGTGTTAATAGCTGATGATGACATTCGTGTGGAATGACTTAGGTGTTATCTTCATTCTTAACTCCAAGGTATGGGTTAAGATGACATGATTACAGGTAACACCCCTGGACAGACATTAAGCATGTTCATACCTTATCTCTAGTTCTGCTTGAACTTAACTGTATGACTTGCGAAGGTCACTTAAGCTGTCTGAGTTCTACTTTGCTCATTAGTAAAGTAACATTAAGCAACATCATCTAGGCCCGTTTTTGTTTTAAAACGTGTGTAATTCACATTACATTTTGAAAAATCGACCTACATTTGGATCTGCAATGAGGATGTATAGGATGACAAGGCTCCACACCAGCAGATACAGGGTTCTGAGTCCAGTTCTGCCCCGACATTTGTGCAACTGAATTCTTGACCTTATTCTTGACTAAACTCTATTTCTTCATTATCTGTGAAATAAAATGGTTAAATTAGAGCTGGATCACCCAAAGCATTCCATGAGTTTGCAGAACAGTGGGTTACACAGATATGTTTCCTTGCTACAGGAATCCCGAGAGTTACAATGCTCACATCACAACGCTCACGTTCGCCATGACCGTTTGAAGGGAGTTTTCCTTACAGCCTTTCCAAAATTTCTCTGACGAAGGAGTCATTTCTTTTTCCCTCAAAGTAGCCCTAATTTTCATGGAACTCCCTTTGAAAAACAGGGAGCCAGGCAACCAGCAAATCTTTTCTGGCTTCTACAGCCCTAGGTTCTTGGTGAGGAGAGCCGTGGAGGTGAGGGAGAAGCAGACTTCAAACTGCAGAATCAATGCATCCTCATCCCGTGTCTGCAGAAGAGCCGTGGTGCTCTCGAGGAGGTAAAACTGCCCTCCCCGGAGCCCAAATCCACAGGCCCAGAGGAGCCTGGGCTCTGAAGGCACTATTATTCCCATTTTATTAAGCCTTCAAGATAGAAAGATGGGAAGAAATTCTACAATACTGTAAAGTAGTATAAGCCTCTGTTCGGTGGAATCTATTATAGTTCAGGTAAAAGCCGTCGGGAAAATGGAAACTTTAAAGAGGTTTCTTTTGCCGAACTGGCCAAGAGTTGAGCGCTCTTCACCTATCTAATGCTGGTAATTATCTGTAAAGACCTCTCCTGCTCTCTCAGATGAGTTTCTCTAGGTTTCAAAGAAACTCATTCTGCAACGGCTTGAAAGAGTAGAAAAGAGGTTGTCGGCCACTGAAGTTGTTTGGCTTGAAATGAAAGATTCTGAGACTCAGTGTGACAAGGCATGCCTCTAAAAGCTCCTCCTCAGTAACAGAAATTAGAATAGTCTACCATCACAGTAATGTTTCCTATGAAGTATGTCATAAACAAACCAAATTTTGTTAAATTTTGTTCTTACAGATTCAGTGATGAGAGTTTTAGAAAATTTGTAATTTAAACACATTAATGAATGAAATAGAATTTTAAGTATTAGAAG
>NW_011888811.1:6826416-6829718 GCF_000151845.1 Pteropus vampyrus
TCTAATGCTGGTAATTATCTGTAAAGACCTCTCCTGCTCTCTCAGATGAGTTTCTCTAGGTTTCAAAGAAACTCATTCTGCAACGGCTTGAAAGAGTAGAAAAGAGGTTGTCGGCCACTGAAGTTGTTTGGCTTGAAATGAAAGATTCTGAGACTCAGTGTGACAAGGCATGCCTCTAAAAGCTCCTCCTCAGTAACAGAAATTAGAATAGTCTACCATCACAGTAATGTTTCCTATGAAGTATGTCATAAACAAACCAAATTTTGTTAAATTTTGTTCTTACAGATTCAGTGATGAGAGTTTTAGAAAATTTGTAATTTAAACACATTAATGAATGAAATAGAATTTTAAGTATTAGAAGTAAGAAGACCTTTCTAGAAGACTGTCTAGTTTGCTTTCCTTTCTCATTTCAAAAAGAAATCAGCCAAGATAGGGAAATGACTTGTACAAGGTCACGTAATAAATTAGTGTCAGAACTCAGGTTAGAAATCTCGTCTCAAATCTCTGTTGTTTTTTTAGGCTAGGCTACATTTGGCAGGCATTGATCTGGATATTTTATCTTAGAAATGTGATAAGCTGTTGTTTTAGAATCCTCACTATCATCATTCATGGAAATAATGTTTAAATTTTCAAAAAGCTTAGTACTACCCCTTTAAGAATAATATCATGAGAAATTACCTGTAAGGGGCACAATAGCAATACTCCTTTAATAAAATGCCACCTAGTGGAGCTTTGGGAGCAAAGCACTCTTCTTGCATACAGTCCTAAGAGAAAACTTTTCTTAGGCTTACATTTTAATCAATATCATTATCTCCCAGAGTGTTACGTGATTAAAAATAACACTGAAAATTGTCCTACTTCGAGAGCACAGCAGGGAAGATGAAACTGCACAAAAATAAGGTGGTTTACAAGAAATAAGGTGTATGGGGTCAAACTGAAAGCCATGGAGCTCAGGGGCCTTAAATCTGCACCCCCACTTTACAGTAATGGAAAAGAAAGGAAGAATTAGAAGAAAGTTTGTGGTGCTGCTACCTTTCCATGCTTTGGGGCATTTCAAGTCTGTGTGGAAGGTGGAGGAGGTTGGAAAAGGGGAACCGTTGACCACGAACAGCCTGCCGGAAAAAACTTCCTGGAATCGGAAAACCTCCCGAGTGGGAAGCACCTACACTGTTGTCCGGCCTAGATCTCTGGCCGCGGCGAGGAACTTCCAGGTCCCGTGTAAAGACTCCACCCAGACCGTAGCGTGGACGGCCATCCTGGGAGAATGAGTGAGTCAGTGTGGGAAGCTCCACTTGGAAAGCTAAGAGCAATGGATGGATACCAGGCAGGACAGGTTCCACCCAGAAGTGTCCGACATGAAATTAAAGGACTGTCCCTGGAAAGCTGGATTCGATTGTCAGGACGCTTCCACTGGTTGCTGAGCTTAGAGGCTTAATATTAACCTTACAGAGACCTAATATTTAAAAGAAATTAAAGCGAACTGTGCTGAATGACAGGCGATTTAGGAATCTGTCTTTGTATCTCCTAGGAAACAGACTCCGAGAGGGGAATTTGGATGCAGGATGTTGATTGAGAAGTGCCCTTGGGATCAGCACCTGTGGGGGAGCAAACAAAGCAGGACTGGGGAGGCAGGGGCTGAGCTGCCTGCACAAGCAAGGAAGGTCTCCTCAGACCTGCGGGAGGTCTGGAATCGGCCTTTCAGAGTCGTCTTGCCTTGGGGCAATGGCTAACTGTCCTGGCTCTGGGCTACCCGTGAGGAAGCGATTGGACTAGCAGTTCTCTTTGAGAGGAATTCCCAGAAGGGAGCTCACTGAGCAGTCAGCAGTCATGCCTGAGTGCCTCTGCTCTGAGCGGGAGTGTGGACAGCACACAGCAGTGTTGCTACAGCCTGCTTTCCCCAGTTCTCTAGGACCTAAGCAGGAAGTTACTTTTGTCTTCCTCAAGGTTAAATAACTGTTAACCTGGAGTTTGCTTGAGAAAAATGTTCCTTAAGTCTTTCTGGTTTCTACCTGCATGCTTTAGAATAACACCTCATAACAGTTTGCATTAGAAACCTGATTTGTCTTTTTCAAGTATTTGTCATAGAAATTGGGCCTCACTTTGAGTTTTAACTTCTCTGTGCCTAATTTCTTAATCTGTAAAACGGGTATAAAAACAGTATCTCCTCTTATAAGCTATTATGAGGTTTAAATTAAATAATAAATGTGAACCAGTATTGTATTTAATTCACAGTAAACACTTAATGTGCTATTATTCAGAGAGAGAGATTCATGGTTAGACATGCACAAACACATACACACACAAACACATACACACAAACACATGCATCGTCGGCTTCTAACCTCCAGTATCTTTGCCTGGACCAGTAGTTGTCAAAGGTCCCCAGGACCCTTTTTGGAGGTCCACAAGATCAAAATCATTTTTATAGTGATATACTAAACTATTAATGGCCTTTTTTACTTTCATTCTTTCTTGAGTATAAGATGGAGTTTTCCAGGGACTTCATGACACATACCAATGCTATTGCTCTAATGTTAATAGCCTATTATTGCTATTTTTAAATAAATTTACAAAAATTTAACTTCTGATTTCTAATCGGATAACTATTAATGGTTATGATCCACATAAAGAAAACCTTTTTAGGGTCCTCAGTAATTTTTACAAGTGCAAAGGAGTCTGGGACTAAAATGTTTGAGAACCACTGACCTGGACAAACCGCCTCCTCCTAGTCCCACTTTTACCACGAAGCCTGCCTGATGGCCTTTCCTGACTTCTGCTTCTAGGCTATAAGATTTTTAATATTTTTAATATTCAAATTACTCAGGGTATGATCTTAGAGATGGGGAATGCGGTGGGGTCAGAGAGTAGGACGCAGTGTGCTTTTCCCCTAGGGACAGTTGAGATGGAAGGTTTTGGAATATCAAATAAGGTACCAAAGAACCGGATGCCGCAGTTAGAACTTGCCCAGAAGATGCCGCGTGGCACCGAAGGCATCACAAAGCGACTGGCACCCTGCCGCTCGGCAGCCGACAGCGTTTTAGGAGGACAGCCACGTGCGGGACAACGTGGACGCCATCATCAAATGAGCACGCGAGGCTTTCTCTGACGATTGCCCCAGAGATGACTCACTCGAGTCAGTTTGACAGTGGAACAGAAAATTGCAGCAGTGCAGTTCCAAACTGTCAGAATTCAGAGAGCTGAGGAATGAGTCATACCGCGCTTGCGCAGGCCCTCCTTCCTCATCTTCCCTCCGGCCCGTGATTCTTGCGAGCGCTTCGTGTGAGAACAGGAATATAAACAGG
>NW_011888811.1:6830738-6833122 GCF_000151845.1 Pteropus vampyrus
CAGGAAGAGTCTGAAATGGGCACCATAATGGAAGATCAGCGGCAATGATGGAGACATCATATGGAAAAACAGATGAGGAGAGCCTTATATGTTATTAAAGAAGATTAAACTTTCAGATCAGCAAGGGAGAGGAAGGAAGGAGAAAAGCGATCCCTCATCTCAGAAATCCCTGCAGCAGGAGAGAGTCTGCTGAGGATTTCTAATAATGCTTTTCTTTCCCTGGCCACTTGTAAAGGTTACTTCATCTAACCAAATTTATGATTTTCCATACTCTAATTGCTGCCTTTCTTGCCCAGTTCTTTTTCTTTCTTTCTTGATACCATCTTCTACCTTATTTTTGTATCCCAATTTTTTTCTAAACCTTAACTTCCTGAGGATTACAACAGCAAAAACATATTGTCCTGAAACTCTGCTAAACAGAACATCAGGGTGAGAAGAGCTTTCGGAGTATCTTGTCTGGTCCCCTTGGATCACAAGTAAAGAGTGAGCCCCAGAGAGGGACGAGACCCTCGCAAGGTCACACAGGCACACTTGTAGTCCAGTGTCCTTCTCGCCAGTCCACTGTGCTTGGTCCATCTCCTGTTTGCCTGCTCAGCTCATTCCAGAAGCCCAGTTTCTGCTGTGGTCAGAGTACCTCCCAAATCAGATCATCTTTGCTCTAAATACAGAGAGCATCATTCCCCTGTGTGCGGGTGGCTGGAGGGAGCGTACACAGAGGTTAGCAGTTGACCTGAAGTCGGGCACTGGCCCTGGCCACGGCTGACTCCATGCTCCTCATCCCTCTACAGCCCCCCGACACCTCCATGTTCTTCCTCTTGCAAGTGATTTCGTCATGAAATTCTAGATGAGAAAACAGAAGCAATCAATGTCTCATTGCCGTACCCATTTCCAGATCCAAAATGGCCAACTTTCATCCACGAGGCCATCTGTGATCAAGTGTAAAGATTCCTGTGTTCTATCTCGAAAATCTCTTTCTATCTGACAGTCAACTATAGCTGTAGTCTGCTGAGAGTTGGGGCAGACTTTAGAAATTAGTCTATACTCAAGTCTCCAGCTAATTGTCTCTAAGGCTCTGCTTAATTTTCAAATGATAAACTATAACATTTTTATCAGGCAATTTTTCCCATTTTCAGTCAATTGTTTTAAAGTTGTATTTTTTTAATGTAACCATTGTAATCCAGGGACTCAAGTGATTCAGTCTCAGAGGGACTTTATGTTCAAAAAGTATAGTCAATAGCCAAAATTAATGAGGAATGAATTCTGTTTTCCACTCAATAGCACTACCAAGGACCCAAATAAAGGAGCTACAGCAATACATAATAAAATCCTCTTTCTTCTTCCATCCTCAAAAATTTTCCTCTGCTCCCACTTGGGCAGCTTTCCTTCCCCCTTCCATTGCCGCCTTCTCTCCCAGACTTTTAGTATAAAGATTGACTTAGCCTCTCTCTCAGCAAGAAAGAATCAGTCTTTTTACAAGAGGGAGAGATTCATCTGGCGATTTTGGGATTCTGTTTTGTGAGCGGTATGATAGTGACAGTGTCTCCTTCTTCCTACCTACTGGTCCCGTTGAAGTGACTTGACCTCAGAGCCACAATTCCACACGACAGTGCTTTAAATATTCAGCAAAAGCTTCTTAAGCCTGTACCCACCCTCCTTTCTGTTCTCCAGACCAACCAATCCCTCTACGAAGTCATTTCTTCTCTGGGTCTTCATGTGATATACTATGCGAAAGTACTGTACAGAAGGGGTTAAAGGAAGGGATTCATATTTGTTGCAAACAAATATTCATTAAACACTCAAACATTAATTAATCCAGTCATTGTTCTAAGCACAGGGGATAAAGTACCAAACAATACTCTACCCTCCAGGAGAGAGGTAGAAGGGACTGAAAATTAATTAGTAAGTAAATATGTGAGATATTATAATAAAATTCTGAACAAATGAAAATGAAACATGAGGTAGTTACTAGGGCTTGGGGTAGAGGTATTTTAGCTACAGTGCCTCGGGGTGGGGTGGCGGGTGGCCTGTAGAGGACAAGACCTTGGAGGTGAGACTGGAATAACCTGAAGGTGGCAATTGTGACAAACAAAATCCAATGCACAGACCTTCAAGCGGTAACGGCTTGGCACGTTCAGGGGGAAGTAACAGTATCCCATGGGGTTGGTGTGCAGCGAATGAGGCACAGAGAAACAGTATCACCTCACGATGGAGAGGTCAAGGGCGTAGGGTAAAGAGAGGGCATTTAACTGTTAGGTGGAAAGTTATATGAGGATTTGAGCAGGGGATGATGACTGATTTTGTTTCTAAAAGCTTGCTTGGCTACAGTGTGGAAAACCTACTGATGGGTGGCAAGAGAGAAGGCCAGACACTGGGCAAGAGTTGAA
>NW_011888811.1:6833172-6835124 GCF_000151845.1 Pteropus vampyrus
GACTGAAAATTAATTAGTAAGTAAATATGTGAGATATTATAATAAAATTCTGAACAAATGAAAATGAAACATGAGGTAGTTACTAGGGCTTGGGGTAGAGGTATTTTAGCTACAGTGCCTCGGGGTGGGGTGGCGGGTGGCCTGTAGAGGACAAGACCTTGGAGGTGAGACTGGAATAACCTGAAGGTGGCAATTGTGACAAACAAAATCCAGTGCACAGACCTTCAAGCGGTAACGGCTTGGCACGTTCAGGGGGAAGTAACAGTATCCCATGGGGTTGGTGTGCAGCAAATGAGGCACAGAGAAACAGTATCACCTCACGATGGAGAGGTCAAGGGCGTAGGGTAAAGAGAGGGCATTTAACTGTTAGGTGGAAAGTTATATGAGGATTTGAGCAGGGGATGATGACTGATTTTGTTTCTAAAAGCTTGCTTGGCTACAGTGTGGAAAACCTACTGATGGGTGGCAAGAGAGAAGGCCAGACACTGGGCAAGAGTTGAAGAGGCTTCAGCAAAGTTCATAGGAGTAGAAATAATGAGCAGAGTTCGGTTCTGTGATACGTTCTGAACCAATGGGATCTTGGTTTTCCGAGTGAGCTGCCTTTGCCTGCGGTGGCCACTGCGCCCACACGACCTTCCTGAGGAGTTCTGTTGCGGCCGCTGACTTCGGTAGGCCACCGTTCAAATAAAAATACAAGCATCACCCTAGAACAAGCCACTGATTTTAGTCACATTTAAGTCTAAACCCAGACTGAGTAAAGTTATCCCCCTGAAGAAATGTCCGAAAATATACAACTTTGCCTACAACACAGAAAATATTTTAGATGATTACATTTCAGTTTGGCTCCTTAAACCCTCCAACCTTGACCTTGACCTCCATTTACATCATAGAATTGAGTGCTACCTTGTCTCTGGCCAGGTTTAGAAACCCAGAACACCGGGACTGTTATGTTAGTTTGACCCTGGAGCTCAAGTGTTGTAGACACTTATGGATGATTCAGCTCCCCTGGTTCCACTCCAGGTGATTAGCCTCAGCCAGGCCAGGTATGGCTGACTCTGAAATGTGCATGTAAGCCCTCTGGCTAATGAAATGCTAGAAGGCACTCTGCTGGGGACTTTGACTAAAAGATTTCTTATCCCCAGGAAAGAGACACAGAAAGGGGTATTCTCCACTCTTCCTCTGGGTGTTATCGGGTTTGGAGGTGAGGCCTGCAAATCCTGCCGCCATCTTTGAACACGCAACCACCCATAAAATGACACCCACACTGAAGGTGACAATAAAAAGATGGGAAGAATTTGGGGGTTTTGGTGACATTATTAAGGAACTGATCAGAAATGCCTAGAACCTGCCATATTGCTGGACTTCCAGCTTTGAGAGGTAACAAATTTCCTTTTTTTGCTTAAGCCAGTTTGCATTGTAGTTTTTTATTCCATTCAGCTAGTTATCTTATTAGATATGCTGAGGTCCATTTTGTTTTTAATTCAACAGACATTTGTTGCGCACCCATTCTGTGCCGTGCACTATCCCAGGCCCTGGTAATACAGAGGTGAATAAGACAACACTGCCTACTCTTGTGAAACTTAATGTTCTAATTTGGGGGACAGGAAGAAAGTAGACGTAAATGGATTAGCTTAGAGAACACCAAATGCTATGAAGAAAATAAAGCAGGGTAAGATGCTAAAGGATTACTGGGAGTGTGGGAAGGAGAGCAAAGTCTTTTAAAAACTATTAGATGTCTAAAGAAATGGGGGCAGTACAAGGAATATGCACCCCTCAATGTTTATAGTGGCGAAATTAATGATAGTTGCTAAAAAATAACTCAAATGTCCATCTCTAGAGGCCTAATGAAATTTGGTACATTTGTGTGATCTAATAGTATATTGACAATCACTAGATTATAGATTATACTGCTTGTATAATAGTATCTCCAAGATAAATTTTTAACAAAAATT
>NW_011888811.1:6835174-6837057 GCF_000151845.1 Pteropus vampyrus
TGTAAGCCCTCTGGCTAATGAAATGCTAGAAGGCACTCTGCTGGGGACTTTGACTAAAAGATTTCTTATCCCCAGGAAAGAGACACAGAAAGGGGTATTCTCCACTCTTCCTCTGGGTGTTATCGGGTTTGGAGGTGAGGCCTGCAAATCCTGCCGCCATCTTTGAACACGCAACCACCCATAAAATGACACCCACACTGAAGGTGACAATAAAAAGATGGGAAGAATTTGGGGGTTTTGGTGACATTATTAAGGAACTGATCAGAAATGCCTAGAACCTGCCATATTGCTGGACTTCCAGCTTTGAGAGGTAACAAATTTCCTTTTTTTGCTTAAGCCAGTTTGCATTGTAGTTTTTTATTCCATTCAGCTAGTTATCTTATTAGATATGCTGAGGTCCATTTTGTTTTTAATTCAACAGACATTTGTTGCGCACCCATTCTGTGCCGTGCACTATCCCAGGCCCTGGTAATACAGAGGTGAATAAGACAACACTGCCTACTCTTGTGAAACTTAATGTTCTAATTTGGGGGACAGGAAGAAAGTAGACGTAAATGGATTAGCTTAGAGAACACCAAATGCTATGAAGAAAATAAAGCAGGGTAAGATGCTAAAGGATTACTGGGAGTGTGGGAAGGAGAGCAAAGTCTTTTAAAAACTATTAGATGTCTAAAGAAATGGGGGCAGTACAAGGAATATGCACCCCTCAATGTTTATAGTGGCGAAATTAATGATAGTTGCTAAAAAATAACTCAAATGTCCATCTCTAGAGGCCTAATGAAATTTGGTACATTTGTGTGATCTAATAGTATATTGACAATCACTAGATTATAGATTATACTGCTTGTATAATAGTATCTCCAAGATAAATTTTTAACAAAAATTTGAAAGCTGATTGTAGAATAGTGTGTAAAGTGTTACCCTAATTCTGAGAATTAGAAAACATATAGATGGACATGGACATAAGTAGAAATAATTTTTGGATGGCTCCATAAGAAAGTTTATCAGTGTCCCTTAGGAGAGGTAGAGAAGAGACTTGTATCTTTTACTTTGTCCCTTTCTGTACATTTTTAGAATTTATTTTTTCATTTGCATTTTTAATTTATAAAAGAAATATATTTTAAAATAGTCATTATCTAAGTTTTCTTCCAGTGCAAGTCTGAGTCTGAGAATAATTCACATAAGTAAATATTACTGCTTAGGAGGAGTGGCTTTTGAAATCCATGACATCAGAGGAGAAGAATCTGACTTTAAATAGGAACCAGGATAAAAATGGGTCCATCTGTTCTACCTGGTGTCTCCTGGCATATATTCTCCCCACCAACGGGGTCAAAGCTGCAGGAAAAGATTCTACCACCAGAAGCTCTGCAACCACCAAGAGCAGTCTTATATGGGACCAGATGCCAGAATTAGTCACAAGATAATTTCAGGGCAGAGAGATGATGGGGGAGGATAAAAAAAATACCTGAGGATGCCAGAAGGGGACAAAACCCGACAAAACGAGGGAATACCTGAAGAAGGGCCCCATGGCTAGGGACCTGCAAAGACCCAGAGTTTGATGAGGGGATGTCAGGTTATTTCTGGGTGTATATACATGACCTGCTACGGGATTTTATTCGTCAGGTCCTTTCATCTGAGCCAGGCCAAGAACCCGTGTCGATTTCACTTAAGCTGCGACCTCCCTCTTCACTGAACATGTGTTTTGAAAAATCCTCATCTGCTACATGTCAAACCCATAGTTGTAACACAATCAGCAGGCCTCCAAAGGAGGCTGACTCTAAGCCAACTTCAAGAGCAGAGCGGATTAGACAATCCACTGTGTGATGGTGAAGATTAGTGACAGGATGCTTTTCTGGGAGCCTGATTTCTTTTTTTTTTTTTTT
>NW_011888811.1:6839327-6842755 GCF_000151845.1 Pteropus vampyrus
AAACTACTGTACATTAGAACTGACAGGTGAGCTACACTATCTGCCATCTCTGCAGCTTCTCTGACCAGGCTTTTTCTTTGAATCCTATCCATGGTTTGGGTCCCAAAGGTGTCAATTTCCCTTGCATTTGTACAGTGCAGCGTGTGTGTGTGTGTGTGTGTGTGTGTGTGTGTGTGTCGTAGTATTTATGCCACTACTAATGGATGGCTGCTCATGAGCTTTTCCTTTGCAGAGAGCACATCTTTATGCTGAAAAGGAAGCTAAGCTTTGCTCATGGATCATCATCTGTCATTGAGAGAAAGTCTGGAAATTTATGGGTTCCTCATTAAATCATTTCCTTGAGACTTTCTGAAGAGTTTTAAAATAACCCAATAAGGAGAAAGGAATTTTAACTCTTTTTTCCTATCCACTCCTTTCAAGAGAAGCGGGGAGAATGGCTAACATAATTGGTCAGAGATCAAGAATTGATTGTGCCATGAATATTAATGGAAGGACCACTGCATTAAAAGGCCTTAAACCATGTTCTCCTCTTTCCATGTATTCTTTCTACTACACACAGCTTTGTTAGTAAGTCAAATCAGGACTTGTCCTTGGCAGGACTTGTCAGCTGCCTCTCCTCTTCTTAAACTTCATAAAACACTTAGCTGAGTCAGAGCTCTCCCTGGAGCCCCGCCATCGCTGTCTGCGTGCATGCCGCGTCATGCTGGACATTGTAGTGGGTTAACATTTCATTCGCTTCAATTCCTTCCAATGAACAAAAATATTTTGAGCACCTACTATGCACAAGCATCTCGGTAGGTGGTAGGCATCTAGTAGTGTACAAAGCAAAGGAAAACAGATTTTGCTTTCTAGTAAACGGATAAAATCTAGAGTTTGCCAGAGGGTGATACGCGCTTTGGGGGAAAAATAAGGCAGGCAAGTGGGACAAGGAATGGAGGTGGGCGAAGGAGATGTGTTCTTCTTTCAGGTAGAATGGTCACTGAGGAGATGAGAGTGGAACAACCCCCAAGAAAGTGAGGATCAAATCGTGTAACTGTTTTGGCGGAAGAGCACTCCGGGTGTGGGGAAGTCAAAGGCAAAGTGCCGGGGGCCGTGCCCGGGTGTGTGAGGAGCAGCAGGGAGGCCAAGCGACGGGAGCTGAGTGGGCAAAGGGGAGCGTGGTAGGAGGTGAGGTCGGAGTTATAAGGTGGATGGTGGGGAATGGACCGTGTGAGCCTCGCGGGTCACTGTGATGACTTTGGATTTTACTTAGGATGAGAGGGAAGAAAGGGGAGCTTAGTCTTAGTTTCCCATTACTGCTGTTACAAACTGCCACGAACTTAACAGCTTAATTTAAAATAATACAAATTTGTGCTCTTACAGTTCTGGAAGTCAGAAGTCCAAAATCAGTTTCACTGGACTAATGTCAAGATGTCAGCAGGGATGGTTCTTTCTGGAGGCTGTGAGGAGAGAATCTGCTTCTTTGCCTTTTTTTTTCCTTAGTCTGTGGCCCCTTCTTCCATCTTCAGAGCACATTGCTCCAATCTCTGCTTCCATCATCACATCTCTTTGTCCTCTGGCTCTGAATCCTCTTATGAAGACCATTGTAGTTGCATCAGACCTACCCAGATAATCTCCTCATCCCAAAATCCTCAACGTAGCCATATCTGCAACATCTCTTTTGCATATAAGGTAACATCATAGGTCTGGGGATTAGGGTCTGGACATATTTGGGAAGCCATTATTCAACCTACCATAGATCAGGTTTCTGAAGGGTTCTTTGGCTGCTCTACTGAGAATAGACTTTAGGAAATATCAGGACAGAAACAAGGAAACTAGTTAGATGGCACTTGTAATACGTCATGCAAAAGACAATGATGGTTCCGTTCTGGGTATCGGCAGATAGGTTGTTGAGAAGTCATGCCTTGGACGTGTTGTGAAGACAAATCCAACATGATCTGCTGATTTGGGTCATGAGAAAAATAGAAGAGAAACTGATCCCTTCAAATTTTTAGTCTGAGCGATTGGAAGAATACATACCCTTTTTCTCCAAAATGGTCAAGGTCATTGAAAGAGCAGATTTAAAGGAAAAATAATAGGTTTGGTTTCGTACATTATAAATTTGAAATGCGTATTGAAGATTCGAACTGAGATGTTAACATTTAAATTAAATGTTAGGACTTGAACCTGAACACGTGAATCAGACTAGCCTTTACCACAGTCGTACACCGAGAGTTATAACACATTGTACTTTAAACACCTGTCAGCTATTAGGCTTTGCATACAAGTCACACAGGAACACTGAGAGCGGGAGAACGTGGAAGACGGGCAGTAGTCGTGCAGGATTCATGTGCTACCAAAACTGGCTGTAATGCCATCAAAATAGCATCAGAAAGACTCTAACCCTAACACCGTGTGTATTTGCATATACAATTGCAATTTCCAAGGCTCACACTGAGATCTGCCGAGATCCTCCTATCTCGGTTTAAGGTCTGCTTCAGTGGTCTTCAGCTCTGGTTTGCATCAGAAACAGTAGAGGAGTGTGTGAAAGCACAGCCTTCTGAGCTCCATCTGAAGAGTCCAACTCAGGAAGTCTGGATGGCAAAGGTAGTGATCTGCAACGCAGATCACAGCAGGGAAGGAGAGAGGAAGGGCACGTGGGTTGTGGTAAATGAGTGTATATGGTGGGAGATCGGGGTGGTTTGGTTTCTGGTTAAGAATTCACTGAGCACTTGCCATGGGCAGGTATGAATGAGAGGGAAGAAAGGAGAGCTTAGTCTTAGTTTCCCATTACTGCTGTTACAGTAATTTATTCTAAGCACCCTAAGAAGTGGGAGGAAAGTTATTCTCATTTTGCAGATGAGAAAACTGAAGCCCTGAGTAATCAGATGACTTTCCCAGGTCATGGAGTCAAGGCAGAGCTGAGATTTTAAGCTGGGTTTATTTGCCAGGCTCCCACATCCATGCTGGAACCTGGTGTTCTGTGATGGGGTTGGGAACACGGATCGATAGGTGGTTAGATGTGTGAAAGGGGACGATTGTAAGGTACTGTTGATAGTGTCTGGACCAATGCCAGGGTGTGTAGATTGGATTCTAGAGCTAGGCTGCCTGGGTTCAAATATGGATTCTTGGCCAGCGACACGACCCTAATGCTACCTCATAAGTCTCACTGTGGCCCTCTGCAGGGAGGGATAAAGTAGTACTTACATCATAGCATTACTGCGTTGGTTAAAGAAGGTAATACATCGAAGTTTTATCTGCCACGGCCTAAACCATTTCTGAATGATCTGCCATCTGCTTTCCTCTCCAACAACAAGTCTATACTACTCGCTCCCATTGCGCACCTTTCTCCAGAGATGCGGGCTGCTTTTTACTCCACAAACGAGTTTGGTTCATTTGGGACATTTACAGTGGTATGCTTGTCTGCCTACAAAAGTCCCCACCACAGA
>NW_011888811.1:6844645-6846768 GCF_000151845.1 Pteropus vampyrus
TCAGTCCCTTAATCTTGAAAACAGGGATAATGATACTTCTCACAAAATCAGCTAACAAAATTTATGTGCAAGTTATTGGTAAATTCTAAAGCATTCTACGAAGTGCAAGGCGAGGTATCCCACGAGGCACCATTACTGTAGGTTCTCCAGCATCCCAGCCTGTGTGTGCTTAGCCCGGGGCCAGAAAGTTTGGCTTCACTCTTACCCAGCATCATTCATCTTTGAAAGAGCTTGATATTATTTTGCAACCAACCTTCACAAATGGAAACCCACTTTTATTTCCAGCCTAACTCTGCTGATATTCAATCTTATCTCCCAACATACCCCAAGCTCTGACCCCATAAGGGTTTTTTCCTACTCTTTATACTTTACTAGAAGCAAAAGAGCAAGAACCATGAATACTTACCAGCATGATTTATGATTTGTAAGTAGATTTGAGGATAACATGTTAATATTTCAAGTCTCAAGGTTGAATAGCTTTCAAACTAAAACAGAGATCAGTTCTAAAACAAATGTGGGGAACAGGCTATTCCATGGCATACAGCGAGATTCGTTTTTACTTTCATCTTTCGTAAAGCATAGCAGTATTCTCCACGCATAGGGCAGCCCCTTTCACTATCATCACTGGAGATCTCTCCTCCTAAACTGAAATACGTTTTTCCACTAATGAAGATAATAGTACCCAGGGTGTTCACCTCCACGTGTGATATCGGAACCACACGTGATATAGAAAACCAAACTCTGGAAATCCTAGGCCCAATGCCTGGAAACCCCATGTCAATGCCTTCGTTGTATTCGGACAAAAGAAAACCCTCTTCTCCAGTTTCGCTTTCTGCAGTTCCTGTTACTTGTGGTCAACCATGGTCCAGAAGTATTAAATGGAAAATTCCAGAAATAATTCATACATTTTTAATTGCGCGCCATTTTGAGTAGCATGACAAACTCCCGCGCTATCCTGCTCCGTCTCTTTTGGGACACGAATCATCCTTTGTCCAGGTTGTCAGTTACTGTCTAGGTTATCAGATCGACTTTCGTGACATCACAGAGCTTATGCTCAAGTAACGCTCATTTTAAATAATAACACCACAGTCACATAATTTTTACTATAGGAGATTGTTATAATTGTTTTATTATTAGTTATGATTGTTAATTTCTAGCTGTGCCTAATTTATAAATTAAACTTTATCATAGGTTTGTGTGTATAGGAAAAAACACAGTTTGTATTAGGGTTCAGTGCTGTCTGCGGTTTTTCAGGCGTTTTTGAACATATCTCCTGGGGATAAGGGAGGACTACTGTATCTTCAAAGTTTCAGGGTAAAAACTGGTTTCCTGGTAAACTAACCCATAATTCAATAGCTGATGACTTCTGGTATCATAGATGTGTAGCCCGGTATTATATAGGAGGTTCCTAGAGACGGATGCCTTCGTGAAAAGGATTATGTCTGAGTCTAGATTGTTTTATAAGCCTATGGAAATATAATCTGGAGTGGAGAAGCTTTCTGGTCTTTACACCCCTCAGCTTGCAACCCAGACGTAGGCAGGAATAAGCATTCATACAATAAATAGGAACAATTAAGATTAAAGAGAGCGTCATTCATTCTGTCTTCAAAACCTCAAGCCTAGGTGACTGGTACTAAAAGCTTCAGCTGCTTGAGATGATCCTTGTATTTTGTGTATTTAAATGCATGAATCTTAGAAAAATTAACAAGAAGTCAGAGAAACTGAGTGTTTCTCATCTTTGAAAGTCCACATCTTCAGAGTGCCCTCCGCCACTTTATTTTTCTGCATCTGTTATTTTGCTGTAGCTGCCAGGATGCCAAGAGATGTGATTTAGTACAAGTTACATAGGCCATTTTGGCTAGAGAGAATGCCCAAAGGGAAGATAATGGGGCGGTGGGGGGAGGGGGAGAATTGACTATATATGAAGAGAGGTGACTGTAAAGGACATGCTTCTAGGTGGGGGAAATTGAAGAAAGACAGCCTGATGTTTTAGTCCATCTCTGATTTTCAGAGGAAGATTAATACTTAGCTTAACCTAGATGGAGAAGAAAAAATAGCAGAAAAGTAGCAAAGCATGGTGGAAAAAGCAGGCCTTTGAATAAAGACACCAGCTCTGCCACTAT
>NW_011888811.1:6848873-6852400 GCF_000151845.1 Pteropus vampyrus
GGCTAATGGGCCTGAGCCCCAGTTTCTGATCCAGTTGGTATGGAGTGGGCCGGGACCCACCCTGGGCCCTGAGAATATGCGGGTGAACTTACTGAACCCTGTTTTCACAGACCTAATAATTCAATGGATGAGACAGCTATTAAACAGTGTTCTGACACACAGAGTTTTAAGAAGACAATATCACATTCAGACTCCCCCAGAATATCCTTGGTTCTCCAACTTTAATGTACATAGAAATTATCCGAGGTGGTGGGTGTGAAGATGCAAATCTCAGGCTCCACCTCAGAAAGGTCAGTGGGTCTGGTGATGGGGTGGAGGTGGGGGAGGGCGGGCAAGAACCTGAATTTTTCACAAGTTCCCCAAATTACTCTAATGTGGGTGGTCTCCATGTCACACTCTGGAAACACTCTTTTGTTAAACACCTCATTCTTTGTGAAGGATTTTTAATGCAGTCTCCTAAACGAAGGTAGACCAGATTGTATTCCCTTCCATTTTAATAAAGGAGTCACTCATAATTAAATCTCCGTGCTTCAGTCGCTCCCTCTTCCACTTCAGTGGCCTTCAGGGAGCTGTTTTAATTAAGTAATTCATGGAGAGAACACCTGTTCAGGTGTGCCTTGGCTTTATTTGGACAACAATGATTAAAAACCAAAATCTCACTGTTTCTGGCATGAGGCACGCATCTATTTGTTTGAAGCATAGATAGTATTTGTAAAGTGGGAGAGAACAGTGAGAATATATGTTGAACTGTACTCTAGATTTAAGCACCTTCTGATAATATCGATGCGTCTCATCTCATGTAACCATCTAGTCACTGAAGGGGACTGTGTGGCGCTATGTGAGAGAGTAATCCTCAAGTCGCTTCTGGGTTCAGTGGCACAGAAAGAGTATATGATGGGACAGATGCTTGATAGGCTTTAGTCTCTGCTCCTTCAAGATGAGGCAGCAAGTGAACAGCAAGCCACAGGTAAAGCAGAGTCAGTTTTAGAATGATGCCAATATAGACACAAATCATCATAAACCCGTCGGCCTGAGGCCTCTGAGGGACTTGCGAGCATGTAACCCACAACCCAGGGAGCAAAATCATGTCAAGGAGGGTTGCCCCCTTCTCCACACTCCCCACTGACACAGTGGGGTGCTCTGTCAATGTTCTTCTCATGTTGTGAGGCTTGGTCCCCTCCCAGGAACATGGAGGAGGAGGCATGAGAGTACAATGTACATTGTCAGACTAGCTTGACAGGACATTAGCACAACCTGTAACAGGAGGGAAAAAACTTCAAAAGTTTAATAGAAACTAATTGGAAACCACACCATATATCAAATAGAAGTCCTTTCACTCTGGCCATGAGGGAAAAAAATGTATCAGAGAGAGATAAAGTAGTTGGGCTTCTGTCAAATCAGAATGCCCAGTGTTGCTAACCTGTGTTACTGAAGCTGAAAAACTGGTGTTAGATTACAATCTAAAAAGAGATCTTGAGTGGCATTCACAATGACTGTGTCCCACAATCTTTTGTTAATATAGCCACGTGCAGGCCTCCACGCTTGGGTCATCAAGTCAAAAATTACCCATCCATTGTGCCATTATGCCTTAAAATTCACTCACAAATAGTTATGGACCATAACGCATGCAGAGCACAGAGCGACACACCATAGGAGTGTGCAGAATTCAACCCCAGGAGGGTACCCTCTCCATTTGAGGAGACAAAGTGCATGTGAACCATATCATCCCACCATATGCCTAGAACCAACTGTCCATATCCTCACTGGCAAGTCCCACAGTAAGGAGATGGTCAGGGCAGGGGCAGTCAGAGAAGGCTTCCTGTAGGAAGCAGAAGAAAACCTTGTAATAAATTATAAGGGACAAAGTAGTTACAATTTGCTAAAGAGGAGACGAGTGCTTTCTAAGCAGAAGATGCAAAAGGCCAGATATTTTTAATCAAGTAAGTCTTTTTGTGATGAAAGCACCAGAAATTATAGAAAAAAAGGCCTATCCATAATCAAATAAATGCAAAATAAGGCAGTATCTTCCACTGATTAAATTGGAAATATAAAATAATTATCAATAGAGTTTTCAGATCCTGCTCTGGAATTGTGTGTGATTCGCTTCAACTTTTCTTGAAGGACACCTGGTAGATAATCTTTAAATTTGTACCCTTTAAGATAAAAAATGCCATATCTATTAAATGATATGGATGTCGCTAAATATAACAAACTGCTTTGCAGAATTTTTATAAATGGAAAAGTTATAAAAACATATATGTTTAATAGTTGGGAATTAGTTGAATTATGGCATATCCATATGATGCTGATAATGAGAATATTTAATAACTTGGAAAATATTCATAACAACTCAAGATGAATATGCTCTAATTTTGGTTTTAAAAATACTTCATATACATGAAAAAGCATCTAAAAGTCTAGAAACATGTTCAAAATATCAATCAGTGACGGTTCTCTCTGAGTTGCAAAGTTAAAGATGATTCGCATTTTTAAAAAATATATCTGTCATTTCCACATTTTCTATAATGAATATTTATTACTTCAGAAACCAGAAAGACATGAAAAGTGTTCTTTTGGCATCTAAGGAATGCGGTTGAATGGGTACAGGTCATTATTTTCCCATTGCTCACAGTATAAAGGTCAGGTTCCCTCATGTGGCTTGGCCCCCCACCACTCCGGTCTCGCCTCTCACGATGTTCCCACCAACCCCCTCGGCATTTGCCACAGGGGCCCCCAGGTTTTTTGTCATTTGCCTTCTATCACAGAGCCTTAATCCTTAATATAGTACATCATATTATGTTCAAATGGTTCATTCCCACCCCCTTTCCTGTAGGAGGAGTACATCCCTGCCACTGCCATGTACCTCACTGGGTCCCCGGTGTTGAGGACCGTACATCCCTGTCCCACTGGATTTGGGCTTTGGCCTTGGTCTCTGCTTCTCAGGCCTCAATGGCCCTTTCTTGTGGATTTAGAGACTGTTAAGAGCCCACTGTCATCAAAAGGAATGTAAGCAGACACGACCGGCTACATCCAAGCAGAAGCTTTCAGAGTCACGGCAAGTTTCCACCCGTGCTCCTGACCTTTCTTTCTGCTACAAGAATAGCACGTCCCACACAAGACTCAGTGTGAGTCCCTGAATGAGAAGCGGAGTCGTAGCCTGAGCAGAGCGGCGTCAGCCTGCAGGCTACCTGCAATATAAGTAATGAACCCGTATGGTGTGAGCCACTGAGATTTGAAGGTCATTTGTTACTGCAGCCAACTGACGAATACACATGGCACGTGATGTTTCTTTACCTGGAAGATTCTGACAGGCCACCCCCTGTTCCACAGAGTTAACGCTGTCTCTTCCTTCACACCCCAGTTCTACTCCAAGCCCTTGACCGGGTCACGTCCCACTTTGCATGCTTCTTCAGCACCAGGTGCCACTTCTTATTAACCCTTATCATGATCATTACTTCACAATTTTGGTATAATTTTTTTTCCAACCAATATTTGGTATGCCAATGGATTGTACACTCCTTCATTGC
>NW_011888811.1:6852985-6857121 GCF_000151845.1 Pteropus vampyrus
ATCACATGGGATCACCTGAGCTACCGACAGGCGGCCAGAAAGCAGTTCCCCTTGGTCAGACAAAGCACACATTCTCCCACATTGCTGTCACTCTCATCATTTGGTTCCAATCCCAGGGCCCTCGGCCCGATCCACTGGTAAAACAGCGCCGGTAATAATCATGCCGTCATCAACACCTTTCGGTCCTCTTCACCCACCTTCCTGTGCCTAGCAAAAGACCCTGCCCATACGAGGTGCTCGGTAAATGTATTTTGAGTCAAATGGATCCTATAGTTCTTGTCTTATGATTAAATCGCTGGTATAGACAATCTGTGAGATCCATTTGCCTGGATGATAACTCCATTTGGGGGAGCGTGTGGCACTCGAGAATCTCATTCTAAACTAAACTAGACTCAGGAAACAAGGAACACAGATGGCCTCAGCCATGGGGCAGGGAGAGGAATTGATGGTGGGGCCCGTGCTCCTAGCATCTTCTCCAGACATAGTGGTACCAAGAGGGAGGGTGAGCCTGGAAGGGGCTGGCGTGGGGAGAGTTCACTTGGGGACAGAGGGTGTCGTGGTGGCAAGAGTATGAGGTCTGGGCCTCAGGCAGGAGAAAGGTGGGACTGGGGTTCCACGTCCTCACTGGTGTGGTTGGAAAGGGTTCGGTGACGTCATTTCTAAGGCCCCTTACAGCGAGAACATCTGTGAGGCTTAACCCCTGTCCTCTGACAAAGCTCATTTGGGAGTTAAAGGGAGGAGAAAGATGCTGGAGTCAGCTGGAAACAGCCGGGGGCAGGGTAGATGTGAACTGGAAACCATGGAGAAGGGCTGGTCCTTAGCTGAGTTTTAGAGGCACCAGGAAATGCCGGGCTGGGAGTAGAGACTGGAGACCTCCTGTAGGAAAGTTCTCCTTAAGTGCAGGTGCCAGACCACCCACATCAGCATCACCTGAGGACATTTTTAATACGCCATGACTAGGTGCTTTTTAATAACAGGCATGGGGCACATGGCTAAACTTTCCTTGCCGATATCCCAGCCCCTCACAGAGGAAGAAGTGGAATCTCCTTTCGGCCTGGTGGGCAAATTTCAACCTGCCTCCCAAGTTTTCTCCCTCACTTTCCTACTGAGAATAACGATAGCTGCTTCATCTGTTGTAAGAAAAGCTGGGGCCCCAGAAGTAAGGGCGCAATACAGCCAAGTCTCTGGAATAGACACGCAGCTCCTTGGCCTGCACTGAAGTCACCCTGTGAAGCAGCTAGGCAGAGTCTCCATTTCTTGACGCTTGGCCTTCAAATGCTGCCAATTTTTAAATTAATCACCAGCCAATACTCTCCATTTTCCCACATCTGGGCCAAGGTCCCAAGTTCTGGCTTTAACCCAAGGCCTCTGTCTCAAAATAAATTGGGGATGGGGGAGACCGGCAGAGCCAGGCTGATGGAGATGAGGGCCACCACCCACCAGCTAACAGCACAGGCCGCCTCTCTGGGGTTACCTTTGGTACCTGGGCCGGTTAGGCCAGCCCTTCCGGGGAGCCTGGAAGGGAGGAGGAGGAGGAAGAGGGTGGAGATGCAGGACTTGGAGGAGGAGCTCGAAGGCCTTGGGCAGGGCAGGGCTAAGCAGGTTTCTGCAACAGGCCAGGAGAGGAGGAAATGGGGCGGAGGAATTGTGTACAGGTGTGTGACATTGAAGGCTGGCCTTCTAAAAGGGGTTGGGACTGCCTGCTCAGGCCAGGGATGAGAAGGAAGTTCTCACTGGTTGTCACTCCCCTTTGATGGGGTAACTGGAGGTGGTGGCAACTCAGCCTCCCTCCCTAGTGCCCCACCATAATAAAAATGCCCAAGGAGGGTCGACTCCCCCTGTGAGAGCTGTGGAGCCTGCACCGAGGAGGAGGTAAGCACCTTGCTTGATGCCGAAACTGGAGAGTGGTCCTTTCTCCTCAGCTGGCCTGGGGCAGGGGTGCTACTTCAAAGAGACTCCAATGCTGCCCCATGCCTCATCCTCAGGACCCTGGGTCCTGGGGGCTGCAGCTGTGTCCACCACCAGCCATGAGCAGCTACGGGCTCCCAGGGAACCTCATTCTTCTATTTGGGGAGCTCTTTGCTCATGCCGGAGGGCCCTGTGTGTGCAGCTGACTGCGTAGTGAAGACAGCTGTAGATGGTGATCGTGGTCTTGGCTTCTTCCACGTGCTGGTAATCAAGCAGCCTCTGCATCTGCTGCCTATAGCTTGGAATAAATTACTGTATGGAAAGCCCATAATATATAGGCATTGGTCATTACCCTTACTATTTTAGGGCCTTTTTCCAGAACCTTACAAAAACATAATGCAGGATTTTGAAAGAAATATGAATGTGTGAGGAAGAGAGACAGAGTTGGGTTTTTGATAGCGGTAACCAATAAGAATAGTAATGGTGAGAGCTTTTTGAAAGCTTGTGGTTTGCAAAGCATGAGGCTGAAGCACTGTACATCTTGCTGCCAAGCCTGTGAGGCAGGTGTCAGTATTAAGTACAATTAATTACTGATGAGGATGCCAAGGCTAAGAGAGGTTAGCTGACCGAAACCAGGGTTTGCTGATGTCAGTCCATGCTCTCATATCGCGAGGTCATATTTAACTGAGGGTCTTCCAGATTCAGAGTGTACAGAAGTGGTGAGGAACAGCAAAACAAAGCTGACGGCCTCTGCCTTTGGTTGCCACATTCAGGCACTAATTTAGACCTTGGTCTCTACTTCTCAGGCCTCAGTGGCCCCTTCTTGTGGATTTGGAAACTGTTAAGAGCCCACTATCAGCCATGTGTGATCCACGTGGTCTGTTCCCTTAAGAATGCAGAGACCGTCAGCTGAGCATTGGCTCTGGTCTTTAAAACCCCGGAGTCGGCAATGGAAGGAGAAAGGAGATGCGTTTGAGAGCTGGACACAACCAGGCCACTGTGGCCACTTAGAAGTAAGTTGATTTACCAGGCCTCGCGTGACTCCAACCCTTGCCCGCTCCCCAGCCTCACCTAATGCCAGGTCCCTCAGTTCATGCTAAGCCAGCAACACCGGCTGCCTCTGCTCCTCCTCGGACCCGGCCCTGGGAACCTGGTCCTCCATCCGTCATCTTGGAACACTTTCTCCTGGACTTTTCCTATCTTTAGCTCCCTGTTTTTAATCAGGTTGCAGCTCAGATGTTCCCTATTCAAGAGGGCTTGCTGGACCACAGGAACTAAAATGGAATCGCCCTCCCCACAGCCACCCCACTGCACTCCCTCACATAATAACAGGGCTCAGTTAATATTTGTTGAGTAAATTAATAATGAAAGGAATCAGAAGAGATCATGAGCACTAGGTAGCCCACCCTTGCCTAACGCCTCCACTCAGTCTCCTTTGGGAAGGCAAATATTCTAGAAACTGAAGCACTTGAGTTTTCAGGTGCTGAAGGGCAAACGATTTCATTCTTGGGGTAGCATAAGGAAAAGGCTAAATGGCATCAAATAGATTTAGTTCCCTGAGAAATAGCAAGATATAAGGCTGTCTCTGCGGACCAGTCTGATAAGCAGCACTGCCTGTGACTCACGCCAGCATGGTCTCTGGACTCACCAAACACAGTATCGATCTTAGCCACGCCAGTACGATTTCAAAAAGCTGAGAGTACACCCTCCCAGCCTTGCCGTCAAGCCTCTTCACAAATTCCCACCAGGCTTTGCTCACATATCTTTTGTGATTTGGGGGTGTCATTCATTTATAGGATAAGACAAGGCCCATATTCAGGATTGGGGGGCCCAAATGTTTCTAAGGTCTCTACCACTCTCTGCAACTGTGGGCCAGTCCCTTCATGCCTCCACTTCTCGTGTTTGTCCTCTGTAAAATGGAATAACAGCTGTCCTCTATAGACTGTGAGGTGGTCGTGAGGTGCACGTGTGATGCTAGCCCTTTGCAGAGCATAGGCATACGTTGTTTTATGCGTTTAGCTCTATTGAGCTTCACGGATGTTGCATTTTTCACAAATTGAAGGCAAGACTCCACCAGCAGAAAGATTATGACTCGCTTTATTGCGGCACTCACTAGGTTGTTTGGTCTGGAACCGAACCCACAGTATCTCCAAGACATGCCTCTGTTTGGTGTGACCGTGATTCAGAAACCAGCATAATCTACCTCTCACTTACAAGCAGCAGGCCCT
>NW_011888811.1:6857472-6860952 GCF_000151845.1 Pteropus vampyrus
GTGTGCTGAGACTTCCTGGCGTCAGCCCAGGCCCTATTTGATTTAAGAGAAATCTGATTTTTGTATCTGATCCTCAGGTTGTTCTGTGATTCTTTTTTTTTTTTTTCCCCCCCAAGGCACTCCTTATTCTATTCTTTTGTGCTACTTTAGATTTTTTTAAATACTTTTTTTTGAAAGAAAATATGTTTTTGAGTCAGAAGCCAAGTCAGAGTACTGACGATTTTCTGAGAAGGAAAAGGCTCATAAGCAAAGTAGTATTGTGGAAAGAGAATTACATTAAGTGTCTGGAGACGTGGGCTTGAATCCTGGCCATGCTTCTCGATAATCCTTGTCTGACGCCGTGGGCCATAGTGGGGATAATACTGCCAGTGGGCTTTTATTGAGAACTTAATAAGTGCTAAGAGGATTCTTGGGCAATCTTATTTAATGTTCATGCTGACTCTTTCTGTTTTTGGAAATAGGGACTGTGAGACTTAAAAGGTACGAGGTCTTCAGGTAGGTGAGAGAGAGAACCCAATTTTAATGCACACCGATTGGCTTACTCCTTTCCTCCAAGTGATCTTTTAAGAAAATGACGTTTTCATAAAGAAAGCAAAATTATGCATTTTGCCAAAAGGGAATATGAAAATCATCAGCCCCAACTCAGAACATACATTAGATATCTAAACTTTTAAATTCCTAAAATCTTTAGGAGAATTTGCAGATACTATATGCTATGCTGGGGACTAACGATATGATAATCACAGTCAACATTTATTAACTACTTCATACTTGGCACTAATGGAAGCATTTTTTTCTCATTATGTGTAAGAGGCAGTTCTTCACAGGGGTGAAGGGCATGGGCTCATAATATATAGTGGCAGGCTCTGTCATTTGCTAGCTGTGTGACCTTGGACAAGTTTCTCAACCACTCTGCGTTTCGGATTTCTCATCTTTAAGTGGGGATATTGCTGAACTTTTCTCCTAGTGTTTTGCGAGCATCGTAAAAGTGAATACATATAAAGGGCTGAAACGGTGCTTGGTATGTAATGTTCTCGCAAATATTTGCTGCTGGTGATTCTTTTCCCTCAGCCCTTCTATAAACGAGGTTCTCTCATTCCCATCCTATTAATGTAGAAGCTGAGGAAGAGTCAGATCGCATGGTTAGAATCAGGATTTGGGCTTCCGACTGTTCACTTAGAGCCTTCTCTTTTCCATGTCATGTTTCCTCAATAAATTCGCAAGGAAACACAAATTCCTTTGGGAATTCAGTTTGACGGTTTACTCAAAGACTCAATATACTTTCTCGCCATGCGTGTATCAAGAGGTACTTGTTGGCCTTCTGTCATCTTTAGGCTGAGCGAAGTGTCATATTGAAAATGATTTATGTGTCTCAAATATCACCAGACCAGCCAGAACCTTCTCCTCTGTTCAGGATTCTGTGGGCAGGTAACCACACTGCCCTTGAGGGCTAAGTGTGCTGCTTAAAAGCAGTCAGTGGTACGACTGCTCCCCAAGACAGAGTGCCGATCTGACCGATGGGGATTATGCTCTGTGATAACATCATCCTGTGTTGGCTTAAATCTGTCTAAAGTCTCTTGAGTTAGCATCAGTGTTCGGATAAATGACCAGGAGAAATTGTCCAGAGGTCTGTCCTGATCTGGTCAAAGACAGATGCCAGCTCTTGTGCTCTTTTAGCCTAAGTATGATATTGGAGTTAATTTACGGGCTCATTCTCCGTCTGGGTGGAGACTTACATCTGCTAGGATCCTAGCATGCTGTGTAAGGGCACCCTGACCCCTGAAAAGCTGTCATCCTGCTGCTGCCTGCACTGAGTGTGCATGGCTCTGAGGTGCTTCTCAAATGATGACAGTAATTAATCGTTAACAGCTTCCTTTTATTGAGTACTTGCTATGTGTGAGTCTATGTAATTAGTTCATGTAATCCTCACACAAGAACACTCTCAAGTAGGTTCCAGTATTATCTTTCATATTTTAGGGAAGAGGAAGATGACATTTGGGAGCTCACAAACTTGGCAATGGCACTCAGCTGAAAGTGGCCCCACCAAGATATAAACCCCATAAAGAAAGCAAAATTATGCATTTTGCCAAATTGTGCAACTAAATACGTAGTCACTGCCCCAAGCTCCTCCTGCCTGAATCACCCTCTCCCTCCAAGATGGTTTGATTACACATTACTGATTAGCTGTGGAAAAACCTGTCCTGCTGGTCTCCCCATGGGTGATGTGGACAAACCTGCTTCCTGTAGTTTCTTTGGCCCTTCCTGCCCTGGCCTGGGTGGTGAGCTTGTTTGTTTTTCTTTTGCCTCATCTTACCTAGACACAGTTGAGCTCCTTAACTACTCAGCTCGGCTCCACCCCCCGACCCCCCACCCCCCACGCGTCATAACCACTCGGTTCAGGAATATCACAGTAGGTAAGCGTGACGGTGGAGTTTCTGTCTCCCTCAGTCCATTCCTTACCCTCTTCAACAGTAACTCTTTTGCGTTTCTTCATTTTTTCCCCTTGTTTTCTTTTCAGCCTATTTTAAGGGCAACCTGATTTGATCACAGATGATAAAGCACGTTTTTAATGTTGTGAGATAATTCAGTAATTGGCATCTTAGCCTGAGGACTGGCCTGTGAATTCTGTCATTTATAAAAGCAGAGAAAATGGTGGTCTGAATCGTGGCTGTATATCAAGGCTGTCCCTTGCAAGTGGTGCTTATGCGACTGGGCTGTTCTCAAGAAGGAACGTAGAAAAGAGTCAGAGAAATCTAGTTAAATCTTGAATACCACACCCTGTAATGCCTATGCAATCTTGCACAAAGTATATTTTTTTCCCCACAGTAGTGTAACATTGTCTTCTTTTTGTTCAGCTTGGCAAACATTTACCAATAACATTCTGCAGTGTCCTGGGCACTGCGCTCACCTATGTGCACAGCATTTCTCTTAATTTTCCCACCAACCTAATGACTGAAGTACTGTGATCATTGCTCTACAGATTAGGAGACTAAGATTGGTAAAGTTAACATTTGATTAAGTAAGTGGTGAAGGTAGGATTTGAACCCAGTTCTTTCAATGTCAAAATCCCTTCTCCAGACCACCATAATGCACTAGTTGGTTTAACATTAAAGTCTTCGTTTTCTATCACAAAATCACGCACATTCTCTCTCCTGCACACAGTCTGCTTTTGCCGCTCGTGCAGAGGGCATTTTTCTGGGCCCCGTCTGACTGCACTGCTCCTCATCATTAGCCAGCCTTTCAGTCAAGGACCAGAGCAGCAGTGGCCAGTGCCCCGGCCGTCGCTCATTAACCCTTCTGCTCAGTCTGCTCTCCCTGCGACAGGAAGACACCGATAAGTGTACGTTCTTTATTCCTAACAATTGAGAGATCTTCCAAACAAACGCTTGTGCTTATCTCTGAAGATAGAACCATCTATTTCCTCTTCTCTGCGTGGCAGAAGAATCACCAGATATTGTTGCCTTTCCAGGACACTCAAAG
>NW_011888811.1:6861822-6877608 GCF_000151845.1 Pteropus vampyrus
CACAAAATCCCATGAGGGACTTGGGTCTTCAGTCTTGCTTACCATCTGCTAAGGATGACAGGGGAGAGCTGCTGTGTGGTCTGACTTAGAGAAAATAACCCCGCCCTTAGAAGAGGCCGCCTCTGGGTATAAGTTATGAGGCCCTAAGCAAAGGCCATTTTCACTACCTAGTGTATGAGGTAAAAGTCATCCAGGAGCTCAGGAGGAGGACAGGTAGAGGGTCCTGTGCTTCAGTCCTTCAGTCCTGACGGGCAATTTCACATCTTGTGGCAAAGCCAGGGGCAGCTTTCACTACTACTTAGCAGACAGCGTTATTTCAGTGGAAATTAGATTTGTTTAGAAAATGAACTACTTCAAGAGGAAAATTAGTGTTCCTTATCACAGAGAATAACTATAAAATTAAATGCAGTGATCACAGAGCACCATGAGTGAACTAGCCCGACATTGCTGTCTGCGGAGAGCTCTGGCCCTGAGACCTGCTTCGGCTTCGTTGAGAAGGAGAGTTAAGCATGAGCTGGCACCATTTCGTGGGCATGCAGTTCCAGGCGGGGACGTCCTGGAGAGGGGCAACGACGAGGGTTGCACAGCAGTGTGCATGTGCTTGATGGCATTGACAAAAAATGGTTAAAATAGTAAACTTTATATATATTTTACCATCATAGAAAAACAATGCTCCTTACATACAGTTAGGAAACAATCCCCATGATACATTGTTAAGTGAAAAAAGTAAAATGCTGAACAGCGTGATAAAAACACTGTCATCCGTGGGTTTTTAAAGGCTGTATACACACACGCACGGCTATGCTTGTATGTGCAAGGGTCCCTGTGGATGACGGGGTTTGACTGTGGAGAGGGGAAGGGCTTCTGGGCAGTTGGAAACAGGGGGAGGGAGGGCCATTGTTTCCCTGTGCATCTATGATTCATTATAACCGATAAGACATTTTTTAATCCCCCCCCCAAAAAAAAATTAGTAAGCACTAAATTGAAACTGTCCTCCTAAAGCAGTGGCTCTCAACCTTGGCTGCGCCTGAGACTCTAGCCGCTCAAAGTGAGGTCCCGCCGCCAGCAGCACGGCCTTACCTGGCTGGAAACGCAGCATCTCAAGCCCCACCCAGACCCATAAAATTAGACTTTGCACTTGACCCAAATTGCAAAGTGGTTTGCAGGACATTAAAGTGTGGGAAGCACAGCACAGGACTAATTAAATCCGACTCTCTGAGGTGGGGCCTGAGCCCCCCAGCTGATTCCATGGGGCAGTTGGTGCTGAGCATCACTAACTTAATGTAACTGGGAAAATGAAAGGGGTTGGAATAGGACCAGTTTGATTACTATGTGATTCTGTTTTATTCAGTGTGGGCTCCACATGCATCATAAAAATTATTGCATATCCCACACTTGGGAGCACTGCCAGGATGACTGTCTCAGATCTCATGAGTATCACACAGAAACATATAATACTGAGATCACTTGACTTTGGTAGAAAGGATGTTCTTTAATAACTTTGAGCAGATGTCCCCTTTATAAAAAACAGACCACACAATTCTATACCAAAACACGTATCAATTCAGGGCTTTTTTTATCCAGGGATGGAGCATAACGTCAGGTCATCGTAAAATCAGACCCTAGAGTTAGGAAAATGGATTTGAATTCACCTCTCTGAGCAACAAGTCAGATGGGGTTAATGCCTGCCCCGTAGAGCTGTCATATTTAAATGAGATGGTATAGATTACAGTCGATCCATTGTTAAGTGTTCAATCAATATTAGATGATAATTATGATATTTATGTCCGTTCCCCTTTCCGCTCTCACCCACATCTTGTCCTGGGCACCTCTCAATGTCACTGCTTCTCTCACGTTTGCTTATTCTGCCTTGAGCATGTCGCATACAGGTGATATTTCTCACACTGCAGTTGAAGCCACAGAACTTGAGTTCCACCTCCCCATCTCTTAACAAACAGGAAAACTCTGCTGTCTCTTACCAGATCCTCTGACACATTTCTAAAGTATAACTGAGACCTCATTACATGGATGAACAGCTTTCCATCAGCTCATCCCTAACTCTGATATTAATACAACTGTTGCCACGACATCACAGCTGTCCTTAGACGCGGTCAGGAACAAGTCTTTGCTAGCAACCTGAGATGACTCCAAGCGCCCAGAGAGCGAGTGGAAGCCGCTAGGATTTCTGCATGGATTCATGATGCTGTAGAGTCGATTTCACGGTTGCCTTCTGTTTCCTTGACAGATATCAGTTGGAGAGGGGTAGGGCATCCTAGTCGGAGGATATACGTCCTCCCCTCACCTTTTCAAAATGCAAGTCTGAACACGTTTAAAGCCCTAACTAAAAACCTTGAGCGCTTCTCGCTACTTTGAGAATGAAGACCAACATGCTTAATAGGGTCTCAAAGTCGGCCTTCTAGCTATACCTCCTGCTCATCGCTCCAGCTTCCGTTTGTCTGATTATTGTGCCGTCTTCCTCATTTGGTTGAATCCTTGCTTTGTGTGAATTCTGATTCCCAGGCCACAGACCAAGTCTGATTTTACACAGCTTCATAGCCCCAGGGCCTAGTTTGTAGCAGATGCTCAATAAATGTTCCTAGAAATAAACACATGAAAGGATGTCAAACAAGGGGTTTCTGCCTAATCTGCCACCCCCTACTTTGTAATGTGTCTCCCAGTAACACTCAAATGCTGGTTGTTTCCTATATAAGTAGTAGGCTGTTTGCTACATTTCAGCTTTTGCTTAGCTATACCCTCTGCCTGATCATCTTATTCCTCACTTTCTTTGTGTAGGAAATCTTACTCTTAGACAAGGGTTATCTCCTCCAGTAGATTTCCCTTAACTGGCCAACCTTCTAGGCTATTACGGCCCTTCCTTGTGTCCCCATTATGTTCCACAGATGGCCTCTCATTTTGCTTAACTCCGTTCCATGTTTGTGTCTGCCTCTATAAGACTTTGAGAAAGTGAGGAGAACATGTAAAGAGTGGGTGATATTATTAAATAATGAGTAAACAGGATTTGCGCTCGCATGTATGCGCGTGGGGGGAGGTGTCATTGATATATTTCATGGCAAATTTCCAGAGAGCGAGTGGAAATCGATGTGCCTCGTGGCCTCAGCTTTTGCACTTGCTGCTCCCTCCCTCTGGCTGCTGTTCCCAGCTCTTCTCCTAGTCATTTTACCTACTCTTCAGCCCTCAGCAGTCAGATCACCACCACACAGAAGTCTTCCCTGCCCCACTCCCTAGTCTCAAACTCCCAGCTCTGTATTTTAACTTCTTATGTTTCCTTTCCGAAGCTTATTCGCCATTCCAGTTATAAACCGTGTTTTTATTCGACTTAACTTTGCCTCCCGCTTTATACTGGCAGCTTCCTGAGGACTGGCTTTCCACCCATTTTCCCCCAGCACCTAGCAAAGTGCCTGGCATCCCGTAGGTGCTGCCTGGAATGAACAGTGGGTCATCTGCAGCCCTCGTTAGAACCCTGAGTGTGAAGAGCGAGTAGGCAGATGAGAGTGCCCAGCTTCCCTCCTCACTGTGATCCCTGGAGGGTGTTCCTCAATTGCTATGCATAGAAGCTCCACCCCATCACAGTGCCCCAGAGACCTGCTGGGAAGCTTTGTGGCTACTGGTCCCCACCCTGCCCCATAGTGCTCCCCTCCCTGTTTAAATCAGGCCAGAGCTCTCCGGAGGCCTTGAAGCTTGGAACACTCAGCCAGGTCCAGCTGCCAAATGCTGAGACAGCAAAGGGGCATGACAGCAAACCCAGAAGGGAAGGCAGGTGGCAGGGAGGACAGCAGAGTTGTGGCTTGTAAGTAGGTCTGACATCCCCAGACACATTCTGTCCAGAAGAATGAGCCGCACCAGGTTCTGGGGGCTGGCAGGGCCGCTGTCTTCCTCCTGCCCCTGCTACCCTGCTCAAGCAGACAAATGGTGCGATTTGAGGTGATGAATACAAGCACATCCTAAGTGATTCCTCACCCCCACCACTAGTCCACTAGTTGCTGGACGTTTTCCTGTCATTGATGTTCTTGATGAAGCATTTTTTTCATTTGTCCTGCCCTAAAAAGCCTGCTGGTGACTCCAGCCAGCTAGTAGGTTAAAAGCATTCAAACATCCAGGCAGCTCAGGGGGAGGCTCGGAAGATACGTATGTGTGTTTGTCCTTGACAGGTAACAGCCCCATGGCCGTGAGTTGAGGCAGTGGCCATGGTTACAGCAAGAAGATTAGGCAGACAGAGAAAAGTGCACTGGGGTCTCGAACTTGAGCCCCACACCCAGCTGCTTGCCCTCTGCCTCATCTTACCCCCTGTAAAGCAAAAGGGCAGGATAGTATGAGTGATTTCCTCATTACGTGCTCTGGATCTAGAGGGTTTGGAAGAGCTGTTGAGGAGCCACATTGGAGGGCAGAGAGCAGGCCTTTGAGACACTCATCTCACACACTCACCCCTGCATCTCACACACGTGCGCACGCACACACACTCACGCAGGTACACTCATAGCCATGACGTGCACTCTCTTCTTAGAGAAATATCTGTCTCTTTTATGTGCCAGCATACCTTAAAGGACACATGGCACTGTAGGTCATAAGAAAACAGGGTCCAGTAGAGTATGCAAGGGTTTGGAAGCCAGTGAACTGGATGACCTCTGAACCGTACCAGCCCTTTAAACCTTCAGCTGGAATACTGGGATGCACAGTCCTGCTTCACATGTCTATGAGAAAGCAGCAAGAGCATAGTGGTTAAAGAGAATGGACTCTGGAGCCAGACTGCCTGAGTTTGAATCTGGCTCCTGCCACTCACTGTGTGTCCTTGGCAAAGTTCCTTAACCTCTCTGTGCTTCCATTTCTTTATCTCTAAAATGGGTGTAAAGAAGTGTCTACCTAACAGAGTTATTGTGAGGATTAAATAAGTTAAATAGATAAGATGCTAAGAATAATGCTAAACATAAAAAATATACATAAGTGTTGACAGTCACGATTTTACTGCTCGGCATTATTAAACAGTGGTTCCTAACATTTAGGGGAACCATGACTCCTTCTGTAAATCTGTTCAAGCTTTGGACCCTTTCCTCGGGAAACTAGATACCAGAATATCTTGTGCATTCAATTCAGAGAGCAACGGGCTCAATGTCTTCAGTAGAGACTGAGGCCCAAAACAGGGACGGGCTTTGCCCAAGGTTGTATACTGTAGCAGCAGCAAAGCAGGGGCTAGAGCACAGGATCCCCAGTCCCCAGCCTGGTGTTCTCGGGGCATACGCATGCCTCCCCAGTGCAGACCAGGAGCATCTCAGCCCTGCCCTCCCCTCTACGCGCTCTGTGACTTCAGCTCATTTCTGGGAATCTCTGACTGCAGGTTGCTTGTCTGGAGATGAGGAAATTCTTGTACTTCGGGAGTATTATCAAGTTCCCCGGTACAGTGGGTGACCCCCCCCCACCCCCGTTTCTATAGTAACAGAAGGGCTCTTCTGGGAAGTGAAGACTCCCCCCTATACACACAGGGCAGCAAACTGAGGAAATGAGGAGGGTCTCATCTCCAAAACGTGAGGCGGTCCTGGAAAGGAGGAGCACCCTGGACCAAAGCGGGGAAGGATGGGTGCCTCATTCTGTCTTTTCGTGATGTCCCCTTGACTGGATATCCAGGGAGGTGGTTCTCTCTGGGGCACAAGCTCCAAACAGGCATCCCTCCCTCTCTTGAATATTATTTCATCATAGTTTAAAAAAAAAAAAAGTTTTTTTTAAAGGCATAAAAATGTGATTTGAAAAAGATTTAATGACTTATTCAAAAAGGGAGTTATTTGTGAGGCTGGCGTGAAAGCCCAGGCCTCTTGGTTCTGAACTTAGGAAGCTTCCTTCCTCTGACAGTCACCATGACCTTTACAGAACCCCACACCAGATCTCTGAGCTGGTCTCCAGCTTGTGCTGGGGCCCCAGCCTCAAAAGAACTCTCTTCTGGGCTTTACGAAACACCTCTGACTAGACTGCCAGCATCATGGCCATCATGCTGTTTCTCAGAAGAGAGGCCAGCTGTTTCCGAGGTCCAAACCCTGAAAGGAATTTCCCCATAGTCCTAAAAGTTCTAAAGGGAGCTCTGGGCAACTTCCCACATTTTATAGAAATTGCAGAAAGTCCCCATCCTCCACCCTGTGTTGGTAACTTCTGTCCTCGAATAGCTGTGTAATTAGTATCTGAGCTGCATGTAACGCGGCTGCATAAAGCCTTGCATTTTTCATCTAGTTGGTTCATGCTGATAAATCTTTATTCTCCAGTTTGGTTTGTGAAGGGGTCTGGAGAGTAGGGTGGTGTTTTATAGCCTCTTTGCCATGGGGTCTAGCACAGTTCTGAACATGGGAAAAAGCTTAGTTTAATGTTTTTTGTGTTTTTTACCTAACCAAGCAAAACACAAAAGCCTGCTGAATTTTTTTCATAAATAAATACATGCATGTGTAAATAAATACATACATATACATACACAGGTGTTTAAGTGGCACATAGCTGGTGTTTTTGGAGCAGTATATTGGTGATTTGACCTAACCTATCAAACAAGGAACAGTCAGGCAATTAACAGGTTTCAATAAATGATTTCTAATTAAATTTTATGACAAATAGAGCAGAGCCAATCTATATTTATATTAGGACCCTAATATGTCTCTTGAATTGCTGCAACTCTCTCAAATAAGGTATACATTTATTTAAGCCCCTTCCAAAGGGACCTTGTTTCAAAAACGGCAATTTGTTAAGAGATTGGCCTGGGTATTTCCATAGCAAATAATTCCATTTACATTACACCCAGGCCCAGTAACACTATGTGCCCTGAATAACTCATTACTGTCAGTGCGAGGCTTCCAGCCCCATAAAAGGTGCAAGAGTATAAAGAATACACAAAAGAGGCAGAACATACAGGTTCTTTACATTTTTGCAGCTTTTTGCCAACACTGTCTTCTTGAGAGCCTTTAGCTAGGGAGAAACAAAAGAAATGAGTAGCACTACCAAAGTAGGATGGGAGATTTGGTCTAAGGAGATCGAAGTGAAGGAGATAATAGATGGGCTGGGATAATGAGCTCAGAGAGGCCAGCTTGCAAATACAAACACTAGGTGTGTGCAGCTCTCATTTTCCCGAAGCTAGGTTTATGAAGATTCAGTCCCACGGCAAGCGCCTCTGGTGCCAGCTCTTCCTCCATGTCCCAACAGAGTTCTGAGGGTGGGCAGGAATTAAAAAGGTCCAGAAAGGAATCCTTCTAGTGCCCCATCTTCTCCGTCGACCTTAGGAGGGCGCCAG
Organism: Pteropus vampyrus; assembly: GCF_000151845.1. NCBI lineage: Eukaryota > Metazoa > Chordata > Mammalia > Chiroptera > Pteropodidae > Pteropus > Pteropus vampyrus. The sequence goes on from NW_011888811.1 coordinate 6,869,096, forward strand.
AGAGCGGAAAGTCCCCACTGAGTTTCATGGGGTGGTTAAGAGGCCTGCTGCACAGTGCAAGAAGCTGGGGCTGGGACTAGGAACTCCTCATCCCCATCTTGGTGCTGGCTCAAGAGAGGTGAGGAAAACATCTGTCTGTCTACCTGGAGACTCAGCAGAATTGTTGTCTTGTCTAGGGGAACTAAACGTTTCGACTAAATAGAGGATTCTGTTACAATTGCAGATCAGCTGTAGTGTGAGGAACATCGGGTTGTTTGTTGCCTTGGAGTTGGGTCACGGGTCGGTCTCCTCGTTGTCTTGCCCCCAATAAGCCAGTGGCATCAATAGCCGTTCTCCCTCACCTGAAGTACTACCCTTTTCTTAAGACCCATTTCTCAAAGAAGTAGAGGAATCCACCTGCTAAATTACGCACGCCCTACTCTCTAGGGTCACAGAGAGCGCAGGGAAGTATGGCTCTCCAGCTTAGATTGACTCGCTGAACTGTCCCACCTGGAATCCTCAGGGTCTCAAGAGATAGGGAAAGCACAATTATTTAATATTATCTCGAATCTTTCAAAGAAATTACAGAGGCTCAGCCTCACCCCACAAAATTTCATATTTCCTTGGGTACCTTACTCTTTATTATTTTACCTCGGTCCTTACAATTGTTTTTTTATCGAGATCTCCGCCATGAGAACTATCATGTGGTTGTCATGCCGAGGACACGGGCTCTGCCGTGCCTGTCCCCGTCTCTGGCTAGTACGTGCAAAGTCCCTTTCAGCACCAAAGGGGGTGATCGCGCTCCCCTCTGGGATACAAGCTCCTCAGCAGTGGTTGCTTTCCCTTGGGTTTCCGCTTGGGTCTTTCCACATCCTGTAATGTTCAGTCAAGTGTTTATCGACTAGAATAGGTTAATAACTGTGACGCTAACGGGAATGTGTTCACACCATTTCCCAGACACTAAGCTGAGATCTCCGTGCCTCATATTTGGCAGGCAGGTCACGGTGGCCTCATGGGTTAAGTGGAAATAATATTATCATATATTTTGTGTCTAAAGAAACCAGGCTGGGTCAGATGGTCCATCAAGATGTATTTTGTCCCTAATGGTATAACCCTTTCTGACCTCTTGAAGAGAAACATTTTTGTCTTAAGCCCTGCCAAAGGAAGAATCTCTTCCATGGTTTGCTTTTTTAAGACTTAGCCATTTAACCAATTTCATAGGCCATCAGCGCATCAGACTCTCACATGTTTGGGGTAAAGTTTCAGTGTATCTGAGAATGTGCACTCCTCCGGCCACCCCAAACCATGTGCTAAGTTTGGAAATGACCTTGAGGGCATCTAGTCCAGCCTCCTACTTCCAACCAGCTCTGTACTTAAGCACCCTGGTCACATTTGATGAAGGAAAGCCTCAATCTTTCTTGTAATTCATTTCAATTAATTCAAGTCATCATTTCTCTCACCAATTCCTAACAGATCAATTGAATCTCAAATTTCTCCTTTTTAACTCTCAGTCATTGTCATAAATCTGGGGTGTGTGGAGTTGGGGATAAGAGAGAATGTCTGTAGAGTTGTAAAAGTTTTCAAGATGCATCAGAAGAGTTAGTCTTGAGCTATATCTTCCTTGTCCTCTGAGCCTTGAAAAGATGGGTAATGGAGATAATGTTAGCCATGAGTGTTAAACCTGGAATGCAAAATACATCAGAAGGAAGCAGTCTGAAAGCCACTCTCTACCACTGGCCAGCTTCAGGATGCTGGAAGAATTTCTTCCCCATTTTTTAAAATAGTTATATTTCCTTGATTCTAAAGCACATACTTTGTCATCAACATTTCTTAAGCAGATTCAGCCTTACAAACTATAGACACATTCGATGTAGTGTTTTCTCCCTTCCCCTTTAACAGTCACCAAAATTATTGAATTGATTGTCCCTCCACACACACACACACTCACACACTCACACACAAAATTCTGGTAGCAGAATACAGAAATTTTTGCTTAATTTACAGGATATCAAGGCTTCGATGAGACTAAACTTGGTAGAGTATTTTGAAAACTGTAGAGACTTATATAAGCACTCATCACCCTTATCGTTGTTGTTGTTATTCAGGTGGCTACTTGATGTTTACTGAGCATGTACTATGTACCAGACTTTGTGCTTGGAATAGGAGCTCTCCTTCTCTTAAGAAAAGATTGAGAATGTGCACACATAAATAAGGGAGATTTTAGAAAGTGAAGAATACTATGAATAAAACAAGGTAATGGACAGCTCCAGTTAAGAGAGTCAGGGAAAGCCTGTCTGAGCTAAAACATGAGTGTCAAAAGGGAACTGTTCTCATCTTGAAAGGAAGAGAATGCAAAAGCTTTTCAGACAGAAGAGCAAACACAAAGGCAGTGGTACGAGCCTGTCCAGGGTCAGTGGAGGGAGAGCATGGCTGGAGCACAGCGGACAAGGAGGAAGGAGGGGCAGAAAGGAGAGAAATGAGTGAAGGCCAGATCATATGTGGCCTTCTAGGCTATGAGCTTACATTTTAGTTTATCCAGTCCCTGCTTTTAACAAATTCAGGAACTAAAGCCCAAAGGTGAAGTGACTTCTTCAAGGTCATCGAAACATTCTGTGGTTTTAGAAATGAGATCTCTTCACTTTCTGACAGTCGTTCTGCTTAACTGAGCAGACAGCAGCTTGTGTTGGTCAGTGAAGGCCTTCGAGATAGGAACTGACACTTCTCTGCACTCTCTGTGATTTCTCTTGTTTTTCTAATATATTATTTTCTTCCTAGAGATGAGTAAATTCTTATCACTCAGCTGTTTTTATAAACAAAAGCAAAAATAGAAGTGATTCTAAGCCGTGTAAGTTAACGAGTTATTAAAATATTGAAATAGTCAAGATGGAAACCAGACCTGGTGGGGAGGGAGGGTGACTGCAAACCGGCACATCTATCACTGTTCAATTGGGAACAGTACAGTGACACCCGGCATGTAGAGGGGGCCCTGCTCCTGGACTCGGGACACTGATTGAGAGATGGGTCGCTACAGCCACTCGCAACCCTCCAGCAGGCCCCCTGATGCCTCGTGGAACACTGACGTGGGCCTGCGATGCGTGCCGTCAGGGACCAGCCCTTGGCAAGCCCAGTGGTGCAGTCTGTGGTGTGTGATGAGACCAAGGCTCTGACATCACAGTTGAATCTGAGTCATCTCCAATGTCATGTTATTTTCTTCATCTATCAAAATAATACTACATACCTCAGAGGATTGTCATATTTAACTGGGAGAAGATATGCATAAAAATTATTTTGCATACAAAAATAGACAAAAGTACCTATCAAATATTTGGCACCATAACATTTATTTTTTTTTCCCCCACAACATCTGTTAGAATCAAGGGAAATTTGTGTTCTAGATCAGTCTGCCTCTTATCCTACTGCCTCCATACATAATATGCAGGTCCAAAAACTAATGAATGCCTTGAATTGTATCACGTATGCCCAACCAATTAATATTTGGGCACTATCTTCTAAGTGACCTTCATTGTACCAAGCATTATGAAGTCTACAGGAAGTATAGTGAGACAGTTTCTGTCTTAAAGAGCTTAACACTGGCAAGGACAATTTATAATTAGAATGTTCTTCAGGATTTTATATTTCCGAAATGCCAGAATGTATGTTCTTGGGAGGAAACTGTGGAGGAAACAAGGGTGCCAGTTGAAGCAACCAGAAGGCTTTGTGTAAAAGGATGGAGGGGGAGAGGCTTGATCTGGGCTGGATCAGGGAAAACCAAGAAGAGACTGGGCATGTCCTTCCAGGCTAGGAGCCTAACAGCAGTGCGGGCACGGGCTGGACACCGTGCAGGTATAGAAGAGAAGACAATGGTGAGGAGGTGATGATCCCTGCCCCTACCTGATTTAGCTGTCGTGTGAGGAAAGAGGCACTTTAGGGAGCCGGAGGCAGAAAAGATTTGGGGGACACCTGGTAGCAAATCTGCTTTGTCCCCATGATAAGCATGTTTTAATTTCTACCAAGTCGAAGAGCTGGGGATGACAGATATCTTTACTTTTAAATAAGTTATAGTTCTTCTTCCAGAATGTTGATAAAAGCCCCTAATATAAAAGGGCAATAACGTGGCAGAATCTTCCCTTGCCAGAGAATCTGGGCAGAGAATTCCTGAGCAGCTGCATGTCTTGTTTGGGAACCAGGAATTCAAAAGAAATGGCCAATATTTTCTGCATCTCATCCTACTCAACTTCTTCCCTCAATTTTCTGAGTTCTTAGCCAGATAAATTGGCTCTTTATAATCCCGAGGAAGCCTTCCTGATAGTTTTGGCTGCAATGTCTTTGCTAGGGTCCCCAAGCCTCTTCTGCATACCCCATCTGATCCCTCGTCACACTGCATTGTGATTGCGTCTGTGTCCAACCCCCGTGACATAGGCCATTTGAGGTGAGCATGTAAAATATTTGTTTTTGTTACGTCCACTATTCAATCCCCAGAATCTTGCATAGTAACAGGTACATAGCTGTTTGATTACTATTAAATTTGGGTCAGTTTTCCTAAAGCAGAGGGTTGTGAGTGTGATATAATGAAGTTGGGGTCAGAACTTGGAGCCCATTAGGCCTGACAGAAGGTTGGATTTTGACCAGAATTTTGCCAAAAGTATAAGAAAATAATAAGCATCAAACTGTACTGCCTGTTCCCTTCTCAGCAGAGCCTTTGATGGGGATGAATGGAATAAAATTAGCAAAATCATTGGTGTGATGATAACCAGAATCTCCTCATGCTGAGAGCTGAGAGGTAACAGGGGTGTTCTCTGCTCCTGGCCTCCCTGCCTTTCAGATCACTTGCTTTCCTGCTGAGGACAGAGTAAGTAATGCTCAAACCGGGCTGGCCCCAGGGTCCTCCCAGAGATGAGATCTCTGTGGGAGAGAGGAAGGAGGGAGCAGAAAAGTAGATTCCAGTCCTTTGGAAGCAGGTGAGCAGCCTCATTTAGGGGACACTGAGATTAGGAGCCTGAGTCTGGGCTGTGAAATCAGACCTCCCCTGGTTTGAAGCCATACTCTCCCACTTCCTAATCCAGTGGCCAATGGCAAGTGAACACTCAGTAAAGGGGAGAGGTAGTTATTACCTTCTGTGATGATTGTCATTATTGCACTAGAGAGAACACCTTCGGCACGAAAACAGAAGGAAATACCTTCCAAAAAGACCCAGGCTAGTACCAGAGAGCTCAGAAAGGGTCGTTTTTTAATAGATATGCTTTCTATCCCCTTTAGTTCTGTATTGTTTTGTTAAAAGATAAAAGGTAGACAAGTGAACCAGAATGTTTTCAATTCAGCCCATCAATGCATTGGGCAAGATAATTAACTCTAAATGCACAACAGGTAGACCTTGAACTCTCTGGTTTAATGGGTAAAATTTGCTTTTCCCTCATATTACAGTACAGTTCGGTTTGGGAGACCATTATTCAACCTGTAGCTAAGCCATCCTCCAATGTCTCCAAGGTCACTGAGACAGATGACAAGAAATGGAGAAGACAGGCCAGCTCTCAGCTGCCTCAGCCTAGTAGTGGCACATGTCACTGCCGCTCATACTCTATTGGCCAGCAGTAGTTACAAGGGCCCAACCCCAATGCAAGGAAGTCTGGGAATGTAGAGCAGCACATGGATATTTGGTGAGCACTGTCTCTGCCATAGCCACTTTCTTTCTGAATGATATTGGCGAGACCACCTACCCTCTTTGAGCCTCAGTTTCTCCAACTCTGAAATGGACCTATTCCTGCTTTATGGAGCTTTGTAAGAATTACATGGGATAAAGCATGTAAAGAGCTTAGCATGTTACCTTGCAGGTAGATGCTATTCAGCATCATGTTATGTACATTAGCAAGGACCAGGGAGGGTTCTGGGGCTGCCGGCTGCAGTTACAGGCTCTAACTTCAGAAATTATGGGATTTACTGGAAGGACTTGAGGTAACTTTTAGAATCTAAGTGAAGACCGAAGGATGAACCAGACTGTAAGACAATCAACAGGGACTCCACAGTAGAAAGCACGGGAAACTATTTGTCTTGGTGCCTGCCCTTTGGCAAACAAAGGGCTAGTCCCCTTCCTCCCAAGGCTTCATATAGGGAGGAAGTAGTTCTTTGGAAGGAAGTCTTGGGGCTGTTGCTAGAAGAGAAGGAATGGAGCCAGAGTAGCCACAATTAATAAATGTCCATTCACTATATCAGGAATACATCGCATACAAACAAAAGGACCCACTCACGGCAGCTAGAACAAGCAGCGCAGAGGGAAGCAGTTGGTGGCCAAAGCGTGGACTCAGATGCCCTCAGGGAGCCACGCTTTCTAACCTTCCTCTCTGCCTCCTTAGCACAGTGACTCCCCATCCCCTTACCTCTTAGTCACAATATGGCCACTTTGTGTCCAACAGGAGGAACAAGGAGAGTGTGGTACCAGCAGACCTTCGTTCCATCTCACTGGGCAAAATTGTAGCACATGGCTAATCCTACCTGCAAGGAACCTAGAAGTTCCTTAAGTTTCTTTCGTTTTTTTTTTTTTTTTTTAAATACCCTTTGGTAGATTTAAGCAAAGAAATTGGACGTGGAAGTATGGCTCTGCTCACACTCAGTGTCTAGCAAATATCCATGGTTTAATGTCAATGTTCATAAACCCATATCCTGTCACGAGAGGGAGGAGGGAGGAAATACCAACTGGTCTGAACCTGAAGAACTTCCACTGGCTCTTCTCTGCAAGGTGCTTATGACAGGTAGGAAAATTGCTCCTTGGGGTCTGCAGAAACACTTCCTGGCCTGGGAGAACCTGAGTAGCACTGATGTGGAGCGTGAACTGATTGATTGACATTCCCCCGGAGGCTGCTTCTGGATGGATCTCTGTGGTTTGAAGCTCCCTTTGTAGTGAGAGGTCTTGGCACAACCCACTTCTATGATCACACATTAACAAGAAATGTAGGAGGAGAATATTTTAAAACGTTAACGTGCCTCGCATAGTGCCCGATCCATTCTAAGTTCCCTCGGAACCTACCTTTCCCAGCTTCCGGTATTCAAAATCTAAAATCTAAATCTAAAAGCCAGAGACTAGTACAGTTCCAGACAACAGCTACCCCCGGGGTAATAGCAGTAAAAGGGAGGGGCAGAGGAAGTGGGAGGAGGACTAGGTAAGTCTCCAACGAGAGTTATAAGTCCTTTGGGTGAATAAAATTATCCCATTTCTTTTTTAAACCTCTCCCCACCTCACCTCTCACCCAGATACTTTTTTTCACTCCAGTGAAAACAAGTAGGCTTAAGAAAGATGCCTGAGTGTAAACACTTATGCTTTTTAATATTTTACAAAAGAGCTCAGTTTATCATCCATTTAATATATTCAGATTTTACCGAAATGTCGACAGTGTGCTACATGCTGTAGTTGGGGCTTTAAATACATTATAAGAAGAATACTAGTTAATGTTTAGGGAGTGCTCATTGAGCTTCCGGCTGTGTGCCAGTGCTTTATTTGACTGATCTTCTTTACTCATTGCAAAACCCCCACCACATACAAGGTACGTGTACTTGTTTTACAAATGAGGAAATTGAAGATGTGGGCAAGTTATGAAATATGTCAAATGACATAGCTTCAAGTGGTAGAGCTGGAAGTCAGACGTGCTGTCTTAATCACTAGGCCATGCAGATGTTTAATTATCTCAGCAGCCCTGTGGGACACAGACAGTCTCACCTCATCCCCGAGGACTCCACCCAAGGAGCTTGGTGACTTGCCCAAAGCCAACAGCGGAGCTGTTAAATGACAGAGCCGGAATTGACCCCAGACCCATCTGAATCTTAAAAGCAAAGCCAGGCTCTCCCTCAGGCTCTTTACCAATGTTGGAACACATCTAGTGGATTAACTCTCTGTCCATAACTCCTCAAGATGTATGTACACAGGATAATCTGGTAGTCAAGAACAGATTCTGGAACCAAACTGGCTCTCTGACATCAGGCAGGTTTCTTGACCTCTCTAAGCTTCTGCTTACTTATCTGTAAAATGGGACTAATTTATAGGTTTGTTGTAAGCACTTGATATAAAACCCAGTGCGGAGTTAGCATGCAATAACTTATTTTTCTTCTAGCGTGTTTGAATTTCATCTGTTTACTAGCTCATTGTATGTCCTTAAGGAATCGCCTCCTCTCTCTGGGCCTCAGTGTCCCCATTTGTAAATAGAAAGAAGTTGTCCCAATATCCTCTGAGTCGCCTTCTAGCTGTCATCCCATGCTTCTCACATTTTAGTCAGGCACCAAGTGAAGCCACACTGGCTTGTGTGGGACCTATGGGAAGTGTAAGGTCTCTATGGAAATATGCACGTGGTTGATGTTGGCACCAGAACTGCCAACAGCCCCCAAGTTCTTAAGATTATAATAGCTGTCATTTGCAGAGTGCTTGCTATGCGCCAACCTCTCTTCAGAAGATTATAGATACATTATCGTATGCAATTCAAGAACCCGCTCATTCCTACTCTCTTGCTGATGTTGGCAAAATATATATTTTGCCTAAAAATATATATTGCAAG
>NW_011888811.1:6877658-6885808 GCF_000151845.1 Pteropus vampyrus
GTAAATATATGAGGCTCAAAGAGATTAAATAGCTTGCTCAGGTAGGAAGCAGGAAGCCTGCCAGGCAGTCCAGAACCTTTAAGGCATTAATGACCATTTGTAGAACTTACTATAGTATCTAAACATAAGCCCTGAAGATTAAAAAAAAAAAAAAAAAAAAAAAAAACACTGGGAATTTTCCTGGTTCTGGGGAAGAGCACAGGACAGGAGTGGTGTCCAAGGCACTTAGTGCTTCAAGCCTTTGGTAACAGCTGCCAGGTGAGGCTACCCCATGAGTGTTCTGTCCTCCACATATCACCAGGAAGACTCTGACTGCATCACTAATCGGAAAGAGGCAGGTCCAGGGAGATGGCCCCTCAAGCCCGCTGCAGCCCCACTAACTTCGGGAGCCTATGGAGCTGTGACTTACGGGCACCAGCACACCTGTTGCGATACCTGCAGGGCACAGCCAGGCTGCAACTTCATCAAGCATGTGACAGAGGTTCCTTAAATGATGACTGGGGTTGTTTGGCAGAAAGCTATATGGGAAGACAAAAAGGGAATTAAATTTTCATCAAGGCTTGTGTGATATTTCATTTGCAGTGGACCATCAAATGATTAGGTGTTTAACATTGTGTGCAACAGGAAAGAGCAGATTCATGTTATTGCAAGTTTTCCATTTCCTGAGAATAGGTTTTGTGGTTCTGGTCCCTTGGCAGCTCTGTGGAGCCCACACGCGATGCAGACAAAAAATGAGTTTGAGCCCGTGAGGGCCTGTCTGCCAAGGCCTGCTGGAAGCATAGCGCTCTGTGTGTTCTGGATGGCAAGCTGAGGACCTCGTGTGAGACACCTTCAAGGCCCAGTGCCTGCCACCACCTCAGTCTCACTACATTAAGGGTCGAGCTTCTCTGAGTCCAGTGACTGAGAAACTTCAAGTCAGCAGACCGAGTTCTGGCCTTGGGTCTGACACAAACAAGCTACATAAATAGCTGTGAGCAAATTGGCCTGAGCCTGAGCCTGAGCCTTCCTGTCTATAAGATTTGGACGTAATGTTTGGATGAGATGCTGTCTTAAGAATCCTTTTTCTTTAGAATGTCACATGGCAAATAAAAAACTCTTTTTGCTGCCGCTGTTAATATTGTTACTCATGTTATTAGTTTTGGGACAAAATATTGTTACTCATGTTATTAGTTTTGGGACAAAGGTAGTAGATCTACTTAGTTCTAGGTTGGTAGGATGGGTTCAATTTCTCTTTTGAATTGAATAATGCCTCTCATGGACACTGATAGCCTGTCCTCACATGCACCTATCAAAAGGAGACTGATCCTCCTTCCTGCACACAAAAGGTGTCCATGCTGATGGCTGGTGACAAACTTCTGAAGCTTATACAGTGGGTTCTTTTAATCATCTGGTTCTGTGTTCTTGTTTCTCTGTCACTTATTAGTCAACATGTCTTTGTAGTAACAATGTCCTTTCCCGTCTATCAAACTGTTCCAAATTATTAACCAGTCAGTTGTGTAATTACCTAATACGTACCAGAGTCTTCTGACAGGTCCTATAGGGGGAAAATGGGCACTGTCATCAAGGAATCTGGCTATTTGGGAAAAGAAAAGAGGCCTCCATTTTTTTCTGTCACCTTGAGTTCTTGCCCTGTTATTATTTTTTTCTTTCTCCATCATGAGCTGCATTCCTTACCCCCAGAGCATTCCTTACCCCCTTCTAAACTACGTTCCGCACTGCCGTTCCCTATCTCCTCAAATGCCCAGCATGTCTCCATCTACAGGGAACTTCCGTCCCACCTACACATTTGCCACGGTCCCTCACGTCGCTGAGTGTTTGACAGTGAGGGCATCGTTAGGGTCCCTGAAGTCAGTTGAGAGTGGTGAATTTATTTCTCTAAGGTCACATGGCAAATCAGTCACAAGGCCAGCTAGGAAATAGAATGCCAAGGCTCACCTGGCCAATGTTATTCAGCGCTCCAGCCCACAAGAATATTTTTGGAGTTCTTAGCCTGTATCTGAGTTATTACTGAAGCAATGAGACTTGTCTCCTTTTTCTGATGAAAATTAGTCTTTTTTCTAGAATTTCACCTCTCACTTAAAAGAAGCAAAAGATTTCTATTAAACATTTCACTTTGAATTTCCACTATGTAAACAATAATGTGCTTATTTTTAGTTAGTTCTTTCATTAAATCCTTTTGTACATGATCTCATACGTTCACTCCTTCAAGAATTAGTAAAGCTGGTGCATTTTGCTTGTCCGCCACTCACCTCCCAGCAGGAGGTGAGCGGCGGACAAGCAAGGGAAGCTTCATCTGTATTTGTAGCCACTCCCCAGCGCTAGCATCACCGCCTCAGCTCCACCTCATCATCAGGCATTAGATTCTCATAGCAGCACCAGTGCCAAAAAGGTTGGGGACCGCTGATTTAAAGGACTACATCATATGGTTGTTGGGAAAATTGAGTGAGGTGGAATCTGTAAAACATGATGCTTTGTTGATAACAGGAGCTCAGTAACCTACTGTCTGAATCAAGTTCAACAACTTATTGGTCTCTCACTGTGAGTAAGACCTGTTAGGGGATCTAGAAAAGGCTGAGCCATCTGAAATACACCTCATGTATTTCCTTTCCGGTGTAACTGTTTTGTTGACAGTTTATTGACTGCTGCTTCTCTATATACTGGGAGAGACAAGACTTTGCCTTTTCATTACTAAATCCTTCAGCACTCAGCCCAGTGCTTGGAACCAAGTAGACACTCTATTTTTAACTGAGTGAAAGAATCCTAGCTACTGAGGATACCCTGAGAAACAAAACAAACGTAGGTCTTACCATCATCCTGATCCACAACCAAGTGGGGAAGCATAAGGGCCTTTAGGCGAAATTATTAAACCGCCTGTGTTTCTGTTGATTCTATTAACTTTCTACCTAAAGCAAATAATAACAGATTTCACAAGGTAGGTATAAATGGAAGTGCCAAGCCCAGAAGAGGAGAGGAAAATGTAGTTGGAGTGAGGAAGATGTGGGGAATCTTAGGTAGAAGGCGGAATGTGGAGGTCCACAGTGTTCACAGAGCATTCCCAGGACAGAGTCCTTCTTCCAGTTTAGCCGTGGTCAGTCTTAGGAAGAAAGCCCCATTCTGAACTAAGAACCCAGTTTTGCTTTAGACATATCTTGATTTGCACCTCTGATATTTTCCTATAATCTTGGAACAGCCACATTATGTCATTTTCCTGGGAGAGAAGATCTGCCAATCACTAGTAAGATCTAAGACGATAAGGGGAAAAAATATATATATTCTTCTCCTCCAAAAGGATTTATACTTTTCAGAGGGTGCTTCTATACTTTTTTCAATGATGTAATACATGTCCATCACAAATATTTAAGTAAATACAGATGAGCAAAGGAAGAATATAAATCTCACCCATCTCCTGATGTACATGACCACCGACAGGTTTTGGCGTATATGTTTCTAATTTATTGTACGCATATATACCGATCATAGAGTATCTAGTTATTGAATGTTTTTAATGCTTTACAGTATGCAGTGGTCATTTTCCATGCTGTTTAATATATACCAGCACATGATTTTTTAAAACAGATAATACTTCACCCAATGAAGGCATCACACACATTATTAATACCTATGTAAAGGGAAAAGAAGAAGAAAATTGGGGGAAATTGTGAAAGGGATTGTGTCTGGAAGTTAAGCGCTCAGATGTTGGAGGTGTTCCAGGTTCAAATCCTGACTCCGCCTTCGCCAGAGGCAGGGCATCGTAAGCCCCTGAACCGTCACAGCGTCATTTGCCTCATCTATAAAATCGCAGTACTGATGGCAGCTGTCCCCGGTGGTGGTTTTAAGAATTAAATAAAATAAGGAACCTGATTGACCCTACAGTGTTCAACAAATGTTAATTTATTTTCATGTTGAAAGAGGAAATAGAACAAGAAGAAACGAGAAAGGAGAAATGTAAGCAGAGGAAAAGGGAAGATGGAAAAAGGAGATCTTTGAGGGAAGAGATGCCTTCGCAGACTAGAAGTTAGTAGTTGAGGGCAGGCCGCCAGATGGAGGCAGCCTCAGGAGAGAAGAGGTCGAGTGATGGCAGATTTTCTGCAAGAGCTGCTGGTCTGCATGTCTGAGCTCCTTGCTGCTTTAGGAAAAAACAAATACAATAACAACAACATAGCCTTCTGCTTCTTGTCTGGGCTATGAGCTTCCCACTGAGAGCACAGTGAGAGCTCTGCTTCCCCAGGGAGGGATGTCCCCTTGAGCACAGAGGCGAGGCGTGGGTGGAGACAGCAGCCCTAAGCAAGCTGTTCTTTCTCTTGTCTGCAAAAAGGACCTCACTGGTGTTCCATTCCAGAATTCCCAGAGTAGAATAAATAGGATCTATTCTCTCTCCTCTCCGAAACAGACTCTAAGCTCACCAGCCAGAGAAAAACCATAACTGCCTTGTGGTAATTGCTGTTATTTTCCATATAATTCCGTTATTGCTTTAACAGCTTTAGTGAGGTATAATTGCTGTGCAACAAACTGCATATGTTTAAAATACACAGTTAAGGTTGTGACCTATCATACACCTGTGAAACCATCACAGACAACCTGACAAATATACCCATCACCCCAAGCTTCTCCTGGCCCTGTGTAGTTTATCCCACCACCACACCCCCAGCCCCAGAAGCCTTTGACAGGACGCCATTTGTACTCCCTTTCCATCTTATCTTCAATAATTAGGCAAATCAATGTTATCGAATCGCTGCGTTTCCTTTTCTCTGAGAGAGTGCTCACAATGTTTTTTGCCACACCCCACTAAAAACTGTGACTCCTACCTCTACCTTCTAAGCCACTTGTGGAAAGACAGCTGTGTCCCATCAGATTCCTTACTGCAAATGCAAACACTCTTACTATCACTTCTGAGTTCCCTATGGAATTGGAAACAAGGCTCATTGGAGATGATTTTGGCACCAGGATTGAGGAGAAATCAGGACTTCATTCATTCAGTGCAGGGGAGGCTCCTCTGTAGGCAGCTCTGTGTGTGCAGGGGAGGGCTGCACAGACCAGGTTCCCTGACTCATGAAGCACACAGTTTACAAAGAGGGACTGACCACATCCAGGCAGACAAACAACCATTTATGAAGGAAGACAAAAAGCGTACAGTGATAAAAATTGGTTTTTGTTTTCCTTGTACATGTAAAGCAAAAAGAATGGCCTGTCTGAATGGAAGCCGTTAACTAAACTGATAGCAGTTCCTTCTTACCCAAAAGTTGGGGGAGGCCTGGGGAACAAGGCTGGGTGATCAGCAGATGCTAAAGACCCGAGGCAGGAAGGAAATTGGGGCCTCAGGGGAGCAGCAGGTCAGCATGGCTGGAGCATGAAAGAAACGGAGAAAGGCCTGGGAACGCAGCTGAAGGAGTGGGCAGGGGCCAGATCACAGAGTCGGTGAAGGACCTGGAATGTCTTTAGGTTTTATTGTAAAGGCAATGAGAAGCCATAGGAAGGTCTCAATCAGAGAAATGGCACATTCGATTCGTTAAAGATGGCAACTCCTCACTAAAGGTTACAAGTGAAGGAAATGTTAATTTTCTGATTAAAATAAATAATTATGAATAGTCACGAAAATAATTATAATAAGGGATTCTCTCTATACTAAGGCACCTTAGCTCAGAATAACAAAATGACTCTTTTACATGGAAGCATGCTATCTGCCAGGCACAACTCCAGACATTTTACTTATATTTCTCATTTATCTCTACAAAAATAAGTATTATTCCTATTTTAGATGAGAAAATTGGCTCAGAGGTTAAATAATTTTACAAAGTTTACAAAACCTCGAGACTAGCTTAACTAAGGAAATCAGCAGGGCCAAGGGAAACATCTCTTGCTGTCAAAACTCTCCCGCAACTTTCTGCCACAAGGACACATTTAAAACTGTGTCCCAGCCTTGGCGGAGGCTCCTGCCTTCTAGAAAGAAAACAGGACACACATAAAAAGGAAGAGGTAATAGAGAAAACTCACTGAGGGTAAAGAACTCGGGCTGGTGGCACTCTGGGAAAAGAGGCAGAGAGCCCCCAGCGGTCACCCAGAGTATGTGTGAGGTTACTCTCCACTTGGCAAAGTGACATGAGCTGCAAGTCAAGGAAAGTGGACAATTTTGGCAACATGGGACGTTCGGTAAAGAGAAACAAATCTCGGCACTGTACAAACCGTACCTATTTTCATACACAAAAGGCCTCAAAACGTTAAGAAATTTGTAAAAGGATCATCATAGCTGCACTTCTCAAAGGGTTAAAAATAACCTTAATGTCCATCAAATGATGGACAGATATGTGGCGTATTTGTACAATGGAACGTTATTTTATCATAAAACAAAATGAATTTCTGATACATGCTACATTGAAAATGAATCTCAAAAACACATTAAGTGAAAGAAGCCCGACGTAAATGGTCACATATCGTGTGATTCCATTTACATTAAATACTCAGAACAGGCACATCCATTGAGGGAGAAGGCAGCTTCGTGGTTGCCAGGGCCTGGGAGGGAGGTGGGAAGGGGGCGACTGCTTGATAGAAATGGGTTTTCCCTTTGGAGCGGAGGAAATGTTGAAACTAGATGAAGGTGGTGGTTGCACAACATCGCGGATGCGTTAAATGTTACTGCATACTCTAAAATCGTTAACCTTATGTAACTTTTACCTCAATAAATTCAGTTGAGTCCTGAAGGGAGCACCTGAAATCCCCAGGTGAGGAGACCGTGACAGTCCATAAAGAGAATCTCTAGATAATCTTCATTCATTCTGTATATATCTATGAGGCACCTATTATGTCAAGTTTTAGGCTGAGCCTAGTAATAATACATGGTCTCTGTCTTTATGGTGTTTACAACTTAGTGGAGGAAACAGATGCTAATTAAATAATCACAAGAATGTAAATCATGAATGAGATGAGTGCCCTGAAGGAGAGGCTCCATGGTGCCAGCGAGGGGTCGGGGAAGTCTTTCCTGAAGTGGCAATGGAAGAATCTTCTGAAGGAATTTGCTAGGGGAAGGAAAGCACTTTGAAGTGGGAGAGGCCAAGGGAGCAAACAGCATGTGTAAGGGCCCGGTGGCAGATTTCATGGTAGCGATCAGGATCGGAAGGAAAGGTTATGTATCTGGGTTGTAAATGCGAGACGACGTCCAGTATAAGATGAACCTGGACAGACAGCATGGACCAGATCATACAGAGCCCTGTTGGCCACATTCAGGATTTGGGTAGTAAGGCTCTGTAGAGCAACCCCCCACCCTAAACACGCACGCTGTGTCTCTCCATTGCCAGCCTTGCATTTTCTGTCCTCATAGCTCATACCTTTCTGATATGTCTTTATTCCCCGTGTGTCTCCCACGACTTATACATGAGCTTCCTAAAGGGAACAGGCTGTCTGCTCATTGATGGGACCTAAGTGCACAGCATGTGCTAGGTGCTGGAGGCTTGTTGAATCAATTCATGGGTTTGGATTTCGAAGACACCACTCATTCTGCAGTGCGAAGGCTGGGTTGGTTTGGGGTGAGAGGAGAGGCAGGCAAGGCAGCCAGATGTTCAGTTCTGGAGTAGAAGTGTTGGTCTTGGGTTCACTCTCCCGAAGGCCCCTGTGTGCACTGCACTACCTGTGGGTGGCCAGAAGCTGATTTTTCTGCAAAAGGCAGGTCTTGCCTTGAAGAATAAGACCTTCTCAGCTGAGCACTCTGCCCCCTTGCTTCAGAGTGCCCTTGCAAGAGGTTAAACAGTCAGAGGTCAAAGGGTAGGTGAATATTCATTTAGTGAGGAATGTTGGAAGGCTGCAGTCATCTGGCAAGGTAGCAGGTTATTGAGACAGCACTGGGTTAGGCTGCCAGAGAGCTGAAGTGTATCCCAGCCCTCTGTCTGTTCACCATCTCTCTGGTTCTCCATCATATTAAGGAATTGAACAATGAATGTGATCTAAATATGTAATTCGTCCCCACCCTACTTTTTCCTACTATTGTGGTAACAGCAACTTATATTTATTTATTTAAGCTATTGTGACAAAAGGTTACTGTGTTATGAGTGTTATGACAAACTATACTGTGAATTCAATGCCACTTTTAATAGGATTCATATTTCATTATTCCCAGGAACACCTACACCTCAAAAACAGTATTTATTGAATATCAGAAAATC
>NW_011888811.1:6886593-6895481 GCF_000151845.1 Pteropus vampyrus
TGGGGCAGATTGAGTGAGACCTTGGGGTCCCCGGTAAGGACTTGGGCTCTTCCTCAGAGTAAAATGAGGGCCACGGCCGAGTTTTGGTCAGGGGTACAATGAGACCTCACTTGTGTTTTATTCATTACTTGCTTATATTTCTATTCAACCAATAGCTTTACCACCTACTGAAAATCCATGCCTCAATCAATCACATTAGAGCTCGCGCAGTGCTTTTTCTAATTCTTTTACCCATTCCTCCCTTATTAGCTGGCATTCCTTTGAGAAGCAGAGCTTTCTGACATCAGCCCTGGCTGCTTGATTGTTCAGGAATACATTTCCTGCTGGAAAGGAAAAACAAATGCTTAGGTCATTCCTTTTAATGGCAAATTTTCAATGAAAGCTTTTCATATGTATATATATAGCCACCTGAAATCAAGACAAATGTGCCTAGTGCTTTAGAAGGACTCTCTCATTGTCTCCCTTTTACGATGGAGATGAAATTCCAGCAGGCGGCCATTCCTTGAGTTAGCTATCAGTCTTTCAGTCAGCGCACCGTGATACCTGAAGGAGAGAACATTAATAACTCTTCCTTACTCTTGTTGGTCAGATGAGCTGACCGTTGTGTCCAGGTCCTGCGGAGCAGCTCAGTGCCATGTTTCTGCTCAATGATTTAATAATCTACTTAAATTCAAATGGCTCTATGAAATCTGTACCCAGATGGTCTTTACCTCCTCGATTTTTTTCCCTGTCTCCCTATAGACACACACACACACGCACGCACACACGCACCCACACACATGCATACCCCTACATACCTGCATTCTGGACATTTTTATAGCCCCTCTAAAATACCCCCAATTATACTCTTTTCTTTGCCAGCTCTAGATTTCATCTATTCATGTTTTTGTATAATTTTTTATAATAAATATTTAGTGTAATTTCCCCCGATTTTGTCTCTAATTATCCCATGGGACATCCTTCTCCAGAGTTAGCCGTACTTGTCGAATTTCATCCTTCAAAGCCTCTATCAAATGCTCCTTCCCTGATCCCCACCCTCAGCAACCCTCAAAGCTAAAGTCGACCCCTCTCTCTCTGTGCACCCACATCTCTTTGCCTTAACCCTCTCACTTTGTTTCTCATGTTCTCAGTTGTATAAAAGGTACTCGTGTTCATGGCTTATCTGAGACACAGAATTATAAAGATCTTGAAATGTGAGGCTGTTGCACTGATTTTTTTAAATTTCTCCCCATGTCTAAAAGTAGTGTCTGGTTCACGGTAAGTCCTGGAAAAGAATTTACATAGCAGCTGTAGTAATTTTCAAATTTCTACTTTCATTCATGCATTTAACCGATATATACTGAGCACCTATTGTGTCTCAAATAATGGGTACCATAGAGAATATAAAAGTGAATGAGGAAGTAGATCCTGCCTTCTGGGAGAGTCTAATTTAGACAGAGAGAGAGAGGGCACCTATGTAAATTACTGTATTACAAAGTAAGAAATGCTAAAAGCTAGAGAGTCAGAAACTAGAGTTAAATTCACTTCGTTGTTTCTCTGCTCCGCCACTGATATTTTCTCCAATGATCTATAAATCATTCCATTTATTGGGATGAAAACAACTTTCACAAGGCCACCAGGGGTTTTCTCCTGTCCCCAGAAGAACTTCTACCACCATGCTAATGCCCTTCCTGAGCAGAGAACAAAGATAAGTCATGTTTTTTCTCTCATTAATTCTGGCTGGCTTCCCACTCAAATGGGATTTTGTAACTTTCTCCCAACAACCAAGACTTTCGTTTTTATGATTCCTATAAATTAGAAATCAATACTGTTAATCCTGAGGTTAATCAAGGTGACCATGAGCTCCAACCCCCTCTGACTTGCCTGAAAGTCCTTTCCGGGTCTGTTGTTTACTCTGTGTTATCCGGCAGCCCTACAAACACATTTGGGGAGATAACAAGACACTCACTAAAAAGCTGCTTTTTCTCTAATTTCCTGCCAGTTCAGGCTTGATGCTCCCCATCTGGGCCATGCAGGGTGCTACTTTTCTTGTTAGAGTCACAGCGTGCTCCTTGCATCATGTCTCCTTATTAAAACAAGAGACCCGAAAACAATCAGAGCTTTGCAATTCTCGGTTCATCTGTTTACTTATTCATTCACTTACGTATTCATTTATTCAACAAATACTGATTAATCACCTCCCTTTTTATATACTCCGTCTATTCCCAAAAGGATCAGAGGTGGCTTGTGGGATCAAACATAATGCAAAACAGGGAACTCAAGAATGAAAGCAAAAGGAGGAAACAGTGCCGCCATCTCCAAAGGTGATTAGAGTTTAGCCCTCGCTCTATTCCAGCAAAAGAGATTTGTCGGATTTCTGGGTTTTTGCTTTCTTCCCAACAAAAACATGCATATTTGTGTGCAGAATATAAATTTTTCCCATAACTAAATACATTTATTGAGCATCTAGTGCAATGCTTTGTTCTTGTATGCAAATGCCTTCATAATAAATGAAAGAATGAATTCACTGGTTCCCAAATTTTACTCATTTGCATGCCGCCTTCCAAATTTTTGCTTAACTACATGACCTTTTTTTATTTTGTCATTTTTTAAATTAAGTTTCAGATTTATTCTTTTTAAGAAAATTGTCCCTTCCATAAATAGAATATTTATATTAATTGCCATAACTAGAAAGTATTAATAAAATAAATATAATTTAAAAGAGCATTCCATTCCACTCAAACAACCTAAAACTCTGAGCTGTGGTATCTTCCTTCGTTTTACAAAGGAGGTTAGAAAGAGCTAAGATTTTAAATCACATTGGCATCAAAATTGAGATAGCCACTTCTTTTGATTATATCAATACAAAAAGAAACTAAAATAGAAAAATCTCATTATAGACATCAGTGTTCTATTACTATGTTTAAGTAGAACCCTACATTATCTCACACTGCCCAAGACCCTTTTGCATACCTTCCCCCTACCTTAGGACACACTGATCAATTAGAAGAAGCTGAAATTTGTGGAATAGAGTTTTTTTTTTCCTACCTAGAAAATATGAAAGCTCTTATTTACAACGTACAATTGGGGTTGGGGGGGGACTTATAGACATACAGTTGGAGAACCTCTGTCTGTTGTTACTGATATAATTGCAGAGATGGTGTTTGTACGTTGCATGGACACCAAAAGTTAGGGCAGACCCTGGAAATCAAACAAAACCGTCATATTAACATGATATACAAATGACAGGGTGAAGGAGATGGCAAATGGAAGAAGCGATGAAATAACAGTAAGAAATAGGGGCTGCTGACTATTGAGAAGTGGTCGAATGGAGAGAAATTCTGGAGATATGTTTAAAAGCATTTTGAAAGTCTTTCCCAAGGCTGTTTGGGTGCACAAGCGTCTCTAGCAGATGTGTGGTGCCTGGCTCTTCTTCCTAATCTGAGATACCCGCTCATCTGATACTGTTGCCTCCACCATGCTATTCAGGAATGGCATCAGGAGAACATCTTAGTGGATGACTCAAATACTCAGGTTTATTAAAAATGTCACACTGTGGTACCCAGATACTGCTGCTTTCGGATCAAAGTCCCAGGTGATGCTTTATATACCATTGTTTATACTCAGGGACTGAATGACACCTCTGCTCCAGCCTCTGACCAAACCATGATGTCAAAGATGACACCTAACCATGGGTACCCAAGTTATCAGAAAATATACCCTTCATTACCTTTTCTTCTGTATCTTTCATAATTAAAGAACATTTAAAGGTAATAGAAATAAAATATAGGCTTATTTGGACTCTCGTTGAGAGTGAATGAGTAAGACTTTGGGGTTCGCGGGCCTTAGGCACACTTGTACAAAAGGAGAGCTTGAGAAGTCTTAGAACATTCTAAGAGGGGTTCTCATTCCAATCTGCATATCTGTGGCAACTGTATGTGGGTCTACTGCCAATTTATGTACAACAATCCAGTTTGATTTAAAAGGGTTGAAGGAGAAAGAGAAGTTCCTTCCTTGGTCAGTTCATCGACAAGTATTCATTGACTTCTTACTGAAAGCTTGGGATGGTGATGTAAAGAACATACAAGACGTAAGGTATAATTTCTACAGAAAAGTTACTTCGATTTTAGTTGGAGAGACTACTAATGCGACAGCTTATGTTACAAACAGTCTGTAATTAGGAGTTAAATCGTATTTATGATTAGAAAGAATCCAAAAGAAAGTAGATCAATGAAAATAAAGAATATAGAAAATATTTACATAATATCATATAAATATAGAGAATACAGAAAAATATAGAAAATAAAAGAAGTAAAGAAAATAAAGAAGTTTCTTGGAGAAAATGTAAAACATAGGTATCTCTAACAATAAAAATCCGCATTCAATTTCACAAACTTATGTGCGTTGCCCATTATATGCTATTGGTGCTGCAGCTGGTGCTATTTCTGCTCTTTATTTCATTAGTCACATGTAAATTAATTTATTATGACTGTCATAACAATGATTAATCTTTATTTAGAGCTCAAAGAGTATCACACATCTGCGTTCATTAGCTGTGGGTTTGGCGATGGGCCTGTCCCCATGTACAAGTGAGGTCACTAAGACTTAAGGAGGCAAAGTAACAGGGCTAACTTGCAGCTAGTAAGAAATCAGGATTTCAACTCAGCACTGTTTAATCTAAAAGCCCAGACTCCTAACCATGACACCACTTCTTTGGCCTCATCTTACAGTGACAGTTTATTAACTAAGTATTTAGACTCCATTTAAGTCTTTGATTTTCCTCAAAAGAGATGCAGAAACCTCATTTTGCCATATTCCACAGTATTTCCATGATTAATTTCTCAGAGCCATTATAACCAAACTTCATATGAACTGAAATTAAAAAGGAACTCAGACTGACTCATGCTCCCCACTGCAGCGTTAGGGTGGGGATTGTGTGCTATGAAATCATAAAGAGCAATGGTAAGCCACTTGGGGAATTGTGGCATTAAAAAACTCTAACATTGGAAACCAAAAATATGAAACAATTTAGAGTAGTTTCTCTTTTAATTGAGACTTCATGACATAAATGGCACTGACAGTCTGTGGTGATAAAAGATGGTGACAGTGGCCTTGACTCAAATCAAGCTAACAGTTATTCATGGACTCTCTATGTGCAAAGGAAGGTAATGAGCATTCATTAAATGCCAGACGCTCTTGACTAAGAATATAAACTATTTTGTATGTTAAGAGTGTGTATGAAAGCAGTTATCCTGATGTAAACTACAGTGAATCAATTTTTTCTTCCATCTCCAGAAATGACATTTTTCTTTATATTTGTCATTACAGATACTGACACAAGTTATTTAGAAGAAAAACAACACCAATTCCAGAGTTTGTGTTCCTGTGTTTGGTAAGTTTCTGTTCTTAGTTATTGTCTTCTATGAGGTGACATTTTAAAATGATTATAATATGTATTTGTTGTTTGTGCCTGTTTGGAGTCCCTGACTTCCTTCTGATTAGATAACCCCCTTTTCTTGTGAGTAATACATTCCATAAGATTAGAAGAGATGACCTTGCCACAGAGTGTGCACATGAGCTCGTGAATCAGAGTGCGCATCCCTGTGGCAGAGGTGATTGGTCCGGAGATGAGCACTCAATCCAAAGTGAACCAATCAGAGGCTTTCCTGGGACTTTGGCAAAATAAAATCTGTCAGGAAAGACTTTCCATTGAGGCTTTCAGGCTGAGTCAGTATGTGTGTCTGGAGTTACTGACGGCCATCTGGTCCACTATGTGGAGAAAGCCCATCTCAAACATGCAAAGAATGGGCTGATGACATTGTTAGAGCACTTGGATCTCCAGATCTTCCAGTTCTGTGAGCCAATGAAATTTTCGTTTTGCTTAATTTTCAGTTGGGCAGAAAACAATTGGGTAGAAATACAGTGATTAAGTGACCTCATTGAGACAGCGCAGGGTGGCAGAATGACACAGGATTAGGGGTTATAAAATAGTCTTGACAGTGACATTGACTTGTGACCTCAAGCAAACTGCTTAATCTCCCTTAGTCTTGGTCTCCTTTATGCTAATACAGGATCATATAAAAGATGCGACCCTTTTTCATCTTGTTTTTATTCCAAGTTCCATTGCTTTAACTTTATTAATTAGTAATTTCTCACCTAGAAGTCACATCATTCCATATTCACATCTAGCTATGGCAAGGCTTACTTCTAGATGAAGATCACATCTCTCTGTTCCTGGTCTCTCTCCATCTCTATCCCAAGCAGCTACTTCACTCACATGTGTCCTTAGCCACAGGGCCTGCACAACAGTGCATGTTTGGCTCTGAGAAAATCCATCCTTTCCATTTGGAAAATCAACTTGACTACTTGCATTTGATGACTAGGAAATCATGTATAAAGCCACTATATGATGTCTCTGACTTGATGTCTTTATTTTTCCCTTTGTATTCCTATAGTAACTGTTACAATTAATGGCTTCTGCACAAAAGCAAAATAAAAATGTCTAATTCTTTTGAAGAAGGGATTCCCATCTATTACACTCAAACACAAACACATATGTGCCAATAGACTCTAACACTAGAAATTCCACTTTAAACTAGCAGTGAAATCAGAATTTTGCTGAATGTTCTGTACTGTTTATCATTTACCTTCTGAACTAAGTCAAAATTAGTATATGTAGATATCAGCATGCCTTTTGGATTTAATTGTGTACAGATTATTAAAACTGTACCGTTTTAGAAAAACCTGATATTCATCCTATTGACATTCTCCTACATGGCAAGCTGCTGGGAAAGAGTCCCAGTTCCGTGTATGTTCTAAAATAAAGAGTAAGCCTCACACTAGGGCCAAGAGAGTGCTTGAAATTTAAAGTATGTTACTATTATTTATTGGATGCAGAAATAAACAAGACCAGGCTAGTTAGGCAAGTGAGTTCTCCTAGTTGGCTCTGTTACAACTACCTGTTATTAATTGCATTTACCTCCAGTGTACCCAGATGTTAATAGAGGGTTTCATTGACTAATGAATAGCCACCATTTGTAAGTTCTATAGATGCTTTTATATCCAGCTTTATATGTAACTCATGAGATCCTAGACTACACAGAGATCTTTACGTGATTTGTATAGAGTTGGGTTTTTTTTTTCCTCCTAAACTGGTGCCTCCTTAGCAATTAGTTTCCTGGAAACCTCTAGTTAATTTGCTATGTAAGTGTAGAGAACTTGGAAGTTTAATAGCTATGTCAGGGAGTTTGACATTCTCCGAAAGATGCTACTTTCAACTTTTAAAATCCTTCCCTAAATCTGATCGATGACGTACTTAAGTACGCTTACAAAAATTTATAGCTTCTCTTATAGTTACCAATTATACTTCAGGATAGACCTTTGGATCCTGTTTAGAATAAACCACCAATGTCAAATCTATAGTGTGTGTGTGTGTGATGATCCAGTGGAAGGAGCTCTTCATGCTTATACTAACTGATTGCTCTGACTCCAGTATTCCCCCTTGATGCCTCATTCTAACTAACATCAGATGTATTTTCCAAACTGACATCTGCCCCCAAATCATCTTCCCAATTAAAAACCTCTCATTGGCTGCTTGTTGCCTCTAGGATTATTAATGATAGTAGTAATAATAATAGTTATGAAAGCCAGCACTTACTGAATTTACTCTGTGCTAGACACTATGTGATGTACTTTACATACATTTTCTCATTTAATTTTCATAGTAACTCTCCATAATTTCGTGATTGTGGAAACTGAGGCTCAAAGAGGTTAGGCCATTTATTCAAGATCACATAGCTAGTATGTGATGGAACCAGGATCGAAACTCAGATCTGTCTGACTAAAGTTCATACTCTTAGCCATGATGCTATTCTGACTTTTCTTCCCACTGAACCAGGTTCCTTGGCTAGTCATTCATAAAATGGCAACATTTCATATATTTTATAAATCTCGTAATGCTCTTTAACACACACCCTCTTCTCTAGCTCAGTTTTCTTTTTATTGTCCTTAAAAAGTCATATTCTGTCTTTTAATTCTTTAGTTTTTTTTTTCTCATTTCTCCCAAATTCTTCACTTTTGCTCTTTCTTTTCACCTTTATGTACTGTACCCATTCTCTGCGTCCTCAGTCATTCAACAAACAGGCCATTATGATTAACCACTTGCTGATTGTCTTTCATAAATGCTCTGACTAATGGGGGCATCAGATCTGGAGTAGGAATCTGCTCCATAATAGAAATAGCTGAAAAAGATGACCCAGTTCCAAGAGAGGCGCTGGGAAAGAATCAGAGTCCTATTTATTAAATCTCATCTCATATCTTCAGTAGTGAATAATTTTATTTCTTTAAGGTACATTATAAATTCCTTGAGCATAAAACCAAGCCCTATGTTCTTATGTATCACTTTCACTCATATCTTAGATCTAGTCCGATAACCACGTGTGCCTAAGATATGTTTTATGTCCCGCATACTTTTTCCAAGGAATTTCTTTGTGGCATGTTTTTATTCAGTACACATGAATGTTTATGTGTATGAATGTTTATATCTTCAAGTACATTTCCAACTATATAGAAGGACAATGTGTAAAGGATAAAGGACATTGGAAAAAGAACCAGGAATTTAAGAATCAAGACTAAGAAATGCTGACAGTTGTGCGTCACTTGATAAATATGCTCTCTGAGGATAGAAGTGATGATTTCTGCCTTATTGGTTCCATAGAATTATTATGCTAAGTCAAATGACCTGAAAGGCTTTAGAAAGCATATTCTTTACCAGAGATTCTCAAAGTGTGGTTCAAGGACCCATGGGAGGAGGCGGTCCCCATATTAAAGTTCAACCAGAGAAACAGACCAATGGGAGAAACATATTAAGACATTTATTGTAGGAAATTGGCATTCGTGATTGTGAGGCT
>NW_011888811.1:6895531-6901515 GCF_000151845.1 Pteropus vampyrus
CAGGCTGGAATTCTCAAGCACAAGCTTCAGCTGCCATCCACCGATAGCATTTCTTCTTCGGGGAAGACACAACTTTGCTTCTAAGGCCTTTTAACTGATTGAATCAGGCCCACCCAGATTATCTAGGATAGTCTCTCTTATTTAAAGCTCATGATTATGGACTTTCATCACACCTGCAAAATACCTTCACAGTAACACCTAGACTAGTGCTTGATTAAACAACTGGAGACTGTAGCCAAGCCAAGTTGACACATAAAACTGACCATCACAGTCCCCAAAAACTCTTCCAGGGGGTCCTCAAATCCTCCTTTTTTCCAACTATGTATGAAACTGGATTTTTTTTTCTATACACTCCAAATAAAACTACATAGTATGACAGAGTAAACAGACATGAGAATCCAGCTGTCTTCTGACTAATCCAAATAATAAAGAGCTTTAGAAAAATTCTCACTGATTTTTTGTTTTGAAAAAATAGTTAATTTTCATAAAAATATGTTACACATATTAATGTGTAATGAATATGTTATTTTTAAAGAAATGAATAATTATTTTAAAATGTTCTGTCTCTAATACAGTAAGTATAGGTAGATGTAACACACATAAACAAAATTCGGGATCCTAAATAATTTTTAAGAGTGTAAAGGAACCCTGATCCCAAAAGGATTGAGAACCACTGTCCTATACTAGTGTATAACCTTACCTTTATCAGCATAACAAACACCTCAGTAGTTATCCTTTATTAGGCATAAATCATTGCAAATGTCTTCTGTTGCACAGCATGAAGCAGACAGTGTAAAAACTTGGCCATACTTTATGAATATCAAAGCCATCTCATCTGTTCCTCTTCGTGCACTGATTTAAACAAATTATTCAAAGAATCCTAAGCTCCTTTTGTGACCTCCTAATGACTTGATGCTATAAAACACCTATTTTAATTTTGTCTATAAATACTTTCGACATCAGTATTCAGTATTTTATTCTGAAATTTATTTTCTGCGGATCCCAGTAGGTTATCTCTGCCAAGTTTCTTTACACCATGGTCAAAATATTTCTGTTGGGGATATTTTTACTCATGTTTTATATACCAAAACTTAGTAAGCTAAAGAAGTGGGTAGGAAGAGAATTGTGATGACTCTCTATCCCAGTGAGTAAACACTGAATTATTCTTCACTGTTTAGTCACCCTTTGACTAACCAAAAAAGTCAGAGGAAAGAAAGTCATGGAAAAATCAAAATGTGAAAATAAAAATGACCAAAAGATGGTGCAAAATTGATTTGATGAAAATTAATCTAGGCGAAAATATCATATCACAAAACACATTATTATTATATAATGTCGCCTTTAAGACTATAGTCAAAGGAGTATTAAGTATAATCTTTTAAGACAAAGTTGCAAACAAGACTGCTGCAGGGTCCAGGCAGGTGATGTGACCTCCTGAGGCAGTCCAGCTGAGGAACGGGGGGCACCAGTGCCCTGTCCAGAGTGGGCGGCCGTTATTCAGCAGTAGCCAACTCCTGACTTGTAGGAACATGTAAGCGTGGTTGTCAGTTCTTTGGCCCATTCCACACAAAAAAAGAAACCTACGTTATTATAAGAATCATCCCAATGTTTAAGTGCTGCCAACTAATCTAAAATTTAAGTCCGTGCAAGCCAAACAAAATATTTCCACAGATCATTACCGCTGTGAAAGATCTGGTTTAGGAACCCTGAATATCACATGAATTGCTCGATGACAAAGGACCGAGAGGTTACCATTCACTTAGATATTCTCTAGTTGCTGTTGTTTTTCAGCTGAACCTGTCCCTTCTCTTTCAATAGCATTTAAAATAAAGGTTCCTCATCATTATTTTGTTTTCCAAAATCACTTCAGAAATCAAATTATTTGGTGAAGGCCCAGACTGAGATTTCATACTCTTTCAAATTGCTTGTCTTTAAAAGTTGGCTCCATTTTATCTGAAGAAAGAGCCAAGGTTAAGTTGAAGAAGGGTAGACAAGACTCACCAGACTCACCTCACTTACTCTGTGAATCAGGCCTGCAGGTATCCTTACCCATCACCTCAGGAGTTCAGGAAACATCTAGGGTAGGATTTCTCAACCTTAGCGCTCTTGGCATTTATGGCCAGATAACTCTTAATGGTGGAAGGGTGACCTGTGCAATGTGGGATGTTTAGCAGCATCCCTGGGCTCTACCCACTAGATGCCAGTAGCATTCCCAGCCCAACCTGACAATCAGAGATGTCTCCAGATATTGCCAGAAGCACCGCTGTGTTTAAGGGTGGGGGGAATCATCCCTTGCTGAGAACCGCTGATCTAGGGGTATTCGTGCATGCCCTCCGGGTGTGTCTCACCTCTTCTCAGGCTGCCGACACTGTATTCTTCCTAAGAATAGTAATGGTAAATGAAATGTGTTCCGTCATGTCACATTTCCAGAGATGCTTGATGCCCCAAGCAACTGCCCTGCTGTCCATCCCTTGCCTCAGTCCTGAGGGAACTAGTTTTATCGCTAATCTCTCACGTTACTAAGTCCTCATATTTTTATTTGTTCAATACTTCTCATTAATCCTATACCACTGTTTGCAACTGGTTAACCAGCTAAAGAGCTTCAAGTTACTTTCCATCCCAAGTACATCAGACATCATTTTGCTTGTTTAGTGAAGATTCATCTAGACCCTTGCGTTTCTCATGACTAAAATTAAGACAAATAAGCATGACTTATCAAAGTCACCATAAGATTTTCCCCACAATCTTATCTGTTATGTTTCAATCTGATTAAAGAATTTTATGACCCTGTTTTGTTTCTTTTTATGGGAATAATTATGTCAGTGTATTAAGGTTATTGGAGAATTAAATGAGTCAGATTATATAGAGTTCTTAACAGTGCTTGGCATCAAGCAAGTGCTCAATAAATTATAGCAATTACCACCCGTAAAATTTGCACAGCTTATAGTAAATATCGGTCTTAAGCTTACAAAGTTCATCCTGGTAGTATGGCACTGGCAGTGGGAGATGGGGACAAAAGCCTTTGTCGACAATTGCTTCTTTAATTGGCAAGTGTGGGCAGCAAGAATATTAAAGGCTAAACCTGAAAAACTGTCTAAAAATCTTGTATGAAAAGCATGACGTAGTCAACGAGAAATGCAAATGCATACAAAATGCTCAATTCACTTCAGTGTAAAAAAGTTGACTCCTGGAAAAGAGAACTATAAAAAGCTCTGTGACATGTGATCTTTCAACAGGATTTATGAGGAACTTCCAGCAGCCAAACAAAAGAAGCCTGGCCTCTCAAAAACCAAACACAGCAGTATTGCTTGCCTGTTATTTGCTATTAGGGTTCTAATTAGCTAGACAGTGGCATTCAATCCAACTTCATGATATAAATAACTTGCCAAATGCCTGTTAGTATTTACAGGTTCTAAGCACTTGGAAAATGAGCCTATGCTTTGAGGACCCCATAGCCATTGGCCAGCATGACAACCCAAAAGATATTCTAGACCCTGTTGTCCCCACATTGTGTGGGCCTCTCTCTTTATTGTGGAAGTGGTGAGGGAAAGAGTATTGGTCTTTGCAGTGAGGAAATGTGGTTTGTGGTCCTGTTTCTGCTACCAACTTCCTGTGTGGACTTGAGCAGACATTAACATCTCTAAACTTCAATGTCCTCACCCACGGCACAAGGAGGCAGCGCTAAATAATCTCTGCCTTCCGGTCCTAAAGTTCTGCGATTAACCAAATCTGTGAGTCCAGGTCACACTTGTGCCAAGACACCATGGACTCTGAGAAGAGTGAGGAAAAGGAGCAAGGACTTGCAAAGCATTCTTCTCTTTAGCAGATGGAGAACTGTGAAATGCCAAGCGCCTTTTTAAAAATTCTAGACTGTCCAAAGTGTTAGGTACATTTCATGTTCTTAAAATTTTCTAGCTCGTATCTTATATAACTACAGCTATTCAGATTTTAGATGTTGTGGGTGTTTCATCTTTTCTATGTCCGTGTTTGTTCTTAGTAGTCTGATAGGATCCAGCAGTACTCAGAAGTTCACAATTACTCCCAGAAACCAACCAAGAACATATGGAAAGATTTTCATGCAGTTGGATATTATATTTATTTCTTTCTACTTCCTTTTATTCCTAAACTTGATAACATCCCTCTTTTGCTACCGTCAAAATAACCTTAGGGCTTGTTTTACCTTCTCTCTTATTTATGGGCCCACCAGTAACTGTCCATCAATATGGCAACTGGCTCATGACG
Organism: Pteropus vampyrus; assembly: GCF_000151845.1. NCBI lineage: Eukaryota > Metazoa > Chordata > Mammalia > Chiroptera > Pteropodidae > Pteropus > Pteropus vampyrus. Next base: position 6,899,774 of record NW_011888811.1, read on the forward strand.
TTTACCCCAATTAGCAGAGTTACAGGCAACTCAGCAGAAGGATTATACATGAACATTTCCTTTTATGGAATGAATTGAAGCTCTCAATAAGCCCATAAATAATTCTAATTTTCTGTATGTTTGAAGCATTTGCATAATCTGTAAGTACAGTACATTGGTTCCACTTTCCTGGTTTTGTATAATCAAAGAGTAATCAATGAGAACTATGACCACTGCAAAATGAGACTTCTGAAGCTTCGAGGGCAAATTCATCACCAGCACTCATGCACCAGTCACTGCAGAGAGTTTGTTCTTTCTTAAGTGCCCTTGAAACCCAGCAACTGATTTCTATTCCGAGCCCTCAGGGAGAGCTACAAGGTTATAATTGTCTCACACGTAATTACATTCATTGCCAAAGGTGAATGGACAAAGTCATTTTTGTGCCTTGTACAGAGGAGAAAATCGTGTATGAATTTTGATATCGCCAGCTCATTGATTCACAAAAAGTAGAAATTTATGCAAGAACCATGTCTAACAGTGATAGCGTTGTGTAAACACACAGCCACCCCGAGAACACTGCCTTCACTGTTCGGGGACTGGGGCCCACACTCACAGTCATGCTATTCTCTTTCTCTCATGGCCCAAGTGAGGTGGCTGATTTTCCCTTTTCCTTGACTGATCACAAGTGCTTCTTTCCAGGCTAGCTTCTTCTCTGACCTTCCAAGGGAGTGTTAGCTTAACACCTTGTCTTGATACCATCAGATATAATCGGAGAAATGAAAAATTCCATAGGAAAGAGAAATGTATCTTAGCCAAGCTGTACAAGAGAAATAGTGCCACTCTCAAGCCCTGTTTTCTGTAGCTTCTAATGGAGCCCGGTCAGGAGGGACATCAGCTTTGCTGGGGTAAGTAAAAGCAACCTGACCCTTCTCGTGTGATGGGGAAGTGATCACCTCCTATGATCACTGATTCTAAGGTTTTAATAGGCGCGAATATAACTATTTTCTTTATACCACATTTGAAATTTCATTTGGCTTGCTGGGTGCAAGATTTACATTCCTTTTGTAACAGAATGTTGTATTTTTTTCCAGTTGATTTCATTAAGATAAACTGATGGCAGATTCTACCTTATGCATTCGAGTTCACAGCCCGAATGTACCTGAGTACGTGTTATGACAAATAATGTATGCCACATCCATTCAGCATAGCCTGAGGAAAAAGATAGTTAGTGACTTGTTCTCAAAGCATAAAGAAACTGTAGCTTTGAGGAAGAGAGTGAGATCTTTATACGGCTTCTCAATTTCATCTCTAAACCAAAGCTGGCACATTGTAGTAGTTTTCAACTATAGGTGGAAAGTTTGGTTTCTGTTTGAGTTCAAAGGAGAAAACTGATGCTTGAAGAAAAATGTTTACTCCCTGAATGTTAACTACTCACTCCAGAGAAAGCCCCATTCATGCATTAGAGACCTCTAAGGTCCCTGCTGAGTATCTTTAGTGCAATCCCACTGTGGTACACTGTTAGGCTGGTAAAGCATCTCCAACCCCAAGGTGTAAAGTCAGTTATTTAAAAATCCCTGAACAGCTAGTTGTTTAGCCTGCAAGAGTTCATATACCTGACGGATCTCATTTATTCTCTGTGCTGCACAATTCTGGTCCAGGTAGCCAGAGAGGAATTCAAAGTTCTGGGGAGGACCCTGACCTCCAGTCATTGATCTGGCACCTGCTCTTCTTCTATCGTCCTGTTTCCAGGTCTTGCAGACATA
>NW_011888811.1:6903245-6911424 GCF_000151845.1 Pteropus vampyrus
ATTGGGATTGAACTTGGATTTAAATCCCTGTCTTCTTCGTAATTATATGACATTAGGCAAGTTACTTAGCTTCTCTGATCCTCCCATCAAGAACATGTGCTCCTCTTACCCCTTACATATTTATTACAACGTTGTTAACTATTTTCTTTATGCTACACTTTATACCTCCTATTCTGTAACTATCCATTTGTAGCTTCTTAACCCATACCCTTTTTCACCATTCCCCCAACTCCCCTCCTATCTGGCAGCCCTCAAAATATTCCCTATCTATGAGTTTATTTTTGTTTTTGTTGTTGTTTTTATTTATTTTGTTCTTTAGATTCCACATGTCCATAAAATCATGTGATATTTGTCTTTACCTGATTTATTTTATTCAGCACAAAACCCTCTAAGTTCATCAAGGCAATATCTTGTTCCATTCTACATTTAGTGGGTTGATCACTTTGTGAGTTATATAGATCTCTAATCACTATGCTATACAACCGAAACTAATATATTGTTGTATGCCAACTATAATTGAAAAAAATTCATTGAGTGGTACAATGTAAATATGAGCAACTAATTGTATATTATATCTCAATAAAGCAGGAAAAAAGAAAAGGTGTATATAATTGCCTAGTACAGCACAATGACTGCCTTACAGAAGGCTTAATAATTAATAGTTATTACTGTTGACTGGAATCAGATGAGAGAGAATGTTAACTGTCATGGCATTCTTTTAATGTTCTATAATGTCTTAATGTCTAAAGGAAGAAAAGAAAATCTCATTTTCTGCTTTTGGTATTCGTGATGACTGGCTGCTGCTGAGCCTTGCAGATGGCTAGCAACCTGCAAATAAACTATTATTTAGGAAGAGGTGCTTACATCCATTAGGCGAGGTTGGTGCACCAACCTTGGTGCGATGTTGTATCAGTCTGAACTCACTAGGTTGAAGAAACAGCGCAGGAACACAAGAGAATACATTGAGTGTTCCTTTGCCCCATCTACCAGATTAAATAAACATCCCAGGTCCAAGCAATCACTAGCAAGCTTGATGGTGAAGTTTTTACATACAAGTCACCATATGCTCTCTACCCTTCCTCCCCAAGTACAACCTAGGGCAGTGGCTCTCAAAATGTGGCTCCTGAGACAGCTGCATCGGCATGCCTCAGGAACTTCTCAGAAATACAAATCCTCGGACCTTGCTCCAGACATGCTGAGGCAGAAACTCAGGAAGACTCAAAAATGTGTTTTTCTCAAGATTCTACATGGTTCTTGTGCTCATTGGACTTAGAAAACCATGAGCTGGAGAATCTGCCCAGATACTTTATGTACTGCAGTGTTGCTCGAGATGGAAATAGCAGGACAGCACTTAAAATGATCTGATAAGACAACTTTAGGTAACAAGCTAATGTGGCTTCAAACAGCTGAATCACAGTGAAAGTTATCCCTCTCCTCTCTTTCAATCCTTAAGTCTCAGTTGGATGTTAATGGGTCTTTAATACCTCTCTAACCATTGCTAATCCTTTTTTTCCCCCCAAAAAAAGAGCAGGATGCAAATTCAATGTCTTTAGGGAGCAGCAGAGTCTAGCTATTTAGTGTTATTTTGGTTTCTTTGCATTTACTTTTATGAATACCTTCGATTTCTGGCAATTATATTTGTTTTAGATTAAAGTGGCAATAAGAAGTTTCCCTTATAGATCTTTACAAGAGTCAGTTTAAAGTTTTAGAAAAGAGCAATACGACTGATATGTGGCTATAGCAAAAACCAGCGATGTTGGGGTGAGCGCACTCAGAAGCGCTGGCGTGGGGGAGAAGTGACTCCAGGGCTTTCGTTCATCTGTGGCTTTTATTGGCTCTACTACTTTCCTTAGCCTCAATTTTCTCATCTCTCAAACATGAGTGATGATACCAACATCATAGAAACGGTATGAGAACTTATGTGTGAAAAATGCTTGCTACAATCCTCAGAGTATAGTAAAGCTTCAGAAATAAGAATGTAGCAAGTACTAGCTACATTCTTATTTCTGAAGCTTTACTTGGAAGCCAGACTGTTGTGTGTTCTTGGCTGAGTTTTAGAGTCCTTGTTTGTAAGACAACAATAAAGAAGACTGAATGGTCTCAAAGGGCCCTTCCTGCTCTTAATTAATATGTATTTATACACATACAGATAGTGCGTATGATAGACACATACTACATTTATAATAAATTCTGTATTCCCCACCTTTATGTAAGCATGGTGTGGGCATAAGAAGCTGTATTTCCTAGACATAAACCTTGAGTGTTTAGGAATACTATTGAAAGTGGGTGAGCTCTGTCGGAAAAATAGCAAGTCAAGGCATGAGAATGTGCGAGCTGATGTACATTTCAGAGCTCAAAGGTAATTTCATTGTATTTTATTATCATCTGTCAAATTTAAAGCAATACCGAGACTAGAAAATAGATTGTCACGGAGGTTTCTGAGGACAATAGTTTCCATGAGTTGGTGTAAATATATTCCGAGAGACTTGTTCCTACTTAATAACCTGTGTTTTTCCTCCTGAATTGCTTACGTGTTTGCTTATAGCATTTGAAAGGCAGCTTGTCCTTTGCTGTCAAGTGAACTTGATAGAATAATAGAAGATTCAGAAAAATTCAATCAGATCTTGTTGCTTCTCAAGGGAATGTTTTGACTACTTATTCTATTTAAGGAGAAAGAGAAGATGGTGTTTCTTTGGTCCTGTACAAACCGATGACCAGGTTTAACAGTTCAGGTTTTAGTTAGCAGGTGCCCTGTTCTGTTTTCCCTTTACAGCATTCTGGGGCAGTGCTTCTGGAGTTTGGAGGCCCTTTAGAAAGTGAAAGCAATACCTAAGGGGTTACTAAAAGATTGCACTGCTATGAAATCAGAGGTGGTAACCAGCAACTTTTTTATTGCTCGTAGCATTCTTGTCAATCAGGAGCCTTAAAATCAAGAAAAAATGGTGACATCAGTATCTCTTAATCAAAATATAAAATAGCTTGCACTGTCCTTTACATAAGTGACTAATAAAGGCATCCCAGAAACTAGATCCTCTCAAATATTGGTGATTCTGGTGAAACACCCCAGTGAGGCTATTCAATTTAGCTGTCACTTAATTGAACATATTACTATGTAAGATCCAGGAAATGTGCTTGAAGTCAGACAGACAAGGGATTCATGTTACTGTCTTATTATCTCTTTATGCTCTGGTCTCCTCAACTATAAACTGAGGATAAAATGCTTCTACTTCACAAGATTGTTCTGTGAATTAATTAAGGAGATAATGTTGGAAATAACCAGAACAGCTAATATTCACTGGGCGCTCACTACCTGCCAGGTGCCATTCCAATGGCCAGGATCATTTAAGCCTTAATAAATCTCTGAGGTAGCTACTACTCTTACCTCCAGGTTATAGATGTGGGGACAGGCCCTAGAGGGAACATAATTAATTTGCCAAACATTACGTAGTCTGGCTCCAGATGTCTCTTTTAAAGCTTAAAAACACAACTTTTTTTCTCAGTACTTCATATGAGTTGAACCATGTGAAATTACAGATAGTGGACCATTTTCACATATATGAATAGCAATTTCATGTGGTTCTATCTAATAAGTATTAAATAGGAATTAATAATAGCTATAATTGTTACGGCTAATAATAGTAGCGATAATAATGTTGATTTTGTCTCCGAATGCCCTCAATATAAGTAATTATATTGGCATAATATAGGCCACTAGCTTGGCAGTCAGGAATTGGATGAACTAAAGGTCTCAGTTTCCTCATTTTAAAATAATAGGGTTGGGCTCGTTCAGATCTAATAGTCAATGGCAGAGCTTTAAAAACTATCTATGCAGAAGAACCAGTTTTTTGTCCAGTTCATATCCTCGGACCTTGCTCCAGACATGCTGAGGCAGAAACTCAGGAAGACTCAAAAATGTGTTTTTCTCAAGATTCTACATGGTTCTTGTGCTCATTGGACTTAGAAAACCATGAGCTGGAGAATCTGCCCAGATACTTTATGTACTGCAGTGTTGCTCGAGATGGAAATAGCAGGACAGCACTTAAAATGATCTGATAAGACAACTTTAGGTAACAAGCTAATGTGGCTTCAAACAGCTGAATCACAGTGAAAGTTATCCCTCTCCTCTCTTTCAATCCTTAAGTCTCAGTTGGATGTTAATGGGTCTTTAATACCTCTCTAACCATTGCTAATCCTTTTTTTCCCCCCAAAAAAAGAGCAGGATGCAAATTCAATGTCTTTAGGGAGCAGCAGAGTCTAGCTATTTAGTGTTATTTTGGTTTCTTTGCATTTACTTTTATGAATACCTTCGATTTCTGGCAATTATATTTGTTTTAGATTAAAGTGGCAATAAGAAGTTTCCCTTATAGATCTTTACAAGAGTCAGTTTAAAGTTTTAGAAAAGAGCAATACGACTGATATGTGGCTATAGCAAAAACCAGCGATGTGGGGGTGAGCGCACTCAGAAGCGCTGGCGTGGGGGAGAAGTGACTCCAGGGCTTTCATTCATCTGTGGCTTTTATTGGCTCTACTACTTTCCTTAGCCTCAATTTTCTCATCTCTCAAACATGAGTGATGATACCAACATCATAGAAATGGTATGAGAACTTATGTGTGAAAAATGCTTGCTACAATCCTCAGAGTATAGTAAAGCTTCAGAAATAAGAATGTAGCAAGTACTAGCTACATTCTTATTTCTGAAGCTTTACTTGGAAGCCAGACTGTTGTGTGTTCTTGGCTGAGTTTTAGAGTCCTTGTTTGTAAGACAACAATAAAGAAGACTGAATGGTCTCAAAGGGCCCTTCCTGCTCTTAATTAATATGTATTTATACACATACAGATAGTGCGTATGATAGACACATACTACATTTATAATAAATTCTGTATTCCCCACCTTTATGTAAGCATGGTGTGGGCATAAGAAGCTGTATTTCCTAGACATAAACCTTGAGTGTTTAGGAATAATATTGAAAGTGGGTGAGCTCTGTCGGAAAAATAGCAAGTCAAGGCATGAGAATGTGCAAGCTGATGTACATTTCAGAGCTCAAAGGTAATTTCATTGTATTTTATTATCATCTGTCAAATTTAAAGCAATACCGAGACTAGAAAATAGATTGTCACGGAGGTTTCTGAGGACAATAGTTTCCATGAGTTGGTGTAAATATATTCCGAGAGACTTGTTCCTACTTAATAACCTGTGTTTTTCCTCCTGAATTGCTTACGTGTTTGCTTATAGCATTTGAAAGGCAGCTTGTCCTTTGCTGTCAAGTGAACTTGATAGAATAATAGAAGATTCAGAAAAATTCAATCAGATCTTGTTGCTTCTCAAGGGAATGTTTTGACTACTTATTCTATTTAAGGAGAAAGAGAAGATGGTGTTTCTTTGGTCCTGTACAAACCGATGACCAGGTTTAACAGTTCAGGTTTTAGTTAGCAGGTGCCCTGTTCTGTTTTCCCTTTACAGCATTCTGGGGCAGTGCTTCTGGAGTTTGGAGGCCCTTTAGAAAGTGAAAGCAATACCTAAGGGGTTACTAAAAGATTGCACTGCTATGAAATCAGAGGTGGTAACCAGCAACTTTTTTATTGCTCGTAGCATTCTTGTCAATCAGGAGCCTTAAAATCAAGAAAAAATGGTGACATCAGTATCTCTTAATCAAAATATAAAATAGCTTGCACTGTCCTTTACATAAGTGACTAATAAAGGCATCCCAGAAACTAGATCCTCTCAAATATTGGTGATTCTGGTGAAACACCCCAGTGAGGCTATTCAATTTAGCTGTCACTTAATTGAACATATTACTATGTAAGATCCAGGAAATGTGCTTGAAGTCAGACAGACAAGGGATTCATGTTACTGTCTTATTATCTCTTTATGCTCTGGTCTCCTCAACTATAAACTGAGGATAAAATGCTTCTACTTCACAAGATTGTTCTGTGAATTAATTAAGGAGATAATGTTGGAAATAACCAGAACAGCTAATATTCACTGGGCGCTCACTACCTGCCAGGTGCCATTCCAATGGCCAGGATCATTTAAGCCTTAATAAATCTCTGAGGTAGCTACTACTCTTACCTCCAGGTTATAGATGTGGGGACAGGCCCTAGAGGGAACATAATTAATTTGCCAAACATTACGTAGTCTGGCTCCAGATGTCTCTTTTAAAGCTTAAAAACACAACTTTTTTTCTCAGTACTTCATATGAGTTGAACCATGTGAAATTACAGATAGTGGACCATTTTCACATATATAAATAGCAATTTCATGTGGTTCTATCTAATAAGTATTAAATAGGAATTAATAATAGCTATAATTGTTACGGCTAATAATAGTAGCGATAATAATGTTGATTTTGTCTCCGAATGCCCTCAATATAAGTAATTATATTGGCATAATATAGGCCACTAGCTTGGCAGTCAGGAATTGGATGAACTAAAGGTCTCAGTTTCCTCATTTTAAAATAATAGGGTTGGGCTCGTTCAGATCTAATAGTCAATGGCAGAGCTTTAAAAACTATCTATGGAGAAGAACCAGTTTTTTGTCCAGTTCATTCTTGGACCAATAACTAGTTCTACCGTGAACGATTAGTACTTAGTTCATGTCATTCACAAGGTGGGTTTACTGATCACGTACTCGGGTATCATAGTAGGGTCAAATCAGTGTACCTGTTTCTAAACTCATAGTCTCAATTTCTGTAAACCAGCAAAAAAGAGTTCACGGACTGTTGCTGGTTCACGAACTCTACTTTGAGTAGCATTGGAACTCTATGATAGACATAAGTAAATTCTTAACGGAAAGTGTGTGTATGTTTCCTTCTCTATAAAAATGTGTTCTTTGGAGATTAGAAATGAAAATCATTAAAAAGTGGGGAATTTTAAAAAGGAAGCCACAGATGTGTGATAACAACACCATTACTCAGGGTATTTGAATGACAGAGAGACAAGAAATCAATGTCTGTTAGTACATTACCAGAGTCTGTTAGTACATTTATTTTAAAAATCGTTTTTTATTTAGACAATAACTACTTTCTGTGTTGTCTTATTTGAAACACTAGAGAAAGAGAGAGAAATGAGACATGTCCCCTATCTTTCAGAAGCTCACAATCTAGCCAAAGATGCCAGCATATAAGCTCATAATTGTAGAATAGTGGACAATGCTCTGAAAGAAGACAAAGGAAGAAGTATCTAATATGACTTGGGTATCAGAAAGGGCTTCACCCCTAAGGTGTAATTTCTTATATTTTGTTGTTTAGAATGTTTTTTTCTTTATTTAAAAATATTTTTATTCATATATAATTCACATACACACAATGGACTAATCTTCAGTATACAGCTTGATGAATTGTAACAAAGTGAACACATTCATGCAGTCACTTGGTCAAGAAGTCATCACCTGATAGAAAAATAGAATGTCACCAGCTTTCCTGAAGGTCCTGATGTGCCCCTTCCCAATCATGGACCTCTCCCTCCTCACAATCCTAATTACTAACACCAAGGATTAAATTTCCTTGTTCTTAAATTTTTATGTGAATGGAAGCACACTAATCTATTCCCTTGTGTCTGACTTTTTGTTCAATGCGATGTCAACAATTGCGGTTCCCAAACTGTGTGCCAAAGTATCCCAGGGCACTGTAAAATATTTAAAATTTTTAAAGAAACATAAGAATATTCAACATCCTTCAGGCACTGAACAAAGTAAGAGTTCATGGTAGTTCACAGTTTCAACATTAGATTATGCTACATTCCTTTTCGTGCTGTCATATCTTTGCAAACATTCAAGGGTGCCTGTGATTAAAAGCAAGAACATGCAAAAGTCAACATGGCACAAAAAATGGTGTAGCAGTATCCAATCTGATTCCACTTGATCATGGTGCATGATCCTTTTAATGTGCTGTTGAATTTAGTTTGCCAATATTTTTTGAAGATTTTTGCATCAGCGTTCATCAGGGGTATTGTAATTTTCTTTTCTTGTGGTGTCCTTGCCTGTTTTGGGATCAGGGTAATAATGTTGGCTTCATATAATGAATTTGAAAGTATTCCCTTCTCTTCTATTTTTTGGAAGGTTTTGAGAAGGATTGGTATAACTCTTTTTTCAACTTTTGGTAGAATTCACCAGTGAAGCCATCTGGTGCTGGATTTTTGTTTCTTGGTAGGTTTGTTGATACTAATTCAGTTTCCTTACTCA
>NW_011888811.1:6911474-6913940 GCF_000151845.1 Pteropus vampyrus
TTTCAACTTTTGGTAGAATTCACCAGTGAAGCCATCTGGTGCTGGATTTTTGTTTCTTGGTAGGTTTGTTGATACTAATTCAGTTTCCTTACTCATAATCCATTTGTTTAGATTTTCTGTTTCTCCATGATTCAGTCTTGGTAGGTTGTATGTTTCTAGAAATTCATTTCTTCTAGGTTGTCCAGTGTGTTGGCTTAAAACTGTTCATAGTAGTCTCTTATTATTTGTATTCATGTGGCTTCTATTGTAACGTCTTCTTTCACTTTTAATTTTATTTGAGTCCTCTCACTTTTTCTTGGTAAGAATACCTAAAGGTATGTCTATTTTGTTGCTCTTCTCAAAAAAAAAAAAAAAAACCAGCTCTTATTTATATCTTTTCAATTCCTGTTTCATTTTTTTCTACTCTGAATTTATTCCTTTCTTTGTCTAGTTCCTTGAGGTGTAAAGTTAATTTGTTTATTTGAAATCTTTCTTTTTTTCTTAGTGTAGGTGTTTATCACTATAAACTGCCCTCTTAGAACTGCTTTTGAGGCATTCCATAAATTCTCATATGTTTTGTTTTGATTTTTCTGAAACTTATTGATTTCTCTTTTGATTTCTTCTTTGACCCATTTTATTGTTTAGGAGTATGTTGTTTAATCTCCATGTTTGTGATTTTTCCAGTTTTCTTTTCGTAATTGATTTCTAGTTTCACACCATTGTAATTAGAAAAGATGCTTGATATGATTTCAGTCTTAAACTTACTCAGACTTGTTTTGTGGCCTAATACATGATGTATCCTGGAGAATGTGCCATGTTCACTTGAGAAGAATGTGTATTCTGCTGCTGCTAGAATATTCTGTAAGTGTCTGCTATGACCATCTGGTCTAATGTGTGGTTTAAGGACACTGTTCTCCCCCTCAATTCTTACTATCTTTCTGTTTTCATTTGCCCAGTAAATCTGCACATTTTTTTATTTTTAGCCTTTTAGAATCATTGCATTTTAGATATGTCTCATATATAATATCGAGTTTGAATTTTTATTAATGAATCTATTTGAAAATCATTTTATTTTAGTAGATGAGTTAAGCTCATTTGTGTTGATTGGCGTGATTAAGTTTGGTGCAAGTCTATCATCTTATGTTGTAACTTCTGTGAGTGTAATATTGTTTCTTTCTCTGGTGTGCCTTTTTTTTTTTCCGTTTGACTATTTGTGAAGTTTTTTGTCATAAGATTTAGCTTTGTATTAATAGCATCCTTGATTCCCTTTGTCTTAAAATTTACTATCTCAAAACTTTCAATGGTTCTTCCATCTCAGAATAAAATGCAATATCCTCGCTATGGCCCACAAGTTCTCCCACAACCTGTTTTCTATTTCTCTGAAGTTTTTTCCCATAACTCTCCACTCACTCACTGAATTCCAGCAACATGACCTTCTTGGTCTTTCTCAAACATGTTCCCATCTCAAGACCTTTGCAGTTGGGTTTTCTCTGTCTGACTATCTTCTGCCAAAGTTTTACACTATTCATTCCTTTACTTCATTCAAGTCTGAGTTCAAATTTTATCTCATCTTCAGAAGAGTCCCTGACTCCCATATTTAAAAGATCACCACTAGATCAACCCTTATCCCCTTAGGCTACATTATTTTTCTTCAAATCATGTATCACCACTTGCCGTTATTAATATGTCACAGGTAGATTCTGAAGGCCAAAAAAATATTTGAATGGTCCTTTCAACTAAAGAACATATTTCTGGGTTTTTTGGCATCTTTAAAATGCTGTCAGGCTAAAATTTTTAAATTTTAAAATCTAGGTCGAGTATATTGAGGCTTTCAAATAGAGAATAGAACTGGAAAGATATCTGACATTGAAGATGCAAATGGCTGACTGCCTGACAAACAGGTGACAGCCTTGCCTACTGAAGTTTTTCTCTAGGATCTTTCCATATCATAATTTGGAGGTTCATCCACATCTCATTTTGATGGTATATGTGGACCTGTTTTGGTTTTTGTTTTTACATTCCCTGTATAATTTTAATAGAATTCCAGAATAAAGGTCCATTCCGAACCCATGAGTAAAACTGTACAATGTTAAAACTCCTAAAATGGAAGTCTAACACCAGCTGTCCATTGCAATTTTCCAGCGTCATGCTACATAAAGCAGAGAAGAGAGGCATCATGAATTGATGAGGTATAGCATAGTAACCTGGGGCTTCAGATTTTGTGACAGATGAGAAGGCAATTGGAATGGGCTTCTAAGTAGCAGCATAATCTTGTAATTCTGGCAAAAGTTTGTGAGAGAGAGAGAGCTCAATCCCTAATGGTGCCTGCAATCTGTGGCTACACTGTAGAATCTGTGGCTACATGGAAGAATTTGGTTCTGAAAACTTTGCTCACACTTCTCTGTGAGGTAATAAATACCTTTATAAACAGCAATGGTTATCGCATCCTGATAAGCTAATGATAAGTACAGGGACATCTCCAGGGTC
>NW_011888811.1:6914360-6917616 GCF_000151845.1 Pteropus vampyrus
AAACTATTCGAGTCAACAGATGTTTAACAAGCTCTTGCTATGTTCATGGCACTGTACTAGGTACCAAAGGGAAATAAAGAGAAATACAAAGCTTTTGTGGTTTTGTGAAGAATATTTCAACAGCTAAATCTTCTGTATTATATAAGAAACAGTAACAAAGTATAAATGACCCACCTCACCCACATTTATAGTAACTAATTCTTTATTCCTGCTTTAAAAAGATCTTTCTGGTTGAAAAAAAAAAAAAGAAAACCCCATAAAGCTCTTTCTTAGACCAGCCAAACAACTTGCAACGTTAGACAAATGTAATCAGTAGCGATAAGAAAACATGATGGACTGACTGATGAGGTGGAAAGAGTTTTGATTGCCTGGGTATGTGATAAGACAGTGAATCCATGTGCCTTAGAAGCCAAACAATGATTTTTTTATTTTTCTCAAAGAGTTATCATACTGAAAAACTCTTTAAGAAAAAGAAAAATGATACATTTATAGAAAAACATTTGTAGCTTGAGCAAGGGAATATTTGATCACTCCAGGAGGAAAATCTATTACATAACCTCATAGTTCAAGGAAAAGCTGCAAGCAATAATGGCACTACGGAATACAAAAAAAGGAACTGATGGACAGAGATGAAATATGAAGGAAGGATCCTTGGAGGAGGTGGCATTTTTTCTCAGCCTTGAAGGATGCGGATGGGACAAGTTCATGGGAAAGAATAAGTGAGTCAGAGGGGCCAGGGTGAGCAAACATATGAAGCCATGAATTTGCTAGGAATCTTGTGGGGGGAAAATAATTTGTCTGCTCGGCTGGTAAGAGCTGAGGAAGCAAAAATAGTTTGCAGCTATTTCACACAGCATGTGCATTTGAACATTATTCAATAAGCAATAAAGAAAGCGTAGGATGTGAAGAATGATGCAGTGATGAAGGCTTTAGAAAGATTACTCTGGAGGAACAATGTAAAGGACAGTAGAGTACATGTGACGAGAGAGTCCAGACGAGAGAGCAGAAGTACAAGAACTCGATCTCATTTTGTCCTCTACAAATAACCAGCATATTATTGAGCATAAGGCAGGCATTCCACAAATATTTTATTCACTCAGCACTTGACTATGGTATGTCTAACACGTATAAGCATCTGTGGAGGCTAGAGAAATGGAGAAATGTTCTATTGTTCCCGAGAAATTTAAAATTTTTATTGATTCATGAATTGGCAAGGTTTTGAGGGTCATCCAAGGTTCAGTCTCCCAACTGTTTTGAAATGGTTTGCATTCCACTCTCAAGGACCAAACTTCAAGAATAAGCCACACAAAAGATTACAAATTGCATGAAACAATCAAACAGACGTGGCTCTCTGTTACATCTCCATGTTGTTCTTACTGGTCTATTTTCACTGAAATTGAAATGTTAACTAGGAAACCAGAAATGAAAAATATCAAATCTGACTACAGAGGAGCAATCAGAAACCCTATGGAGGACCTGTTCTTTCTGTATATTTCCAATGCATGAAGGAAATCCATACCTAGAAGTCAAACACACTAAGTACAGCTCGCTTTTTAGACATTATTCAAACACGTATAGTGTAGACGATAGCTGTTTGACAGACAGGGTTCGGAATCAGGAAAAGACTTTTTGGTTGAAAATGGCGTAGTAATATTTATCTTCACAATACTGTGTATGGCCCAAGCTTGCCTTCATCCTTAACCCCCATGGAAAGAAAGAAACTGGATTCAAGCCAGCGGGTCAGGATCCAAATGTAGCACATAAGCTTATTCCTGATACAGGTAGGAGGTCCTAGAGAACAGCATGTTTTATAAAACCCTGGGCAGCAGAGAGAGATGACCATATGCTCCTCTTGCCATTTCTACTTGTCATTTTCCACTCCCCTTCCCCCTGCAGGTCACTGATAAGCAAAAGCTTAACTTTCCAACAGAAAAACCACCACAAGCTATACATCATCTCAGCTCGCTCTTCAACAAACAGTCTGTTTTTAAGCCAATGTTTGGAATTTGAAGTGACAGCTCAACCCAGTAATTTCACTCTCCTCTCCCTCATGCTCAGATTAATTTTTTGCCGCACCTTAATCCAAGGTGTAAGAAACAGGATTCTTATAGAATGAAGAAAAGTTTTGCTGAGGAATTCTCTCTCCTTCAGCTCTACAACATCTCTTGGATATTCTGCACTGAGCATGTGTTTAAAAGGACTTCTGACCTCATATTAACCTAATATGAAGCTAGTAACCTATATCTCAGCTGTCACTTTTTTTGAGAAAAACCTTGATTTTCAGTTTTTAGAGAACACACAAAATAAAATCTTATAAGGGACTCAGAAGTGCCAGTATTGAATTAGGCAGCTACAAATTTCTGGTAACTAATTTTAATCATGTTTGGGCTAGAAAACATGTAAAAATATTTTAAAATATACCACAAGGATTGTGACTAATGACTTTGTCTGCTTGATGAGAACTTAACTGTGAGTGTCCAGAAGCATGTTGTAAACTGAGAAAACACATTGTCACATGAACCCCCCTGATTAGGATTTTATCTCATTAAGTTTTAAGCACAATTCACCCTACTGATACATCTCTACTTTTTCAATTTCATCCATGTTTATCTCCACCAATAGGATCTCATAAAGGCTGTTTCCCTGAAAGGGCTACGTCCTTTTTGTACAGATTCATCAAATATGTCTTTTAAAACCTGCATTAATTGGTTTCTGCCACATGTGCAGCCCAAGACCGAACTTGGCCACCCCAGCAGCATGCCCAGTACTCTGTAACAGAATTGTGCCTATACGGCACGTAAGAATCTGCTGTTGCTCCTTGAAAAGATGAGAGCAAAAAAGTATCTTCCCAGAGAAAAGAAGGCTTCCCTCTCTCTCCTGTTTTTCCTGAAATCATACAGCTGGTATTGAAGTCTACCTCTCTCACGTAGGCATTGAGAAGCACTGTTGATATGGTCACCATTTCAATGTCTAGTTGTCTTTCTGGAGACCTCAGTTGTACAACTACTTCCAAGTATGATAGAACCGTTGCTTTCAGTAAACCTCAGTGTGTTCATAGCTCTATATCAAACTTTCCATAGGGTTGAGGTTTCTCTCTAAAATATTTGAATTTACTTTAACTATTTTGCATGAAAACATTTGCAAACTTTCAAGTCACTTTTTAAGATTTCAAATACATCTTCTCACTGCCAAAGTGTAAATGATACAAAATTACACAAAGTAAAACTATGATTTTAGTTTTCATTTTTGGTTAAAT
>NW_011888811.1:6917666-6919450 GCF_000151845.1 Pteropus vampyrus
CAGCTACAAATTTCTGGTAACTAATTTTAATCATGTTTGGGCTAGAAAACATGTAAAAATATTTTAAAATATACCACAAGGATTGTGACTAATGACTTTGTCTGCTTGATGAGAACTTAACTGTGAGTGTCCAGAAGCATGTTGTAAACTGAGAAAACACACTGTCACATGAACCCCCCTGATTAGGATTTTATCTCATTAAGTTTTAAGCACAATTCACCCTACTGATACATCTCTACTTTTTCAATTTCATCCATGTTTATCTCCACCAATAGGATCTCATAAAGGCTGTTTCCCTGAAAGGGCTACGTCCTTTTTGTACAGATTCATCAAATATGTCTTTTAAAACCTGCATTAATTGGTTTCTGCCACATGTGCAGCCCAAGACCGAACTTGGCCACCCCAGCAGCATGCCCAGTACTCTGTAACAGAATTGTGCCTATACGGCACGTAAGAATCTGCTGTTGCTCCTTGAAAAGATGAGAGCAAAAAAGTATCTTCCCAGAGAAAAGAAGGCTTCCCTCTCTCTCCTGTTTTTCCTGAAATCATACAGCTGGTATTGAAGTCTACCTCTCTCACGTAGGCATTGAGAAGCACTGTTGATATGGTCACCATTTCAATGTCTAGTTGTCTTTCTGGAGACCTCAGTTGTACAACTACTTCCAAGTACGATAGAACCGTTGCTTTCAGTAAACCTCAGTGTGTTCATAGCTCTATATCAAACTTTCCATAGGGTTGAGGTTTCTCTCTAAAATATTTGAATTTACTTTAACTATTTTGCATGAAAACATTTGCAAACTTTCAAGTCACTTTTTAAGATTTCAAATACATCTTCTCACTGCCAAAGTGTAAATGATACAAAATTACACAAAGTAAAACTATGATTTTAGTTTTCATTTTTGGTTAAATACTCCATTTCTTTGTAAATTGTCCAATTTCCTCCAGTAGATTCTGTAATATTTATTATAGTTATTTTAAAGTTTTTATCTTCTAATTTTAACATTAGAACTGTTTCTATTGACGACTTTTTTCTTGATTAGGAATCATCTTTTCCTGCTTCTTTGCTTGTCTTATAATTTTTGCCGGACATTACAGAAAGAATCATAGAATGAAATAAGCATTAACTCCTTGAAAAGAGCTCTTTCAGACTGCTGATATGGGAAATTGAGTCAATCGAATCATCTATTCTATAAGTGAGTTGGATCGGGGATTTGTTGTAGCTTGAGTTTGATTCAGTTCACCATTCGCTTCATCAAATTTTAGGGAAGGGTCAGAGTTTTGCCTTCATCAGGGCTGGAGATCCCCTGTACACTACAATAAAGTGGCCAGATCTCCAGATTGTGGAAGATCTCTCCTGTACAAGATAGCCATCAGCTTTTTTAGTTTTCTGTGCCTTATAACATCTCCCCACTTATACTACCCTGCCACCAGCCTTCAGAAGACCAATGCCTTATATTTGGTGAAGGCCCATGCTCCTTAGAGGAAATCTCTCTCAATCTGCTGACCTACCACAGATCGTGCCACTCTAACCCTGGGGACTTGGTAAAGGTGCTGTGGAAAAGAGTTGGCAGGTGAATGCATTCTTACTATCGTTTGGATTTGCTCAGGATTCTAATTTGTCATGCCAGCCCACACCTGGCCTTGATAAGATTGTTATGTGTTAGGCTTGTTTCTCCATCTATGGCGGGTCTCCTTCTGCCATGCCCTCAGTGATGAAAGAAGTTGTGGAATTCTTCTCTCCTAGTATAGCTCATCCCTTTCTGCTGATTCCCTTCTTTTTCCCA
>NW_011888811.1:6919615-6931375 GCF_000151845.1 Pteropus vampyrus
CTATTATCACTATACTGCTTGGATTCCCTGATTACTTGTTGACAAATGTTGGGCTATTTGACTTTTTGCATCAAGGCACGAGATCAGAGTAACCCAAAGTAGAGTCTATGGAGTACTAATGCCATTAATATTTCATTAAAAAAAAAAAAGCTTCTGTCAAATTAGATCTGGAAGCCCCCGTGCACTGTACTCACACATCCTCCTCTCTTAGAAATTTAGAATGTACTTCAGTATATTAAAAACTTTGAGGAGCCATGCCAAAGAGCGATCTATTTATCTTACCTTATCTATCTATCAAGGAACTCTCATTCCCGTTACACGCTGGCATCCTATGAACAAAACGCATTTTAGGAAATGTTGCTTTAAATAATTTTGTTCCTTTAACAGTCAATCTCATTGTTTCTGTTTCTTCTATCTCTTCCCTTATGGTTACACTTTCAAAACTTATCACCATGAGTTGCCCTTTTCTGCTAATCTCTGAGTCTCCTCGTCCAGATAGGCCATTCCCCCTTAGAGATGAGGAATCTCCATGCTTGTTGGAATTGTTTATAAACTAAAAATAAGCCAACTTTAAAAGAGGGCCTGAGGAGCTCCCGCATAAGTCAGTAATGAGAACTTCAAATGCCTGAGCTCTGTTGAACTTGTTTGGCCTTTCTATAACTTTTTTTTTTTTTCTTTTGGGATTCTTATCTGCAGTTCCCTGTTAGTGGAGTATGATGTTCTTGCTGTCTTCTGAATTCGTAGCTGAGGGAAGTCTCCTGCTTATTTAAGGCTTGGTCAGGGAGAGTATATCCTACCAGATGAAAAAAGTGGGAAATGTGAGTAATCTTATTTATTATACAGTATCAGAAGAGAACTGTGCAGTTAAACAATAGACACTGTATGCTAGATAAATCACCATTAATTGGGAGCTTATTATATGCCAGGTCTGGTTTAAAAAGTTTACCTGAATCATCTCATTTGTTTTGCCCGACAACAGACTAAGAAAATATTACCTTCACTGAACAGATAAAGAACCGTGGTCCCAATGAAATTTAAAAAAATAATTCATTTAAAGTCACAAAGCAAATGAAAAAAATAAGTGGCAGTGCTGAGATTTAAACTAAGTCTACCCAGTTTCAAAGTCTGTCTTTAGCTACTGCACCATTCTTTCCACTGTGAATATGTATGTATATGTGTGAGAGATAATGAGAAAGAGAGAGAGAATGAGAAGAAAACTAACCAAAGCTGCTGTTCTGATCTGTCAGATGGACTAGGATGAGAGTCAGAGATTGAAGGCCAGGCCAACCTGGGGTAAATTTCCACTTTTCAGTCATCCATCTGGATCCCATTCTATATGCTGTCCTCATTTCTCCTCTGCAGCTTTCATTGACATCAGTTGTAGAATATGCAGCAGAATACTGCACTGCAGATAAAGGGAATACAAGGCATCTCTGAGCTAAGAAAACAACCCCAGAGCAGAGAGTTTCACATATAGAAATTTGGTTCAATTCCTAACGAATTTGGATTACACATAGTCAACACTGTTTTCTCTGTGGATAGCAATCAATACAAGTACAAAAGAACACTTAGATTAATCTGCGGCCAGAAGCACATTTGAGAAAAACAAAGCACAGGTTTTCAAAGCTTGAAAAAACCTTAGGCTTATTTGATCTAGTGTCATGATTACAATTTGCCACATGCAGAAAACATATATTTATTCAGCAAACATGTTTTGAGCACTCCACTTCTAAGCCCCATGTCAATTGTCACAATGTCTACATAAACACACAGTGGAAAAAAATTAGGGAGTGAATTGCTTGAGTATATCTGGGAAGAGTATAAAAAAAATAGAAGATTTAAAAATATATAAAAATGTGTGCTACTAACTCCTGACATACAAATAACATTAGCAGGAAATAAATGTCATTAGTAAAATGAATTTTATATTAGAAATCTTATATTCGTTCAACAATTATTTTCTGAGCAACTCGTACATACTAGATATATGCTGGGTCCTGGGAATGTGGAGGACACATAGGACAGTTTTTCTTTTTTTTACCTCAAGCATCTTACAGAGAAACATAAAAAGGATAAATAGCCACATGACTTATTAAGAAATACAATAGTGGCATAAACAAAAGAGTGAAGAAAAGTCCTAAAGAATCAGTTAACCTATGTGAAAATGCATAAAGCTAGTTGGCATGCTATATTTAGCCTCCGGAAATGTTACAAGGTGGGACTAGGAACATCCTGACACCCAGGCTAGTGCTCGCTCACACGGAGTGGAGAGCACTGTGCAAAGATACTCAGAGAAGACACGTCACCTTTTCTGGCATGCTTCTCACCTGGCAAACAGTCGTACCTACTGATGTTCTGCTGCTGAGTTTTGTAGGTGAGAATACACATTTGAGAGTGTGCCCGAGTGCTAGTCAGAAACCAAAGCAAAATGCAAACAGTTTGAAATAAATACTTTCAATACACAGTGTGACACAGGGTACTTTTTAGTGAACCGTTTTACATTAGAATCTCCTGCCACAAAGTGGGAACTGCTGGTGTTCACTGGAAAACCCCTTCGTGGCATCACAGGAATGCAAATAAACAGCTGCTGTATTTCTGTAATGTCACTGCTGAGAGGCTTTTTAAAGTACCTCTTGTTTGTGTTGGTTGTATCTCTAGGCCACTAAAAGCTACTATTTTTCCCAGGAATTAGTTTAATGCCCTTTATTATTCATAAAATAAAGAAAACGGGAAAACCAATATGCATGCAGCTGGTATTCTGTCTAAATCCCCTTTTAGGTTTATTCATGAGACTGCGAGATACAGAAGCAAGAAAGTTTTGTAGAAACTAGATGAGAATCTTAAGCAGGTTCATGGGCTTCAGCCCCAAAATTCTGCTTCTCAGAGAGGTTACTCAAAAAAAAAAAAAAAGAAAGAAAGAAAAATTCATTGTATTAAATACTTTTAATGAAACTAGTTATAATGGTCAAAATTATGCACATACCTTCCATGTCAAATAGTGGAGACAAGTGAGGTAAATTAGATCAATTTGGGGGACTTTATAAAGCCATTAAAAATATTAATTAAAGCTATACAGCTACATGAAAAAAATTGTTTAACATAATGTTTGTTTTCATTTCTGACATTATAGCTGATTAGATAAACTAAAAGTCTTATAAGATAATTTGACTGCATCTTCTGACAGTCACCAAAGAAGTGAAAATATAGCAAATATCCTTTTGAGCTAAGCACCCAAGAGAGTAAAGAAAATCCCAAAAAGTAAAAAACAAAAAAGGAACAGAAAAAGAGAGAAATCATGGATATTGTTACCCTGAGTGTCTGAAGTGAATTTTGGGGTGGCTGATGGGACTGATAGGCTCTATAACATAAGAACTTAATTTTTTAATACCCACTATTGTGCCAGAGCCAAGATCTTGAGGCCTCGATTATTTGAGGAACTTTAAATTAAGCTGCCTATATAAAACCAGGAACTTCAAAGGACTACAACTTCAATGAAAAAAGATGCATTACCTAGAAAGGAACGAAGATGAGTATTATTAATTATTCATAGAAAACATGATTATGTATATGAAAAATCCTCAAAAAAGCTACTGGAACGATAAGTAAACTTAGAAAACTTAGGATAAATATATAAAAATCATTTGTATTTTTACAAACTAAAAAAAATTCAATACAAAATTTAAAATACAGTTTACAAGCACTTTAAAAAACCATTAAACCAAATATGTACCTAAACGCTCTGCTGAGAGAAATTATTAAAAATCTAAATAAATAGATGTGTTAAATTCACGAATTGAGAAAACTCAATGTTGTTAAGATAGCAATTCTATTGAATTTTCTCTATGGATTTCACACAATCTCAATGAAAATCCAAGTAGCTTTTATTGTAGAAATTAAAAAGATGATTCTAAAATGTATATGGAAATGCAAAGAGCTAATATAGCCAAAGAAACTATTAAAAATGAAGAATAAAGTTGAAGAACTTGTACTGCCTGATTTTAAGAATTTACTATAAAACCATTGTAGTCAAAATAGTGTAGTATTGACATACTTATGGACATACAGATCAATAGAACAGAGTAGAGACATCAGAAATAGACACACATATATGATCAATTGGTTTTTGACAAAGCAGCCAAGGTGATTAATTCAACAAGGAATAGATATTCTTTTCAACAGACAGTGCTTAAATAAGTGGCTATCCATATGGGAAAAACAATGAACCTTGAAAAATGAACTTGAAAATAATGAACTCATACCAAATTTAATGTTAAAGCTAAAACTATAAAACTTCTTGAAGAAAATATCCTTCGATATTCAGAATGATAAAGCTAAAAAATAAGTATCAAGAATAAAGGTTTATTAACAGAACAAACAGAATTAAACAATAAGATCTTCAGATAATAGAACTGGCAAAGGTTATAAAATATAAATAATGAAAACATAAAAGGAATTGAAAGTATTAAAAAAGAGTCTATCAAAAATAACCAGGTAGATAGGAAAAGAACTAAATAGAACTTCAGGAATAAAAAAGAAAACCACAGTCAATAATTCTTAAAATTAATTGATGTGTTACATAGACACCACAGGGAATGGAGAAGTGGTGAACAGGAATCTAGTTATGAAGAAATTACCCCAAAAATAGAGCAGTGAGCTAATGAGATAAAGACAATAGGGCTAAAATAGAGACATGGAGGAAAGACTGAAAGACAGGAGAGAAAGGAAAAATGAGAGTGAGACCAATCAAACTATTGTTCTGATGTCTCAGATTAACTATAATGAGATTCAGAGATTGATGTCTGTCCTGAGTAAAACTGCAGAATAATAGGCAGATAAAAAATCTCAGAAAAGTGTTTTACATGTAAATGTATATATATGTATATATGTGTATGTGTATTTGTGTATATGTGTGTGTATATGTGTGTGTGTATATATATATTATTTGCAACGAAATAAACTGACAGACTTCTCATTGTAAAAATAGAAGACAAAAGAAAATGGCACAGAAAAATAACTTTTAACCTCAAAGTATATATTTCCAGCTAAAGTAGCATTTAAGAATGAGGACAAAATAGATGTTTCAGACAAAGACTGAAAGAACTACTAAGAAGCTCCCACTAAAACAATTAGTTAAGAAATTAAACCAGTTGGAAAAAAAACTGGAATAAAAGAAAATTACTGAGCAAAAAATTTTTAAACATTTAAGAGAGTCTATGGCCATGCCACCCTGAACGTGCCCAATCTTGTCTGATCTCGGAAGCTAAGCAGGGTCAGGCCTGGTTAGTACTTGGATGGGAGACCACCTAGGAAGACCAGGTGCTGTAGATGTTAAAAAATAATAATAATTAGCAAGCTTGACAAAATGGACACATACTGAACCCCACACTCAAATTTAGGCAACAGGTATTCTCTTTAAAGACACACATGTATTTACAAAATTGTCCACGCACTAAACATAAATTTCAATAAATGTTAAAAACTTGGAGTCATGCTAACCAATTTAATTAGAGTAATTTAATAACCAAAGAAAACTTTTTAAAGTTTCTACATTAGTTTATATGACTAATGTCTTAAAAATATAATCAAATGATTCAAGGAAAAAAATAGAAAAAGTGAATAATCATTAAAAATACCTAATACCCATAAAAGATCTTAACCACTAAAGAAAATAGAATTAATATTTTAAAATCTCTTTCCCTAACCCCTTCCCTAAAGTCCCCATCCCTAATCCCTTCTACACGTACCAATGCAGTATTTCAGGAAAGTTTAACTATATATTCAATAATTGCACCATTAAACTATTCTAGAACAGGAAAGAACACTTCCAATTCATATTTATAGCTGATATAACTTTGAAGCTGAAACCAGATACTAATAGTAAGAAAGAAGAACTGTTGGCAATCAAGAATGAGCATGGGTGGAAAATCTAAAATAAAATAGAAAATTAATTCTAAAAAAAAAAAATGACAAATTAAAATAAGTTCAATGTGTGTAGAAAAGTCATCTCAAGTAAAAGTTAAAAAACAAGTCATAGACTTGGAAAAATATTAAAATTCATATAACCAACTACGCATTATGTTCTAGAGTTTATTAAGAAAGCTTACAAATAAATAACAATAAAAGACTAGCTAATAGAAATGAGGCAAGCACTCAGTTTTCAGTAGGCAAAGAAATAGATAAATTCCTTGCCCAGGATGCCCACATCACAGTAAGAGAGACAAGAAAATAAACAGATAGAATGTCAGGTAAAGATAAAGAGAAATTGGAGTGAAGCATCTACAAGCCAAGGAATACCAAAGATTGCCAGCAAACCATCAGAAACTAGGAGAGGGACATGGAGCAGAGCCTTCCTTCACAACCCTCAAAAGGCACCAACCCTGCCAGCTCCCTGATTTGGGGACTTCTAGCCTCCAGAATTGTGAGAAGATAAATTTCTGCTGTTTAAGCCACTCCGTGGTACTTTGTTACAGCAGCTGTTGCAAACTAATACATAGTTCTTTCAAAATAAAAGATGAGGCAACGTATTAGAGAACAATGGAGAATCCACCTAGATACAATGGTCAAGGAAACCCTTCCTGGGAACATCTTATTTAAGCTGATGTTGGAAGAATAAGAAAGATGCAGGCACACCGAGAGTTCGGGGCAGAACATCCCAGTAAGGGAGAATAATGCGGCTAACCCAGCTAAGGCGGGGAAAAGCTTTTTATAACTTATTAAATTGTGAGGAACATTATGCGGGCGGGGGGCGGGGGCGGTAGGAATCGATGATAAAATATAAGTTCTTGGGCCTTTAGAAGGATAAATGATGACTAAAAACAGAACACTCGATGTCAGGTTTGTCCCCATATGTCACCAAGGCCGTGCTCACCTTATAGAATCCCCTGGCAAGCCTCAGACAGAGACAGCCTGCCATGCTCTAAATATTATCCTCATAGGGAAGGTGATGAATTCACCATTTCCCGTGACATTAGAATAACCACAGATTTATTAGAATTTCTCCTAGCCCCAGTCTGCCCTCCCAAGTACCTTTACACCACCTCTGATATTTTCACTGTCTAGTTGAATGTTCCCTGTCCACTCACCACCTCAAAGCACAGCCCATTCTGTTTCTCAGCTCTACCTTAAAAGTACACATCATATAGGTAGTACAAGCACATGGCACAAATTTTAAAAGATTTTTTAAAATTGTTTACAGTGCTTCCCTTCTAAATAGCTTCCCTTATGGAGGCATTCACTCTTCCCAGCAAAGGCTATGCATTTATAAACATACATGAATACTTTATTTTTGCAACCCAGTCGGAGAAACTGTGCAGGCATTTCTGCCTCTTGGTTTTTTGTTATTTTTTTTTTTCTCTTGGATATTGGTATCTAGAGAACGGCTCATTCTTTTTTTAATAGCTATGCATATAGTTTTCTTTATTGATTCTAATTTGTTGCTAGATTCTCTCTTTCACTGCATTGTACTTTGTACCTCTGTAATTTTTCCTCATCAGTCTTTTCTCTGGGGTTCTTGAAAATAGAGCTGATCCCACTTGCACTCTACCGAACTTCTGCATGATGTAAGGAAAATGTCCCCGCGCTACCTGGAGACCGGCAGCGTGTTCTGCTGCCACAAACATCGGAAAAGTCACGGTGAATTCCGGGGGCAGTATAGCATCTTGGTTAAGAAGACAGATTTCCAGGTTTCAAATCTGGACTCTGCCACTTACAGCTAAATGACCTTGGACAAGTTACTCAGACTCTCTGTGTCTCCTCAGTTTCAACTGGACAATGAGAATAATAATAGCACCCTGCAAATAGGGTTATTGAGCAGATAAAATAACATTTGTCAAACCCCTAGCATGGGGTAAGAGTTCAGTCAGCGCTAACACAGTGGTTATCTACATCTTCTTTAGAGGGTAGAGATTAACCCTCCAAGACCACATGGACAGTGCTCGGAGAGACAGACAGACAACGAGAGGAAACCTCAGTGCTCAGCTTACATTTCTGTCTCCTGAATCTTATCCCGTCTGTTCAGAGAAATAAGTGTGTGTGTGTGATGTGGTGTGGTGTGGTGTGGTGTGTGTGGGTAGGTGGGTGGGTGTGTGTTTTTAAGAAAGATAGCAATGCCTCACTTCCCTCCAAGACTCTGCCTGGTAGCTTGTTTTCAGATCCTGTTCTCACTGGCTGCAAGGGCAATTGCCCTTGGTCTGTGTCACAGGAGTATCATTTGACTTACAACTATCTTCCATCTCAAACCTGGGGCCTTTTGCTCACACACACTCAGTTGCCAAACTCTGGGGAACTAGCAAGGGCCTCTGGGGCACTCGGGGCTGCCGCAAGCACTGTGTAAATGCTCTTAAGTGCCTTATATTTCACTGTATCTGAGGCCTTGGCAGGTGGCGAGACAGGTTTCTGGCTCTGGAGAATATAGGTTAGTCCCAGGTGGCACTTTTAAGATGGTGACCCAGTCTGTGTAAGTCACCCGGGAACGCCCATGTGTGCTTGCCAGTCCTCAGGTCAACAGCACTGCAGGCAGCTCTGGTTCAGCTTCTAAACAAGCAGACAGCTAGAAACCTCAGTGGTGATCTAAATGGTGTCTTCAAGACACACTTAACGGATAGTTCAGTTTAACGAGATGCTGTTAAATAAAATACCAGTGATCGTTTAATATGAATAGTCCAAGGAGCTGCCCTGTAGGAGACATTAGGATTAATTACTGCTAAGTGAATTTAATCATTTAAATTTTAATTTTTTTATCAAATTAATATACTTATGTACAGAATCCTAAAAATAATATATCAGCAACGATATATGTTGTCTTTAAAGCCCTTTTTTCTCTACAAAAGGAGAATAAGCGCTAATATGTATAATATATGGGCACATACAATATGTCAAGTGCTATTCTAAGCACTGTACAAATAATACAGTTAACCCTCACAGTCACACCATGAGGTATCTTGTATATGTGAGGAAACTGAGGCACAGTGTAGACACATGACCCAAGGTCAAACACCCCTGGGTGGAGGGTGATGGAGCCAATATTTAAACCCAAGCAGATGGAATCTGGAGCCCACATGCTTAACTGCTGATTGTACTATCTCCCAAATGATTATGGACTTGCAAATGTGTAGTTTCCAGACTCTAGCCTAATACTGAAGGGACATGGGTCTTTGGATCCAGATGAACCTGAGTTGGAATCCTGACTCCACACTTACTAGCCATGCGGTTATGGATTCCCAAGCCTGTTTTGTCATCTGGAAAAGGCCAGCATTAATGCATGCTCACATGGTGAGATGCCACACGTAGAGTGCCTCACACAGCAGGAAGTCAGGTTCACTCCTTGGACGTGTCTACAGAGCACTCTCTGTACCACCCTCTGGTAGACACAGGGCAGAAACGAGGGGCAAAAGCTATCGAACATAGGTCATGTTCTTATCGCACAAGTCGATGAGCATGGAACTGAGGCTGGACAAGTGCTGAGGAGGACAGGGGAACATGCTTCTAGGAAACTTTATGAAGGGGACTTTGACCAAGACAAAAAGGTTCCCCCGAGGGGGTGATGAACACCTGTAACTCTCATCCTTGATAGAAGCAGCTACTTGGCCAAACAGATCTGCTCATCTTGACGCACGGACACGGGTGTAGGATACTTGATGGGTTTTTGTGCTGTGAATTTGAGTGTTTGAATTCAAGAGGCCATCAGAGAATGGAGACCAGGTCAGGGGCTGGTGTCAGAAGTTTGATCTCTGCCTCTCCGAGAGTCCGGGAGGGCAGAGTTGAAGAAACCTCAGCGTTGACCTCTGCTAGCATAGTGTCTTACACACAAGAGGCGCTCAGTTAAAATTAGTTAAAAGGATAAAGAACAACTACAAAGCATCAGAGAAACTTTCTAGGATTTATTTAGAACCTCACATTATCCAGAGCTCTCTTTCTCTATATTATTAAAGCAGAGCCCAGTGGTTAAACTACCAGGTTTAAATTATTCCGCCACCTACACGCTGCGCGATCTTGAGCAAGCAGCCTATTTCTGTGCTTCAGTTTACTCCTCTGAAAAAATGGGGTATGGCGAGGATTAAATTAGATAATGTGTAAAGCACTTAGCACAGTTCCTGGCATATGGCAGTCGTTGAGGCAATGTTAGTCGAGGGAGTGGGCCATGACAGGTGATGGTGTGGTTGTTTACTCCTTGTAGCATGATCAAAATGGTTAGTCTCAGCATTCTCCTTTCACTTAAAAAAAAAGAAAAAAAAAAAAAAAGACAGCTTCAGTGGTCTAAGGTTACATAGCTAGTCAAACCCAGGTCAGCAGCATCTAAACCCACCAGGCCAGGTGAACCAACAGAAGCCCTTAGGGCAGGAATGTGCAAAGGGAAAAGCAGGAAGGAAGGAAGCTGCTCAGGGAGATTGTGTAAGAGCGACTTCAGCTGGAAGTCACTCCTTCCTTCTGAGCAAGCAGTGAGTGCGCCCAGTGAGTGCACCTTATACTGACTCCCAATTGTTTTCCCTCCTTCCTTTTTCTGAGATGGGTTGGAGAATGCAGAGCTGTGGAACTGGAGAGAAACTGATTCCTCTCTCATGAGCTCAGCAGAAAGATGAGAAGCTGGGCAAAAGCATCTCCCTCTCCACTGGGGCCTCCGGATGCTGTCACAGCAATGACTGCAAGTCTGAAACCAAGCTGCCCCCTAATGTGCACATTCCACATCCAGGAGGCTCCAGCTGGGGAAGCAGAGATGCTGTAGCCACTAGCAACCAACAGGAAGCAGGAAGAGAGGGGAACGAACTCAAGTGCCTTGAGCGGTAGTCACAGGACTCTGTGTGACTTGAGCAGTGTCCTTTGCCCTGTGTTTTGGACTGATCTAGGACAGGGTTTTTTTAACTTCAGCACTAGTGCTTTGTGGACTGAATAATTCTTTGTCCTGGGCAGTTGTTCTTTGCATTCATTGTGAATGTTTAGCAACATCCTTGGCCTCTTCCATTTAGTCATGATAGCAGTAGAACTCTCCAGTTGTGACAATCAAAAATGTCTCTAGACATTGCCTAATGTCCTCTGGGGAGCAAAAATTGTCCCCCATTGAGAGCCAGAACTTGAAAACCGTTTATGGCTGGGTGTTATGATGTTCGCACCTTTCATTAAGGTGCGAAGCCAGGAGTGTATGGCATCATCTGAAGAAAAAGCCTTGCACTGCGAGGCTAGATATTTTTACTGTCTTTGCAAATTGAGGCAAATCCAGAAGTACTTGGCTCATCCCTTTGCCTAGTGCGCAAAGAGACAGCCCTGAGGTGCCCATCTTCCTCAGCTTATTTTAGGCTAAGACTCACCCATATTTTTCGGAAATAGTTTCTCAGCACCTGATATGAGGTGGTTTGAACTATGTCCTCAGAGGTGCACTACAGAAATCCCTCCGGTGCCTCCATCGACATGGCTGGAAAGTGGCAGCAAATCAATAGGGGTTCTGACAAGCGAGCCAGCATTCATCTTGACCATCATGCTTGGTCATATCCAACAAATGTTTCTTGGGCAGATCTGCACTGGCATTGTACTAGACAATGTGGAGGTGTTAAGGTAAAGAAAGCTTTCCCAAAACTTTCACCTATGTAGAAGGACAATGCTATATACCTTCTAAGTTCAAGACCAGAAACTGGAATCCAGATTTTGACTCTGATTTACTGGTGAACTTGGAGAATAATATATTGCCAGGGGCAAGGCTGGGTGGTTGGGGTTTTCCTAAGCATTCATTTGCATTAGAACTTCTGTCTGCTTTGCCTGGATCCCCGGTTT
>NW_011888811.1:6932285-6934067 GCF_000151845.1 Pteropus vampyrus
CATCGGAACACAGGCAAGTTTGGAAGCTTCCTGGAAGAGGTAGCTCTTCACCTGAGCCTCGAAGTGTGGATGTTTCCCATTGGCTTCCTAAGCTGACGTCGTCATTCCCAACGGATATCTAGGAAGTACTTCTTAGACTGAACAAATACTGAGAATCAAAGGGAGGCCGGCCTATCTCTGCCGAATCCAGTGGAGGAAGAAAAGAAAACAAGTGTATTAGGAGCCAAGTCAACTATAAATAGATACTATTAGCTTTGAGACCTAAAAAACTTTTAGTACTTTTCCTTCCACCTTCTAAGTTTTTTTTACAGCTAGGCCGATAGCCAAATTAAACAGAAACAGATTAACAGGAGAAAATCAAATTTTTGATACACGCTCAAGGGGAATCCACATAAGCATGAAAATTCCAAGGACGGTGAGGCGACACTGGGTGTGTGGACAAAGGAGAAAGAGGCGGGAGGGGTGTTAGACTTCAGAAGTGAGAGTGAGTGATTTACAGGTCGTTGACGACTAAGGGAACACACAACGGCAGGAAAATTCTCTCAGAAACACTGGCACATGAGTATCTAGCTAGTAGGCTTGGAGTCTTCCCGACTAATGCCAGGATGGAGATTCTTAATGTGATTAAGCCAGGGCTCCCTTCCTAAAGCAGGTTTCTATGAATCTCTTAGGCAGGAAATGGGGGGCTGGGGGTGAGGGAGCATGAGTCAAAGATTCTATGAGTCTTGTTTCTTAATATACAGGTTAAAATCAATATCCCATAAAGCAGTTTCAGGGCGGCAGAATTTTCCCTTCATAAGCAAGATCCAGGATTCTTCTCTGGCAGGAATATGCTGCCTGAAATGTATGAATCCAAAAAAAATTCATCCTACATGTACTTTGAACTGCTATTGTAAGAACCCTAGATGACAATGCTACCGTTGGCTAACAATGAATCAAATCCCAGCTCTGCTACCTTTTAGCTCTGTGATAAAGGGCAAGTTTCTGAACCTCTGCACTTTTCAATTTTCTCATCAATGAAATAGTAATAATAATTATTCTATGTGTAGAAGCATATAGAAAATGCTAGATAATTATTACTATTATCATTATAATTTTATCATTATTATAAGCCAGACTATATTACAAAATTCCATATAATCCTTATAAAGTAGATACTTTTATTATGTCCATTTTACAGATGAAGAAACTGAGGCCTAAAAAGATCAAGCAACCAGCCAAAGACACTTAGCTACTAAGCTTCAGAGCCAAGATTTAAACCCAGGGTGTTGGAAGTTCCTACTTTAACCACTACCCTACAATGATAGGATTATAAAAAATAATGTATATGAAGTACCAACCAAGATTTTGACGCTCAATAAATGACATTATCATTTAATGCCGAAAGTAGCATTTTCATCATTATCAATGGCACACAATTTCCTTCTTAAGTTGATAATGAATATACAACATTTGGTTTGATAACTGACACATTGCAGTGCTCCAATGCAAAAGTCCTTATTACAGCTGGCAATAAGTGAGGTCCCAGTTGCAATCTGAATGGATGAGAATTATAGGTGAAACTAACAGTTATGAGGAAAAAGGAAAATCATTTTTTCCCAGACACTTTAAGAAACTGAGAACTCCAAATCCTATCAGGTTGCGTAAATCTGTGTACTCCAGAACTTTCTGGCTTCTTCTCCATCTCCCCAGTTGGCCATTTCCCCTCCACCCCCCGCCTCCCCGCAAGTTATGTGATTTTGCACGAGCATCAGACAGTTAGCCCTCGTGAGTGGCTTAATC
>NW_011888811.1:6934117-6942812 GCF_000151845.1 Pteropus vampyrus
CTCAATAAATGACATTATCATTTAATGCCGAAAGTAGCATTTTCATCATTATCAATGGCACACAATTTCCTTCTTAAGTTGATAATGAATATACAACATTTGGTTTGATAACTGACACATTGCAGTGCTCCAATGCAAAAGTTCTTATTACAGCTGGCAATAAGTGAGGTCCCAGTTGCAATCTGAATGGATGAGAATTATAGGTGAAACTATCAGTTATGAGGAAAAAGGAAAATCATTTTTTCCCAGACACTTTAAGAAACTGAGAACTCCAAATCCTATCAGGTTGTGTAAATCTGTGTACTCCAGAACTTTCTGGCTTCTTCTCCATCTCCCCAGTTGGCCATTTCCCCTCCACCCCCCGCCTCCCCGCAAGTTATGTGATTTTGCACGAGCATCAGACAGTTAGCCCTCGTGAGTGGCTTAATCTAAGCTGTAATTGGGCACCTGAATCCAGTCATCCATTGATTTTTAGGCACATACTGAAAGTCATGCTCAGAATTAGAAGAACCTTTCAGTCCTTAAATAAGCATTTTTTACAGCAATGTCAGCAAAGCCAACATCAGCATTAATTAACAGTGACTTCGGAATGTGTGATGTTTTCCCTTGGACCTGAAGGGGGTTGGAGGGAGGAGAACAAAGGACAACACTGTCATCACTAGGTGCCTGGAGAAAAAAGTTTCTAAATTCAGAATGCAGAAGTAGACTCCTGTTTGCTTAAAAATAGAAGGGAAGTGTTTAGAAACCTCTAGTAGTTAATGATGGAGACTATTCAACCAAATGACTGGTCTCCCAGAGTGCCCTGTTATGCCTGGCCAGTGGGCTTTTACCTTGTTGAAGACACCGTAAATGGCGCAAGCATCCTTAGCCTTAAGGAAAAACGTGCAAAAGTCTTCTGAGCAGGAGGACATTTTTCATTCATTTGACATACCTTTTTTAAAAAGATCTGAAAAAAAAAAATCAGGGTGGTACTGCCTAACACCCTTTTCAATAATAAGAAAACACTGTCTTTTCCTTGTGTCCGTATTAGTTACCATAACAAATTACCATATTTGGTAGCTTTGAACAGCAGAAATTTATCCTCTCCTAGTGGTTGCTAGTGGTCCGAAATCAAGGTGCTGGCAGGACCATTCTCTCTCTGAAGGCTCTGGGGGTGGATGCTTTCCTGCTTCCTCCCCAGCTTCTGGCGATGGCCAGCCGTCCTTGGCATTCCTTATCTTGTAGATGCATCACTCCAGTCTCTGCCTTTGTCTTCACATGGCCTTCTTCCCTGTGGGTGTCTCTGTGTGACTGTTTTCTTCTAAGGACACCAGTCATCGGCTTAGGGCCTACCCTACTACAGTACAACCTCATTTTAACTAGTTGTATCTACAAAGCCCCTTTTTCCAGATAAGGTCACACACAGTCCTGAGGCTCTGGGTGAACTTGAATTTTAGGGGGAACCTGATTCAAGCCGGTACACCCCTCTTCCCACTCCCCAGCTTCACCAGCTGAGCTCTAGCCATAGCGACCTCACTTCAGTTCTCTGAAAGTGTCGACTCTTTCTCATGCCAGCCTCTTTGCACGTTCACGCTCCCTCAGCCCAGGAGGCTGCCCAGGCTGTCCTCGCCTGGCCTGGCTGGCTGCTTCTCGCCCTCCAAGTCTCAGTTTACACGTCACCACCTCAGAGAAGCCTCCCTTTGCCCACCCTGTCCAAGCTCCTCGATCTCATTCTCTTCTCAGGCTCCACACTTGTTTCTGTTCTAGTATTTAGCACCACGCCGGTGCTTTATTCCGTGTGTGTGTGTGTGTGTTTCTTAGCTTTCTCACTAAAATGTAAGCTTGTCCACCAAGAGGTCCACAAGTGATTTGTTCCTTCCTACTTTGTTCATCCAGCACCAGTAAAGTTCCCGTCACATATCACTTACTGAATGAATAGTTGTTTATTGAAGAGACCACTTGAGTAGCTATTCTATGCAAGGCCAAGGCATGGGGCGGGGACATAGAGTATGTGAAATATAATCCCCGCCTTCAAGGAATTTAGGCAGGAGGTGAGGCTGGAGGTAAACACAAAAAAATCTGAGATTTGATGTGTTAAGTTCAAGCAGAGAGAGACTGGAAAAGTGCTGACGGAACAACTCGGAGCCAACAATTTAGCAAAGCCGGCAGTCTCAGGGGAGTGGAGGGGCACAGGTGGAGGCAGACTTGGAAAGTTGCTTTCAGAGCAAAAGGAAGCTGGTATTGATGCAAAGAGTGAGAGTAATTCAGGGTGCACGTGACTGTGGGTAGCCTCCAGGGCATTTGGCACATCTGTGGGTAGAACTTGGTGGAACCATATGGAGTGGGCGCCTGGACTCAGCTGTAGCGGCGGGTGAGGCATTCAGGGGGAAGATGCAGGGGTGATGCCTTTTCCACCGAGGCTGTGGCTCCTGGGCCCCCAGAGGCCTGGAAGCGATATGTGTTTAATGAGTTCTGACGCACGTTGGAGACTCATGGGAGTCTCTCACCCCTGGGTGCCCCTGACAGCTGAGGCAGGATCTGCATGGCAGTTTCCTTTAGTTTCCTGCCTCCGTCCCTCTTCTCCAGTTCCCACCCTAAGAAGATCCTTTATTTAAGCTCCAGGTTAAACTAAATCCTGATTCTCCAGGAGAAAATAGTACTCAGCCTTTTACTCCAAAACAGCTGGCTTAGAAGAGCAGCCTTCTCTGCCTTTTCTCCTACTCCTTCTAGACGCCCTTCTGGTCCTGCAGGTACAGGGGATGGTACCTGGGTGAAATGTTCACTCTTAAGATTCCCACTTCCCTTAAGAGCCTATACTAGACTGTATGTCAAAGTGGAAGGGTATCACTGGCCTGTAACAAATCTCAAGGGTAAAGGTGTCTCTGCAGTCTGCAGCTCAGAATCAAATGGCCTGGAAGAAGGAGGTCTTTGGGAAGGGCACATGCAAATGTAAAGCACGACAGAACTGCTTAGGGTCCCTGAAGATGTGATGGTGGGCCTTGTATCCTGAATATGATTGCAAAGGAATTCATTTAGGAGGAATCATTCTGGGGCGCCAAAAGAGAAATAGCACCGTGGTCACCACACAATAAACAGCCAGTTACTGTTAACTACTCTTACCTTTACTGTTAGTGTTTTCACATCACTTGTGGAAGTGGACATCTCCCCAGCACCTGGGGCCGGACTGGGCCCTCCTTAAACACTTGCTGATGTATTGGCTAAGGGGACATGAAGAGGAGGCGAAGATGAGGAACAGAGGAGATTCTACATGGCTGAAGGTGGCTGGAGGAAAGTTAATCACATCTGCAAAGACTTTTTTCCAAACAAAGAAACATTCACAGGTTCTAAGAATCGGGATGTGGATGTAACATTTGAGGGTCCCCTATCCAGCCCACTCCGAGTCTCCCGGAGCTGAAAGAGGTTAGGTGACTAACTGAAGGTCTCAGTACTAGCAAACAAAGGAGCCTGGTATAGAAATCCAAGGAGCAGAGATGGGAAATGATGTACCCAGGACCGTATGGTAGATACCAGAATCAAGATTTCTCTCTACATAAGTCTTCAGTGGTTTTACCCAAAGACATGAGTAATATGGGCATTTTCTGTAATGTTTAGAAGATGTTTTTGTCTGGGTAACTGGGAAACTTGAGGGAAGAACTTTTTTTGTTATTGAGATATCCAATCTGAGACTATACAAATCTTTTTTTTTTTTTTTAATGAGAATTTTAAAAATGATGGTTTGTAAGGAAATAAAGAAATAGCATGGCCAGTGCACCATGTCAGTGTTGAAATGGAAAGGGGGATGATTTCTAGATAACACGGACTCTATTGCAATCACTGAGAAACGTTCATCTGGTCATGCATTCGTTTGCTCATTCATTCAACAAATATTGAGGACCTGCCCTGTGCCAGGCATGTGCTTAGGGCTGGGGAGAAATTAATGAACAAGATGAATGTGCTGCTTGCATTTATGGGGCATAATACAGTACCGGAGGGACGACAACAACAATAAAATAAGAGTGCAATTTTGAAATTTTTAAATTGCTATGAATTTAAATAGAGTGCTGTGAGAAGGTCTATTGCTGATGATGCTACTTCAGGTAGAGGAAATAGAGAACGTCTCTGTGAAATTTAGATGAGATTTGGAGAAGCTGGCATTCCATTGCACACACAACAATCTAAGGGGCTGTCGAGTTTGGCATATTCTTAGAAGAGTCAGAAGGTGCTGTGGTCAGAACTTAGAGCTGGATAGGCAGGTGAGTGGTAGGCAGTTTAAAACAAATAAATGAACAAGTAATTTGAGACTTGGTTGATACACTCACTATATGTTGGTTTTGAGGAGAAAAAAAATAGGTGAATGGGTGAAAGGTGGTGCTATTCAGAGAGATGGTATAGAACACGGAAGAATGCTGGAAAGGGCAAGTGGAACCAGATTATGAAGAGTCATTGTAAAGTCACATTAATTTGAAGAAGCCTATGAAGCATCCAAGTACAGGTGTCAAATCAGATATTGAATACATGAGTCTAGAGCTCAAGGCCATGGTCTCAGCTAGAGATATAATTTAAGAATCACCAACCTATAGATGGTACTTAATGGAAATGGTCAAGGCCACCCAGGGAGAGATGGATCAGGTACTCTTGCAGAAAATGGATTGATATCTCCCTCTGTCCTGATTTAAGTCTGAGTTCTCATCAATTTTGTACTCTACCCTTTTCTAGCTTATAGATAAATTTCCTTCTTCTGCTATGAACCCTCTGAACCCTCAAAGTTCACATGAATAAAACATAGAAATATCTACAAATTACTTTACGTAGAAAATCAGAAAATGTCTAGGGACATCTAGTTTGTAAAGTGCTTGGGCAAGACTTGTAGAGCAATCCTGAGCAAGGATGGAGTTTGAGTCACCAAGGTAGGGTTCTGATGGGCATTACTATCACTTCCTCTCCTGCAAAACATTGCACGGGTTCACACAGGTGGGATTTGTACTTGATGAGGTATATTACCTTAAATGCACTCATTTTTCTCCTGAGGGCAAGCTCATATTTACTGTTTAACTGCTGCTTGCTTCCTCGGCGAAGAAAGCCTGACACAGAACCATACCCTACCTCTAACCCAGACTGGAAGAAACAGATACCTGTAGGTGTGACATAGTCAAAATGTGGCTCTCAAAATTCAGCAAACCTGAAACCTCCCTTAACAAAATTTAGAGAGATTCAATAGACTGAGTACTTCTTGAGGTAGATACTGCCTTTTCATGCTTGCGTTCCTGGTTCCTCACATAGTGCCTGCCCCATAGTACAAGTCAGTCTAAAGTAGCTGGGGCATTAGACCTCCCTCTCCAATGTCTCTTCCCACCATGCTCTCTCTCTATCACTCTTTACATCCCATTATACAGCCTTCTTTCAATGTCTCAAACACACGAAGCTCATTCCAGCCTCAGGGCCTTTGCACTTGCCGTTCTCTATGCCTGGAGCACTCTTTTCCCATGTCTTTATGTGGCTGACTCTTTCAGATTCAGATCTCAGCTCAAATGTCATCTTCCCTCAGAGGCCTTCTCTGACCACCCGGTCTAAAGGAGGCTCTTTTCATTTCTATCCCCACTTTATTATCCATGGCCTGGATTTCTCAAATTACTTGTTCATTTATTTGTTTTAAACTTCATCACCTCCCTCCACTCAAGCAGAAGCTCCTTGGGGATAAGGCCCTTACCTATCTCATCCCCCTGTATCAGGAGTGAGACAGTACCTGGCCTATAGAAGACACTCAAATAAAAATTGGCTTAATGAATATAGGTAGCGTTAGACTTTTTGATTATATGTCAACTACTTTGCTTAAAGCTTTACACTGACCTCACTGTGTCCTCTTCAATAAACCCTTATGAGTGAGTGCTTATTATTTTCTCAGTATTGTACAGCTGGGTCACTGCTGGAGCCAGAAATCAAAGCCAGGCCTGCCTGATCGCTAAGTCCTTTTTTCTTTAATGCCATTCTGCTTTGCCGTACTTTGAGAAAACGGATTAAAATTATGATGTAATAATATGGTGAGATTTTTTTCGATCTTAAACTCCTTTTCACTTGGCCAAAGACATAATTAGTATGATGCCATTCATTCATTCAAGAAATATGTCCTGAGACTCTTTTTTCACTTAATACATTATTCTGCATGATAGAGACTCCCAAACAAAGGGGCTCGAAAGTAGTGTTCAGCTCTCTTTTTTCATTTACCATTTCAACAAATAAGTAATGAGCACCTACTGTGTGTCAGTCATTGTTTTAGTATCTGGTCCAATGAATTTGTCTCCTTCCAAATTGCTGTGACTGCCTATTCCTTAAAGTCTGTCTCCATCTCCCCACCGACCTATCTTTCTTGGTTCCACTTCTCTGTTGCAAAAAGGTTTCCCATGTAGCAAAAGATACTACCACAGTTGACTCCAAGATTACATCACCCCAGCCCAGTGATGACAAATCAAAAAGAGCCTCTCTCTCTTCTTGTTTCCTAAATTGTAAATCCCAGAAAAGACTTTGATTGGCTTAGGTTTGGGTCATGTGACTTCAATCACGGTGGCAAGAGGAACATAGTATTCAGTAAAGCCAGGACTGGGTTACCTGCCTCCCTCTTGGTCAGCAGCCCCATTAGAATCACATGGCAGGGCAGCAGTTGCCCAGAGGAAGGGGGTGAGACACTAGACATCCTGCTCAAAGTGTAGTGATTCATCAACAACACACCAGATCCTTAGGATCAGGGATATTTTCTATCGTATTCATCAGTTTTCCCCAAGCTGAAGACCATTCCTAGGACACATTAGCTCCTCAAAAACTATCTATTATATTCATAAGGTGAATTAAAAGAATGACATTGTATTAACTAAAAAGCCCATGATTCACAATATAACATACTTCACAATGAATTATTAAACACTACTGTTGTGCTACACTATTGTTGCAGACTGAAGATCCAAGGACTAGGAATACTAATGCTTCTGCTACATAACTTACCAGGCTTCCCTGATGATTAAATACTATTAGATTGTGAAAGGGCTTTGAAAGGTATTAAACAGCACAAATACAAGGCATTTTGTTGTTAATAGTCAGCTAGAAAATGAATGCTCAGCAAAATTGTCTAAATAGGCTCTTAAGGGGGGATGGCAAAAAAAACAACTGTAAAGAAAGTTACAAATTGCAAAAATACTTAGGCAGCAAAAGACAATTTTCTAAAATGATGGGCTTGAGAAGAGTGAATCAGCAATGAATGTCAGTGCAAAACATTATTTAGAAAGTTTGGACATACTTCTGGTTAAAGATATTTTCAGTGACTCCAGCAGAAATAATAAAATTCCAGGCACAAATCTATTGACTTAACTCTCCCAGCTAACAAGGATGAGGGAGCCTGAGCTCACACCTCCCATCAGGTGCCCTTGACTGCTTTTAAGGCATGGCATCTGTATGTTCGGTCGTATGTTTGGTGTGCTAGGTCCAATAATATTAGAATAGGCGTCACTCTTCTGGAAAAAGGCAAGTGGAAAAGAAGCCAGACTTCTGTCCATAGGTCAGTTCCATTAAACGTGTGAATGAGTCAAGGCACAGATAACTGCCATCATGGAGACTGAGTACAGTCAGCTTATGAGATCAAGATTGTGTGTCGCTCACAGTCCAAAGTTGGGAGAGTGGCCTAAGGGAGGTAGGCAGCTTCACTGGGTCATTCTGCATCACAGGCTGGCCAGTTGGCTCTTCCATTCTCAACATATGACTTCCGTCTCTGGTTTCAAGGACACCGCTGTACTATTTTCTAGCCAACAGGAAGTGAGTAGGAGGAAGAGTCTTGGAAAATAGTTTTATCTTTATGATGACTCATAATTTGCATATATTGTTCCCATTTATAGTCCATTGATCCTAACTTAGTCACATGGCTGCATATAACCCCAAGGAAGACTGGGCAATAAAATACCTATGCGGACAACCATGTACACAGATAACACTTAGGACAAAGGAGGAGGATTATTTCTAATAGGAAAAGAGGACTGTGGATACTGAGGGACAAACTAGCCGTCTCTGCTATGCCATGCAGATGTTGAGTTTGTGCCATGTTTGAGGCTTTCAGTTGTGAATAAGACAATGGCCTGCCTTCCAGAAGGCAAGAGATACTCTCACATACAGCAATAACTCTCACACAGGGTGAAATGTGACAAAGAGTAAATATAAATCTAGTGTATAAAAGTTTAAGGAAAGGGAGATTATTTCCCTCTGAATGAAATTTTAAAAAAAAATTTTGGAGGAGGTAAGATCTGAAATGGGCCCTTAAGTGTGGGTAGGACCAATACAGACTGTAATTTGAAGTTAGGAACAAGGACTGTGAAGAGGGAGAGAAGGGCCTTTATTCAGTGTGATGAGAGCAGCTTATATCCCAGCCAGAGTCATTTTCATGGCTGTGGACTTTTGAGAACCATCCAGCAATGCTTCCCCTCCCAATCTACCCCCAATAAAAGACCACATGAAGACTGGTATTGTTGGTTATCTCTCCAAATCCATTCTTTCCTATTTCCTAAGTGCCGACCACCCTAACTTCAAGTTGAGCATATTGTCTTCTTTAGCCTTCTTTAATTATATGTGATCATGTGACCAAGTTTTGGCCAATGAGATAGAAGTGGAAGCACTGCATGCAACTACTGAGAAGTATTCTTAAAGAAATAAGTTTCCTTCTTACTTCCTCCATCCTGCTGCC
>NW_011888811.1:6942862-6951672 GCF_000151845.1 Pteropus vampyrus
TGGCCAATGAGATAGAAGTGGAAGCACTGCATGCAACTACTGAGAAGTATTCTTAAAGAAATAAGTTTCCTTCTTACTTCCTCCATCCTGCTGCCCGCAATTCAGATGTGATAGCTAGAGCTCTGGTAGCCATATTGGATCAGAAGAATGAGAGCCAATGATGGAAGAACAGAAAGTTGGAATCAGCCTGCTTTCCTGATGACTTTATAGAACTACCCTAGTGGAAAGCACTGGACTGCCTACCTCCAGACTGTTTTAAAGAAAAAATAATAAGAAGAAGACTTTAATTATTTAAGCCACTGTTATTTGGGGTTTTATGCTACATTCAGTCACACCGAGTTCTAGCACAGGCAGCTTTCAAGCCCCATCTAGTGTTACATCAAACTTAATGGGTGAAGGTGAAACTAAAAATCAGTGTATTCATTTCCTGTTGCTACCATGATACATTACCACAAACTTAGAGGCTTAAAGCAACACAGCTTTATTCATCTTACAGTTCTATAAGTGAGAAGTCCAACATGGGTCTCACTAGACTAAAATCAAGGTGTCGGCCGAGTTTGGTTCCCTTCTGGAGACTCAGAGAAAATCCATCTCCTTTCTCATTCATGTTGTTGGCTGAATTTGGTTCAGCCAAATTTTATAGTTGTAGAACTGAGAGC
Source organism: Pteropus vampyrus (assembly GCF_000151845.1). Lineage (NCBI taxonomy): Eukaryota > Metazoa > Chordata > Mammalia > Chiroptera > Pteropodidae > Pteropus > Pteropus vampyrus. The sequence goes on from NW_011888811.1 coordinate 6,943,522, forward strand.
CCCCATCTCTCTGCTAGCTTTCAGCTGAGGTCTGTTCCCTGCTTTTAGAGGTTGCCCACATTCCTTGGTTCATGGTCCCCTGCCTGCATCTTCAAACCAGCAACAGTGGGTCAAGTCCTTCTCACACTTCAAATTTCTCCCACCTCTCTTCCATTATTGCATATCTCTGATCAGCCCTCTACCTTCCTCCTGCATCTTTAAGGACCCATGCAATTTTATCAATCAGTCCCACCCACATGATCCAGGGTAATCTTCCTATCTGAAGGTCTGTTTCCTTAATTCCATCTGCAAAGTTTATTTTGCCATGTAATGTAACATATTCATGGGTTCCAGGGATTAGGGCATGGACATCTTGGGGCGGGGCGGGGTGGGCGGGCAGGCGGAGCGGCATTATTCTGTCTGCCACAGAGAATATGAAGTTCCCTCAGCACCCTCATTCTCCTGTTAGTTTAAGATTTTGTTTTAGCTGTCCTCTTCATTTACAGATGTAATGACCCAAGGGGCAATTTGCCATGGATTCTGAAAGTCCTTTATTGCCTTGACAGTCAGGAATTCCAGACTCCTCTAATTCTTAGGAATAATGCTGTGTCTTTGCCTGACCTGCAAAAAAAGTCAGAGGTGATACATCAGCTCCATAAAAACATCTAGTGGATGTTTGAGGGGCCAGGCCTCAGGCCACATTTGGTGGATGCTGAGAGTTTTCTCAGGTAGGTATGGGCCAGAGACCAGAGTTCAGAGTAGAGTCTGTCTCTAACTTCTCTCAGAGCCAGAACCCAAAAGAGCCCAAGCGACACTGAAGAAGTACTTAGGTCTGCTGGGTGGGCTGCAAGGAGTAAGTTTGTTACGGAATCTTTTGGGTTAGATTTGAGGATAGGATTGGAAAATGAGTATCTCCTACCCAAGGCTTGTTCATTTCAGAGAGAAGAGAAAAGAGGAATCAAATGCCCCTTGAAGAAAGTGAGATGAGGTACCACCCAAATTGTCTGGGTGCAGCTGGGAAAGGTCACCTGATTTGTGGAGTTCTCCTGCAAGACCTCTCATGCCCTCTGGGGGAGGGAGGCACTTCAGCGGGAGGTCATTGGAACATATGCTCTTGTCTCTCCTGTCTTTATCCCCAGCCCTCAGAGTACTGTTCTGCACAGCTTACCAACAAATATACATTTCCATTGGTGAATGAATGAACGCATTATTGATCGATTGAGTGAGTGAGCGACTGGTGGACACCCAGGTCCTTCTTTAGCCATTTTCCCACTGTGCTGTATGGTCTCGTGGTTGAAAGCTTATGCTCTGAAGGCCCAAGTCCAGGGCCCACGTCTGCCATTTATCCCACCAGTGTGTTTTCTGGGACCTTCTCTGAGTCTGTTCTGTTTCCTGTCTGTAACATGTAACCAATAATTACAGCTTGGCATTATGAGGTGTCATTCAGATAATAGATAAAGAGTGCTCAGCACAGTCCCCAGTAGTCAGTGAGTGTTAGCTCTTAATGTTAGTCCAGACCCTCTGCTTGTGCCAAAGTGATCTCCCCTTGATGGTCCAACTTAATTTCTAGAACTGCGTGCCCTCGTTTGCATCAGTTATCGTGTCCTTCCAGTAGTCTGTTGGTATGTGTCTGGCATGTTATCTAGGAACCTAACACATTTTGGGTGGATGGATAGATGGTTAGTTAGAGAATTAACATATATTTTCTGGCAACTCCACAGGGATTTTTTCATCTTTATAAATTTATACCCTCTGATCAACCCAGCACCTTACCCACCCACAGTAAGGGCTCACGAAGTGTCGTTTAGATGGAGATGGAAGGGAAGAAAAATCAGAAAAAGAAAATCGAGACCAGCACCCACCTGGACCCATCCTTCTTTCCACTGAAAGGAGTTATTGAGAAGAGAAGCAGGGAGTTGACGGCCACCCTCTGGACTCTCGCCCAGGGCCTTTTTAGAACAGGAAAGTTAATTATGGAACCAGATTAACAGTTTCTTTTTTGATATAGTCGGTAAAACCAGCAGGATGCAATTTAGCTCTTCCCCACTTTCCAAATAGCAGCAAATTTTCATACAAAACAAAGAGACACTTGAATTGCAAATTACTTAGAGAATCAGCTACCAACCCCAACGGAAGAATATTTCTGCTACTTTCAAAACCCGGCTGTTGCCTTTTCAGATTTAACCATGTAGTGGGACATTCACAAAGGCTTGGGCGGCTTGCTGTTTCAACTCTGGGCCAAGTGGGGAGGAAGGATGATTCATTCAGGTTTACTGGAGTGCTACAGTGTGGTTTTTAGGCACAGAACATTTTTTTCTCTTCTCCAGATCCTCTCTAACTCTCGGATCACCAGTCTCCACTCACAGAATTGGGGCAGATGGGTTCCTAGAGGTCATCTTTTTCATGGGTGGCAAGAGCAAATGTCTATGAGGACAGGCAGGAGTGTAAATGAATAAACAGGTGTTCAGAGTTTGTGTATACAACACCAGAAAATGGGCGAGGCCTGGGGTGAACTTGGACCCCCATCTAACCATTGTTGTCATGTGGGAATACTGGCCCATTGTCAGTTGTTGTTAGTTCTACAGGTCTATAATCTGAATTCTTACTTGAAATATTCTTTCTTTTCTTTAGATGTTGATGATAATAAAATTTTTAAATACCATCTATTGGCTGGATATGGCTGGATATTTTTAACTTCTACCCATGATAGATGGGGAAACAGAGGCAGAGAGAAGGAAATATAAATGGTCACTAACGCCCGATTCAGTTTTTTAACTTCTCATTCGGTTCCTAGATTGATTACACTTCACAGCCTCCCCTGAGTCCCCGTGTCCTGCAGGACACCGGGCAGCTTTATCTTAACAAGAGCATTTATGGAACAATTTTTTTTCTGATTCAAATAAACAATTGTTGTTTTTTGCAGAGGATCTAGAAGATAGAGCAAGGGTAAGGAAACAAAATCATGCAGCGGTGCCTCTGTGATTTTCTTTCTGGAGGGACGGGAGGAGGCTGAGGTGGGAACCTGGCTGGAAACTGGATGTTTCCAAACACCGCCACTGGAGGGCAAGGTGGCATGTCAGCTGGATTAGCCCCAAGCAGGCCGTAGGAAAGGTGGGGCGGGTGTGGACATGCATATGCGCACAGGACCAGGCAGGTGGCAGAAGTGAGTCAAGAGGCAGGATGGAGAATATGGTGAAGGAAGCAAATTTGTCTAAAGGACTCAGACGCCACTCGGGTTTGGCGAATGTCACCATGTAGGAATGCACAGTTTTAACAGGCCTTTCGATTTATTTTCAAGTGAAGCTTGAAACCTAAGTTTTTATGAAAATTTTTCAATATAGTTCAATTTTTAAAAAATGTGAGTCAAACAAAACACACAAAGGAGCAGGATTTGGGTTATGGGCTTCCTCTTTGTGACCTTTTCTTTTGACTCACTTGCAAGTGGACCGGGCATAGGGCGGGTCAGTCAGCTGGGTGGAGAGTCACAGACCCACAGCCAGAGCTGGCACGGAGATGACAGAGTCAAGAAGACAGGCCTGAGGAAGCAGAGACCATCCGTGGACTTTGGGGAGCTGTCCCCAGGGAGGCAGGGCTTCCACCGGAGTCTGCCTGCAGCCTGCACAGATCCTTGCTGCACAGATCTGTGCAAATCTGAAGCACCTACTGTGGCCTTTTAAACTGTGTGTGTGTCGGGGGGGAGGGGAGCATATGCGTGCGTGAGTGAGCGTGCATATAGCAATCTTTACTAAAATAATGTAGATTACCTGTCATCTCCCTTGGTAACTCTGTGAAAGTCTCCTTCATTTTCTCCAAAGCAGAAATGTTAAAGTCAGTAAAGATAGCATTGGTGTGTCAATTCTTTCCACTTAAACAAGTCACAGAATGAGTAGGCCGGAGGCTGCGGTGGAAAGACCTCGAATAGACGTTACTTCTCTCCTTTCTTTGAGCCTCCATTTCATACTTTGTAAAGTGAGAATCATGATACCCGCCCTATGTCCCTGTATTAGTGAGGATTTTTGATTGGAAGAGACAGAAAACCCAACTGGCTTAAGCAAAAAAAAAAAAAAGGTTTGTATTGGCTCACACAACTGGAAAGTTCAAGCAGCTCAATCAGAGCTGGATCCAAGGGCCCATATAATAATCAGAACTTGGTACCTCTCACTCAGAACTGCAGTCACGGTTTCCCGTGTTGGCTGTCAGCAGCTCCAGGTATACATCTTCATCATTCTAAGTGCAGTGGAAAGAGATTTTCTCATCCTCTACATTTTCAAAGTAAGTTTCAGGACTGACCTTCATTGGCCCGAATCAGGTCCTGTGCCCATTCCTGAACCCACTGAAGTGGCAAAGGAGATGGAATACACTTAATGATGGCCATTATACATTTCATAGTGCGATTCGGTATTTAGCTAGACTCTGTGGGAACATGATGCGCATTGCAGAGGGTAGCAGATCAAGCAGTAGACCTGAGTCCCTGGTAGGAATAAGCCATTCCTGTGGAAACAACTTCCTGGAAAACTGTCCAGCCTAATCTATGGAGATTGATGAAAGCTGGAGCCATCCAGCTGGAGAGAAAAGGGCAAAATACTTGATCACTGCCCGATGCCAAAACGAGATGGTAAATTTCGTATTTATTTTCTCTCTCGTGTCTTGCAGGCTTGATTTAATAGGAGAATTGGGACTGGCGACACTTGTTTCAATGAAAGCAAGAGTGTAAATAGTGAGTAGATTTTATTGTTATTCATTGGTTATAAGAGATGGACTCCTCTCTGATGCCAATATGAGCTTTATTAAATTGTCATTCCTTCCTCTAACCATTTAAACAAACATCAGCTGGCCTCATTGGTAAATCAAAAGCCAAGTATAACGCTTACCTTTGTCTGTCTGTCGGTCTGTCTACCCATCTATTCCCCCAGAACGTTACAAGAACTGTCAAGGTACAGATAACTTAAGATGTGTTCTTGGCTTCAGGTAACAGAAAACATAGATTCAGGATGACCTAAATACTAAGAAAAAGTTATTGGTTCTCATAACAAAAAATTCTAAAGAAAGGCGCATAGTTGGTTAATTAAATAGTGCAAAATGTCATCAAAATCTGGGCTCTAACATCTTCAGTGAGCTATTTCTTTGGCCAGAATTGTGTCACACACCCTTGCTTAAATCATCCCCTGGCAAAGCAGATGGGACCACCATGATTGGCTGAGACCAATCATTAGTCCCTTTCTGAGGCTAGGGATGAGACCCACATCCCCTGAAGCACATGATCACATAGAGGAGAGTGAATAGCTGAACAAAATTTAAGTCTAGTTAAAAAGAAGAAAGGAAGGATCAATGGTTATTGCAAAGACAACCAACAATATCTGCTATAAGGTGATATTATGCGAATCTCAGTGCTGCTTCCTCCAAGACGAAAGCTTGTCCAGGTACCTAAGCTCCAAGGCGTCATATACTCCATCTCTGAAGGAAAAAGTAGACACCCAGCCTTGGCTAGCCTCCCCCAAGTCATGGATAACATTAAAGAAATGCTTAGAAATACTTTTGACTTGATATAAAACCCAAGGCATTATCATTATACCATATGCAGACTCTTTCTCCAATTTACATAATTATAAACTCTCCCTCAAAAAGTAAACATCCCTGCCAACTTTTAAAAAACAAACTACAAAGCAGTATTAAATATGCATTGCTAATTTGACTTTTTAATTTTTCTGGGCTCTTCACAAAGATATACACAGCTCTATAGATACTGAGTGCTTAATAAAACCTTCTACCTGTCTGAAAAGAAATCAACAAGAATAGAAAGCTAAACCCAATTTTTTTTAGCTAAAGAATTTGAGTTGATGCCTGGAAATTACCAGTGGAAGTTCATTGTACTAAAACGACTCTCGAATTCATTATTCATTGTGCAATGAGAACCACCATTCAGATATAGGCAGTTGCTTTGTGTAGCCAAAGGAAGATAACATGTCTTCAGACGTCTCCATTCAGTTTTAAGAGTCATCAGTGAGCTATGTGTGGTCTTATATTTGAATATTTATAGGAGGTGATTCAAGAGGTACAGAAAGACTTCCTTGCCCCCAAATCTCTCTCTTATTGATCTACTTAAATTATCCACACCAATCCCTCACTTGGACCTTGAAGGTCTCCGCTACAGTACAAATATGCTACCTGACCAAGGTGAACTGTTTTTATATACCTTAATTTGAGTTTCTTGTTAGCCCCAACAGTGACTGAGACACAGAATACAGATGTGTATACGCACAGAGAGAAGTCCTCCTGGAGCTATATTACAAATTACATAGGTATACTTAATATATATCTTTATATGTTTTATGTATCTATATATAAAATAGAGGCAAAGATTACAAACACACAATACACATACATACAATGTTACATAAATGGATTCCTTTTAATACAAGCAATTCCATATAACCTGCTTTTTAAACTCGACAATATGTTATAGCTATCTTTCCAAAGCAGTGTATGTGTTTGTATACACATCATTTTTTACCATTAATTAACATTACATCTCAAGTGCGAATGGTAATTTATGTACTCAATCCCCTATTGAAGGATATGTCCTTGCTAGTTTATAGTTTGACTACTTTAAATTATTCCAAACATTTGTGTGCACAGAGATCTTTCTCCACATGTGTGGTTATCTTTTTAGTCAAGTTCCTAGAAGGGTGATCACTGGGTCCAAGAGAGGTCGGCCAGCCGTGATAAGGGGGACACTGTAAAGACCCAGAATGTTGACTCTGCCCACGGGCCACCAGAGCTCCCTCTGGGGCCTCTGGATATGCCTGCAAAACCTCTTGAGCTACAGAAGGGAAAGGTTAAATGACGAGAGGAAGAAAATGGGGACAAAGTGCACCAACTGGGAACTTTGCTTAGGGCCGTATTTTTATCCTGCACTATCACGGAACAATAAGAGAATTACTGTTATTACAGGCAGTCATATTTCCTTTTGTGTTTCCTTGAGTAATGTCTGTCTGTCCTTTGGATTGTAAATGCCCTCTGTGTAGAAGCCGGGCCTGGTTTTCTGTCACTCACTAACTTATAGCGAATGACCTACATAATCACATTACTGTGTGAATGTATTTGGGCAGTAAAAGACAAATGAATCACATAGAAAATACGGCATGATGGAAAGGGATTTGGAAAGATATTCCTAAGGAGCAAGCGTCTGTGGACCCTGTCTTCTTCCCAGTCTCCTCACGCAGCATCATTTTTATCTGTCACGCTCTCTTTCTGACCACGGTGAAAGTAGAGCCAGGTGCGGCCACCATTCTAGGGCAAAAGATGGTTCTCAGGAAACACCGTGCAGGGAGCAGGGTATTGTAGACGGCTACCTCTTCCGGTCAGGATCTATCTTTACCATAATTCACTCGATCCCTGACTTTAGGGTCAACCATGTTTATGACCAGCGTTCAACTTATTTTTACTTCCCTTTCTAACCAAGATGAGGTTCTGTGAGATTATGATAATCACAGAAGGGATGGACTTAGAGATGGGGCTTTATACTAAACTATCTGTTGCAAAATGGATGCGTTCTGTAATGTTGTTCCAGTTCAATGTGCTCCAAAACACGCTGCAAAGATGAGATTTCTTTTTTTCTCTTTCCATAAATGACATTTATTTGCCTTTTCTCTTTCCAAAAATGTTTCCTGTCATGCCATTCAGGATTTTATCTAAGTTTCTCGAATTCTTGTCCATCCTTTCCAGAGCAGTAAGGGTGGTTTTCATGCTCCCTACCTCACTTCATGTCCACCTGCAGTTTTGTGCTCAGCAAAAGAGCGAACTGAGCAGAGGCACCCTGCACCCGTCACTGACTGACCGCTTCTTGGGCTGCTGGGCTTGGTGTAGTGTTGACCCTGGAAATCTATCAGCTGTCCCCAAGGAGGAAGAGATTGCTCTCTGGCTGATCAAAGTGAAGTCTGGAGACCAGCAGCATTAGCATCACCTGGTAGCTCCTTAAAAATGCAGAATCCCAGGCCCAGTGAGTCATATATGCTCTCAAGACCCTCGGATATTTGGTAGGCACATCGTAGAGCTCAAGGACAATCTGTCAAAGTCCTTCTCCCAGATATCTTCCTGTTTCCAAAATATCTCCCTGCTTTAACCAATGAAATGAAGCACATGTGAAGTAGAGAGTAATTAAAAGTGCATTAT
>NW_011888811.1:6951722-6957908 GCF_000151845.1 Pteropus vampyrus
CAGGATCTATCTTTACCATAATTCACTCGATCCCTGACTTTAGGGTCAACCATGTTTATGACCAGCGTTCAACTTATTTTTACTTCCCTTTCTAAGCAAAATGAGGTTCTGTGAGATTATGATAATCACAGAAGGGATGGACTTAGAGATGGGGCTTTATACTAAACTCTAGCTGTTGCAAAATGGATGCGTTCTGTAATGTTGTTCCAGTTCAATGTGCTCCAAAACACGCTGCAAAGATGAGATTTCTTTTTTCTCTTTCCATAAATGACATTTATTTGCCTTTTCTCTTTCTAAAAATGTTTCCTGTCATGCCATTCAGGATTTTATCTAAGTTTCTCGAATTCTTGTCCATCCTTTCCAGAGTAGCAAGGGTGGTTTTCATGCTCCCTACCTCACTTCATGTCCACCTGCAGTTTTGTGCTCAGCAAAAGAGTGAACTAAGCTCTCAAGACCCTCGGGTATTTGGTAGGCACATCATAGAGCTCAAGGACAATCTGTCGAAGTCGTTCTCCCAGATATCTTCCTGTTTCCAAAATATCTCCCTGCTTTAACCAATGAAATGAAGCACATGTGAAGTAGAGAGTAATTAAAAGTGCATTATTTCAATACCTTACACCATTATCATGTTATGCAAAAATAATCTTCCGTGCCAATATAAAGGATATTTTCTCTCTTTAAAAACTACTATTCCTTGGAGCATTTCATTTCTAAAGCAATTTCTCCATCCATTTCCTCATTTGTTCAAAATGGCAGCCCTACAATAAAGCCAATCCATGGCAGAAATGAGGGCTAAGATAAGATAATCTTTGGTGCTCCCAACTGCTCCGTCTAGGCTTATCTCCTCTGTTCTTTTAAGGTTCCCGGTACTCTGAGACTCTCTTTAACCCTTACCTCAAGCAGAATCTGCTCTTGGGACCACATTGATACCAGCCATTTATAACTTATATACTTATATAGATTTGTTCTAATAGGTGGTAGTCGACACCTCTCATGATGAAAGAAAGACTTGGTTTCCCATTAATGAAATATTTCAGATGAGGAAGAGTGAAATGATAAGAAGTATTAACTAGATTAGGGTTGGCAAATAAATTTTGTCTGAGGAATTGATAGCTTTCTAGAGTTCTGTTTTTAGAAGGATTCTGAGGCTACATCTGGGTTTACCAGAAAAAAAAATATTTTGCGATTGTTCAGTGATGTCCGCTATGGCTATGGAATAAAGACAGAGGTATACGTCAGCCACAGAATGTTTCATACCACATTTACTAAATATTTGCATGCCATGCAGTGCCAAGTTACTTGCACGCTGGCTCAGTTATCTATATTGCTGAATAACAAATTACCCCAAATCTTTGTGGTTTAAAAGAATAATATTTATTTCACAGTTTCTGTGCATCGGGGATCTTTGAGCTTCTTTCCTGGTTCTCTGTCTCAGAGTTTCCCACAAAGACACAATCAAGTTCTCAGCCAAGGCTGCAGTCTTACTCAAAGGCTTGATGGGGGATGGGTCCGCTTCCAAGTTCACCCATGTGGTTATTGGCAGCTTTGAGTTGCTCAAGAGCTGCTGCCTTGAGGGTCTCAGTTCCTCACTGGCCATTGTCCAGAGACTGTCCTCAGTTCCTCGCCAGATTGCCCTCTTGATCGGACAGATATGCAGGAGGAGTGAGAGAGAATGCTAGCGAGAGGAAAGTCGCAGTCTTTTGTAACCTAGTTGTAGAAGTGTTTTCCTATCACCTTTGCCTCTTGTGTTTGTTAAATGTGAGTCACCATGTCTACCCGAGGAGAGGGGACTGCCCAGGGGTGTGAATCATTGGGACCTGCCATAAACGCTTTACTCCACTTGATCTTTACCATGACCTCTTAAAATACATACTATTATTATCCCATTTCTACAAGTGAGGAAACAGGCATAGAAATGCAGTCATTTATTCAAGATGACACAACTAACAAGGGACAGAGCTGAGACTTTTACCCACATCTATCTGACTTTAAAGCTGACGTCATTGTCACAATGCCCCTTGCCATCTCTAGACTTATTCTACTGAGTGGTCTTCAAAATGTTTTGACCATGAACCCCTCATAACAACAACTTTCAGAATATACCCTTTCTAGATGCGTATGCATTTATAAAGTACATCTTAATCTATAATTCAATATGAGTAAAGCTTACTTTTAAAAATATTATGAATCAGAATTCTTTTATTCACACCACAGTGGATCGTCTTGCCCTCCGCTGGGATAACTCCCACAGTGGAGGCCACCGAGCTGACACCCTTCTGGCCATGACACCCTATGATCTGTGACTCCCTAAAGGATAGTCCAGTGGGCTGATTGGAGATACAGCTGGAAGCTTCCGCTGCCCAACCACTTAAAATAGGGAGAAACTGTCAGCCTCCTCTGCACCCCATGGTGAGTGTTAGGAGAAATTTTGAATGAGTATGAGTTCAGACAACTCCTTCCTCTCACTTGGTGTCATCAAGTCACTTAAGGAAGGGCATTGCAGGATTAGAGCAGCCTTCTTCCAGCCTCAGAGCTGTAGGGCTTCACTGTGGAAGAAAAAAAAAAAATGCTTTTAAATTTCTTTCCTGATCAATCTTAAGGGATGGAGAAAAGTTCAGATGCAATTTCCAACCGAGGCTCCATATTTTATAAAGACCTATTTATTATTGTCTAAAAATTGTATGTGTATTTAATAGGTAATTTGTGTACTTGGTAAAACCATGTTTAATTCAGTGTGGATATTTAGTGACAAGGTTTCTGCAGAGACTATCTTCAAACTCTCTCTACTCCTCCCCTAGAATAAGCACTCTGTATGTGTGTATCCATCCAGTGAGAGTGTGTGTCCATCCAGATACAAATGTGGATGCCCTTTATTTTTTTTGTAACTCAAATGGTAGATACATTGTTCTATACCTTGGGGTTTTTTTCCACCTACTGTTTCTGAGAGATGGTGTTACATTACTACATATAACACTTTCTTATTTATCTTAGTGAACTCATAGTATTCTATAGCATGAATGCACCAGAACTTATGTAAGCAGTCTCCTACAGATGGATACTTATGTTGATTACAATCTTCTGATCTTATAAACAATACTGCAATAGATAGTCCTTTAGAGAACTGTTTTTGGAAAGCACTTGGCTTTCAGTGGTGGTGTCTGAACACTTAAAAACCATGTAGTCATTGTTTGGACCAGGTCAGAGAGTGACACTGAATAATTAATAGGGACATATGTAGTTTTCCTATGTAATTCTCTGACAGGCTCTCCTTGCTCCAATACTTGGTACCACAGCATTGAGGTACCACAATGCTACTAAGTCTTATATAGTACGTGACTTTTCTGGAAGACTAAGGAAACCACATCTCCATCCCCCATCTCTGAGTTTCCCAGTGTACTCTGGGAAACCAGTGTGAGGGCTCTGCCGTGGATGAGCTAACAGGATTTATCCAGGGCGGTGGGGGGCCTTGAACAGTGGCAGCAGGGTGTGGGGGAAGAGTGCCAGCTTTCAGGTTACGGTGTGGGCAGTTCCCTAAATGAAGATATCATCACCAGAAAATGGGGGATTGAATACTGGGCAGGTGTAAAGCGGAGGTGCCCACTCTAGGGGGTGTTGGAGCAGACCTTTATCAGCAACCCTTTGTCACTGTCCCTTCTGCCATTGACCCTCCCTGCCTCTCTGGTCCTCTTTCCTCAGCAAGACTAGATGACCTCTGAGATCCCCTCCATCTCTAGCTTTTCCCAACTTTGTGATTTGCCATCATGTATGGAGAGAGGGAGGTATATCCGGCTCAGGCATCTGCCTTATTTTATTTGGTGCCCATGTTGTCAGATCACTCAAAATTCACCAGATGTGGAAATCCACCCCTTCCTCTTGCCTTCCTGGCCAGCTGCAAATGGGAACTATTCACAGTTGCCCAACTGAAATGCCTTCTGAACACATGCGTCTGCTTTGCTTTTCAAATCAGTATTCTGGACAGGGTGACAGACGCACACTGAAATCTCAGCCTCGGAGTTCTGACCAGGCAAGATTTTTCACATGTGAACCAATCATTATAAGCACACAGATGACTGGGTTGACTATATCGTGCCTTCTGCCCAGTGTCATGGGGAGCGGGAGAGGTAGGGGGTTACTCCTTAATAACAGCAGTGGCAGCAGCTACATATGAGTTTTTTTCCTGGAATCTATATGAGACACGGACATCATGATGAAGAATGTGGGACCTGGGGCCAGTCTAGTTGGCTTGGAATCTCATCTCCATCTCTCAGTAGCTGTGTCACCCTGGCACATTCTTGATCTCTCTGAACATTAGTTATGTGATTGGAAAAAAAAAAAATTTCAAAACAGTAACCACACCAACCTCAAAGGGGCTGTTGTGAAGATCAAACTTGGTAGCCCATGGGAAGTACCTAGCCCAGTGCTACAGGCTATTCGTGGAGCTGTCTCCGCAAGATTGGTTCTTCCTGTTTTACAAATGTGCAAAGTCAGAAGCAGAGAAGGTCAATCACTTGCCCAATACCAAAAGTAGCAGAACTGGGATTTAAACTTATGTGCATCTACCTCATTAATTCTCCAGATATTAGGCGCCTCCTATGTCCAAGCACTGGGAATAGAGCAGCAAGTAAGGAGGACACAACCTTGGTCTTCATGGAGCTGGCAGTCTAATGAGATGGATGGAGCTCCTTGGCATACCTCTCACCCACCGCCTTTGTGAAGCTGCCCCAGGCACCTAGTTAAAATGCTCCCCAAATACTCTTGACAGTAACTGCAATGGCTCTTATTTATCAGGTGCTCATTTAATCTTCCCCGTAACCCTGTGATGCTGTTACTGTTACTGTAGAAAGCAGAATGACTTGTCAAGGTCATGTAGCTAGAAAATGGTTGAGCTGGGATTTGCGTTCAGGCAGCAGACCAGCACAGTTCATTACATTATTACCAAGGAGGCAGGGTGACTTGTGAGCTAGAACAAAAAGCTATGTCACCACTACAGCCCATACATAATCACATATAAGGTATGTCTCATTTTTTGTGCCCTGAGCTCCTCTCGTTACCCTCCGAGAGCAAAAAATAAAACAAAAACCAACCAACCAAACAAACAAACAAAAAGAATAGAAGAGACATTTAGCCACAAAAGCAAAGAAATCAGGCCCTATCTAATTAAAATCAGGTGGCAGGATTTAAACCAACCAACTCTGCCTCACTTCTATTTAGTTGCATTTTCAAGGACCCCTGCCTCCAAGGGCAAGCACCATTAGGTCAGCCATACTGGCTGATACTGGCCCCCTTCAGCCTGTGGAAATGGAGCTTGACTTGCTTGGGTGCAAACAGGCATGGCCTGAGAAAGTATGGGCAGGAGTAGAGCCTAGGAGCCTGGCTGATAAACACAGCAACAGCCCGGTGACTTCTGCAGAATTGCTACACATCACAGAGAAAGCTGTATTCAAAGGAGTTGAACAAACTTATTTCCGCCTCCCTGATTCAGAAGATTCATCCGAATCTCCACAAGGTGCCTGGTGAGTCCGGGGAGCCAGTGATGCTGGCAATAAGTAAAATGCTGCCAGAACGATTCCCTCCATTTGCTGGCTGTTTTCCTGGCTCGCAGTTACCAGCCAGAGAAGGAGGATCTGCAATCCCTGAGGTACTGTGAGAGGGTTGACAAGGAGTGAAAACAAGGCAGAGAAGAGAAGCTTCCTGCAGAAAACAAAGAGGCCTTACCTTTCTCAAACAAAGCCAAACATAGATGGAGCCTGAGTTCAGGTCTGTGTTACTTACCAAACAGAGCATGCCGCCAAAACGGAGGCCAGGTTTGTGCTCTTGCTTCCAACCTAGAATTGAGGAGTCTCAAGCAATCAGCCCTTCATGGGTCACCTCCCCATCTGCCTCCCAAGATGGACAGTCACCGCGGAAAAACATGAAGAACAGCCGAGGATTGTGCTGAGAAGGCCGAGAATAGTTGATGGAACAAGATATTGCGAAGGACGTCACCCTTTCTGAGGGTTCGCTGATCGCGTGTCTCACTTGAGCCTCACAGCACCATGGGAGGGGACACAGGATATTTTAACTCACTTTACACATGTGCAAACTCTGACTATCCAGACAAGTTGTGAGGTCTGCCCAAAGTCATGCAGCAATTTGATGGAAAAAAATGGAACCAGAACTCTGATCTCTCTGCTCCTAGTGCACACT
>NW_011888811.1:6957958-6960489 GCF_000151845.1 Pteropus vampyrus
AGCCCTTCATGGGTCACCTCCCCATCTGCCTCCCAAGATGGACAGTCACCGCGGAAAAACATGAAGAACAGCCGAGGATTGTGCTGAGAAGGCCGAGAATAGTTGATGGAACAAGATATTGCGAAGGACGTCACCCTTTCTGAGGGTTCGCTGATCGCGTGTCTCACTTGAGCCTCACAGCACCATGGGAGGGGACACAGGGTATTTTAACTCACTTTACACATGTGCAAACTCTGACTATCCAGACAAGTTGTGAGGTCTGCCCAAAGTCATGCAGCAATTTGATGGAAAAAAATGGAACCAGAACTCTGATCTCTCTGCTCCTAGTGCACACTGAGACAGGGCAGATCTCAGCATGCATGCAGGGCACCCTGCACAGCCGGCACGACCTGGGAGGGCCTCCATCCTGATTAGCAGGCATTAAGTTGCCAGGACCTCTAGTCGCTTTTCCCATGGGGCGAAAATGAAGACCAATGTCATGTACTTTGCCCATGTTCTATGAGTGATGAACCACAATGGGGGAAAACATCACCCTCAGTCAGAGCACTTATAAAGTCTGGAGTGCATCTTCCTACCCGAGGAGGAAAACCCTGAATCAAGAGTCCATATGACGATTAACAGAAAAGTGTGTATCTGCGATGATTCTACAAAAGTTTCTGTGAGTCTTTACAGTGGCAGATGGCCCAAGAGCCTTCAGGCCCACCATGCGGGTTTTTTGAAAAGTAGTTCTGGTCATTGCTCATGGAAACACTGAGTTTTCACCTAGACAGATTGGGCAATTACACATCAGATGAGCTGGAGGTCAGGCTTCATGGGTTGGGGATGTCTGGAACAGAAATTGCTGGAAAAGAGGTGAATGTTTCTGGCACCTTGAAACCCGTGCCCCCAGAGCATGTCATTACACTGCTGAATAAAGTGTAGCAGGTGGTCAGGAGTCAGGTAGTATGAGATGCAAGGCCGAGATCTGCCACTCATGAACTGTGCGACACTGGAAAAATATTGAATGCTCTGAATGCTCTGAGTCAGTAATTCCTCAACTATAAGATGGAACTGAAAATGTGCCTAACAAGTGGCACTTAAAATATTTAGCTGAATAAATGGGCCATCTAGTTGTAATGGTTTCATTCTAACAGAACTGGAAATGACTCCAGAAATCACCTCGCCTAGATGACCCCAGATCTGGCCAAGCTTCACCACCACATAAGGTGCTTTGTAAAGATGCAAATGGCTGAGCCCCAGACATTTCTATCCCATGCAGCCTGCTTTTATGCTCTCAACCTCAAGGACCTCCCTTCTCCTTTGATTATGCAGCTACAGAGCTGGTTAAAGTGCTTCCATTAGCAAAGACTATAACTATTTTTCAAAATCTATGAGGATAGGGACCAAGCTCCACAGGTGATTCTTAAGCAATCAGACTAGCATCAGTCCTCAGAAGGATTTTAGAGAGTCACTGACCTTAGCCCTAAAGAAGCCTGAGGGTCACAGAACCATAAAGCTAATTAGCAAATAAAAACAGCAACAACAACAACAAACACACTCACTCTTTCTGATTTCCAATCCGATGGCTTTCTCAACAAGTCAAGGTGACAAGAAAATTAAGGAAAGAATGAGACAGTGTTCATGGCTGATTGTCTCAAGTGTGATACACGTGGTCCCTGTCTCCGATGTGCTAGCAACTATTTTGAGCCATCAACAGATTTCTGCCTAAGGACTTACTCTGTGGTTCAGTTTGAACCACAAAACCAGGGAAATTTGGGAATCTGTGTAAGTGTAAGTGTTAAAGCATCGCCGACTTGCCTCAAGGAAAGCCGGCTTTTTAGGACACAAGGCTGTAGCCCAGCATCACAGCTCTATCCCACAGACAGCATTGCCAGGTGGCTCCCTGTACGATAGGCATTGTGCCCAGTAGAAAATGATCAAACCAGAAAAGCGAACTGTCACACAACCCCGTACTGGATGACACGTGTTGGACCCTACTTCTCCCTAAGAGTTGACCATGTGCCAAGAAACGTGCTGAGTCTTGAGATAACTAACTTCAGCCATCCTGGGAGGATGATGCTCTTATTCTTATTTATCATCGTATTTATCACCATTGTAAGAATGAGGGAAGGTCAGCTTGGGGGTGGAGATCACAGATCTGAGATGAGCATAAAGATATGTACAAAAGAAAGATGGAAGATTTCTACCTTTCTACAGGAAGCAAAAGTTGTTTTTAACAAATGTCATTACTGTTAATAATGACGTTTCTTTCGATAACAGAACACTTGTTGCTTTCAGTATTTTTCTGTGCTCTAGTTTCCTCAGTTATAAGATAAAGGATCATAATGTGCCTGCTTCCGAAGATGGTAAAGATTCAATGATTTAATGCATGAAAGGCACTTAGTGCAATGAACACAACATAATTGTTCACGAATGTTAGATATTGTTATAATTACTATTATGCTGTGATTCGGTTTTTATAAGCAGTAAAATGTACTCCAGTCTAAGGATGGAAAATATAGTGACTGATTCAGCTGAGTGCATTTATATAT
>NW_011888811.1:6962221-6987649 GCF_000151845.1 Pteropus vampyrus
TTAAACAATTTAATTTTGTTTTTGGAGAGAGTGCTTGGAAATTGAATTTATCTGATGTTTAAACTAAGACCAAGGAATAGGGGAGGAAAAACGGGTTTAGTTAAAACACAATGAAACTATGCCAAAGCTAGAACTCACAGTCAGATCTTTCTGATTCTAAGGCTCATACTTTTCACATCACAACAAGAAATGGAGGCAATGGGAAGGAGGCAGGTGAGGAGGTGCCTGGGGGTGGGGGAGAAAGCCGAGAAGAAAAGACAGAAACGCAGAGCAAGAGAGACTGGCAAGTGGGAATCCAGGGGTAGGGAGAGAGGGAGGGAGGAAGAGCGGGAAGCAGGGAGGGAAGGAGAGAGGAGACGCACGAGCCGTCCTGTGGGTTTTAAAATGCAGTTACCTACTATCACTCCCCTTTGTATGTTATTTAGATGACGGACAGCTTTTCAGGTCTCTTTTCTCTTAAGCCCTTAGAACCTGTCTCGGAATCCACATGATGTGGCTGCACACAAGGGCACAGTTATGAACTGTACACATGCTCATTACTGGGGCGAGTGTAACTCCAGGATCTGAATATCAAGCTGAGATCCTTAACTCTGACTCCCCATTTGGTCTAAAAAAAAAAAAAAAAAAAAGCCACACTCATTGCATGACGGTAACCAACAGAAAATGATGTTGAGCAGGAGAATGAGATAGCTCCAGTGTTTTTGACTTTCCACTTCTGGCTAAGTGGTTCTCAGGAGGTGGATTTCTTGCAACCATTTGCTTCTACAACTAGAATTAGATTCTCTGCCTTACCCACCGCCACGCTGATGCTCAGTACCTGGGGAAGAGCACTTTCTTCTATATTTTAATTAGGCCCTGACATCTGGCATGGACAGCGGGTGCTTATTGTCACACCTTCAGGCTATTGGCTGTAAAGGAACCCAGCCCATCTGGAGATTACCAGTGCAGATGAAGACTGCAGTCATTTAATTTAATAGAGCAATTGTGTGGGCCTCGTAGAATGTGCCACATTGTGAAATGTGGACCCCATCTCAATTCCAGGTACCCTGCACCGTTCCCTCTGCAAGGCACATTTCACCTCTTCTGTTGATTTCCGTAACGAATACAGCCCTTAGAAGGGAAGCTTGGCTCCAGAGTGATCTTGGAAACCAGGGAGAGGGAAAAGAGCTGGGGCTCTAGGAAAGATTCGAATTTATAAAGACAATGAAATTTGCCAAGGATTTAAACGATCATCTTCCCTCCTCTGTATCACTCTAACCCCATCTATCTTCCAACGTGCCACAGGAGGTGAAAACTTGCCACCAAGAGGGAGGCAAATGTGACAGGGGGTGGTCAGAGTGGCCTCATGAGCACTGTGTCTCTGTGACATCGGCGACACCCCTTTCCCATGCCTAGAGCGCCAGCTCAAGACTGAGGTCCCCATTTTATGGAGCCTCGCCCATAACATCTGTTTTATTTCCCACTGTGTCCCCACTACCTCTTACAGTGTCCAACATAGCTTACATGCTCAATAAGCATTTGTGGAAAGAATGAATAATACGCCAGCTGAGGTACTGTTGCCCCCGAGACCCATTAACTTCCCGAATGCATCCTTCTGGATGTTCTCACAGCTCTGGGCCCGTCCTGGGTAACTTGCTGGAAAAGCTCACCTGTCCGTATGTTCACTGGCTATAAAAGCCAGGATGCTCTTATATGGCTTGCATGGTTTCCTAGTTATCTCTTGCACACTATGGAATTCCAGCTGGTTTACATTTTAACTGAGAAGAAGGGGCATGTGTAACATAGTGGCAAATGATGCAAAGCAGGATAATGCATAATAGAGTGGTACTGAGGAGCTCAAGGAGAGGGAATTCCTGTGGCCCAGGAAAAACGTTTTCATACTCAAGACTTTGCTTTGGGCCTTGAGTATGAACAATCTGAGAAACTGTAGAAAGTCTTCCAGATAAAGAGGAAAGAATGTATAAAGCAGCTAACGCCATGGATTATGGACAAATCCGGCTTACATTCTCAGCTCCACCATTTTCCAACCATATGACTTTAGATAAATAACATGATCCGTCTAAATCTTAGTCTTCCCTTTTATCAAAAAAAAAAAAAAGGGAGGGAGGGTAATAATTGTGACTATGCCATATGCATTCCAGAAAGAATTAAGATTAAAGGAGGCAAAATGTGTAAAGGATTTAGAAGAATCCCAGACATGTAGCAAATGCTCAATAAATAACAACGATGATGGGAGGTGGAGGAAACCGATGAAGGCCGTGTCAACAACGACCAGAACCCCATCGTGGAAAATTGGTTGGCCTCACCGGAAGGAGGGAAAGAGACTCATGTACTTGGGGAGGAGATTTGGGGGGGACTAACCTCAGATAGGGTAAGCGAAATAACCCAAGAAAACCTGGAAAACTGTGAAATGACAGAAATACTGAGAAACAGAAACATTCAGGACAGAAAAGAAAAAGTTTATCTGCAAGGAAGGCAAGGAAGTCACACTTCTGAAAGTCAGGTTCACCAAATGCAAAACGCAAGTATCTAGGCAATATACTGCAAAATCACTGAGCATACCAAGCTTATGTGTCTGTTCCTGGCAGGAAAACAGCAACTTTTTCATGAGATCACCATATTCATAAAGGTCAGGACATTTTCCGGGATATCACCATAGCAAACATCTGGGATTGAGTTGTTTTGTTAGGGTTTCCAGGTTTACGTGAAACGATCAAGGTTCTAATATTTTGGGGACCAGAACCAGTCAAGGTACCCTTTTATTTTTTGGTTTTCTGAAAGCGTGGTTTCCCCACATTAAAAGCCGTTTTAGCTTCTACTGAAGTGATAGCTATCATTCATTTCACAGCCACAGAGATTTAATTCCAAATCAAAGCTTTTGGAGTTTGACAGACATGGGTTCAAATGCCAGAATTACCATTAAAGGTCACTATGAGCTCAGACAAGTTTCTTCATTTCTCTGAAGCACAGGTTCATTACGGGGTAAAAACACTCCTACTATTTATTTTTATGTATTAAAATACAGGTAAGCACTAAGCTCAGTGCCTGACAGCTTAGGAGTATTCAGTCAGAGAAAAGGGGTTTTCTCATGTTGCCCAAAGCAGCGCTTCCTTGGGGAAAAAGCGGAGGTGAGAATATGGATCCTGGGCTTGGAAAATCCCGTCAAATCCCCCTGCCTTTCACCGGGTCCTGGGCGAATGTGTCTGTGTGGGTGAAAGAGAACCTTTGTTGCCCTCGAGTCAGTTTTCAAAAAAAATGAGAAAAATTAAGAAAATGTAACGTGTTTTTCATGAACTTCAATGTATTTAAGCGACTATCCTTTACTCTAAGATCATGTCCTTCCTAATGACTTTAACTGAGTGAAAGCCCGGTGAAAGTGAAGGTGGTTTGGGTTTGGGTTTGGGGTTTTACTTGAGAAAGTGAAATCTTGACAATCCTGGATCAGCTCCCAAGATTTCATTGGAAGTTTTATTGTGTCGTGTAATTCAAAAAGATGGGAACCCTTGCCTGGGAAGCAGAAAATCCTCATCATTGCTGATTGGGGCATGAGAGGCAGTCCCTGTACCTTTTACCCAGGGACATTTTATCTTTGAGAATACACAGGAAACAAGGTTTTGGGACAAGCAGGATTCTAGCCTGCTCAGTTATTACTTCAAGTCACATGCTCACAATTTAAAACCCAATCACAGCTCCTTTCACTGACATACCAACACCGTCATTCTAAGAGTGTCTGTTAGCAGTACGCGGAGGTGTTGACTTATGTTCTGAGAGTAGCAGATGCTCAGACTGCACAGTTTGCCTAGAATAAGGAGAGAAATTGATCCCTGTCTTGATGTTTAGAATTTTGGAGTCATATCTTAAAACTGCTGGTACTTTCTTCTGCTGTCTAAGGAGGCAGCTCAGAGAACGTTTGTGAAACGCTGAAGACCGGGCCTGACCCGCTCTGAGCGTGGTCACGATGCTGCCTCTTGCAGTTGTGGCTGTGACAGTAATGTTAGCGGGTGCCCGAGGACCCCAGAATTTTTATTAACAAGCAAATTCTGGTGCAGAGCCAGAGCAGACATGGGGAGGTATTACTATAGTCCCACGAGAAGCAGAATTAAGGAAATAGGTACAGCATTTAGATTTCCTCCTGGAGGAAGGTGCTTCTAGAAGAAACATAGCCCTTCATGAGGACAGAAGGTGGATAATGAACTGTTTGCATGATAGAAGAGGAAGGAGTACGTATAAGAAAGAGCGGACAGATGTATTTCCCTTGGTACAGACAGATCGACTGTTCTTGTACAGCCTGTTGCTAGCGGTGTCTGAGAAACATACGCTCTGATGTTTTGAAAGACCAGATTTAGAAAGATCTCAGATGTTCACCCAGGCCTTACTGGGTTCAGTAAAACTCACGATGCAGCAAGAATCTTAAAAAAAAAAAAAAAAAAACTGGCTGTTTTGTTTTCTTCTTGTGCATTCAGTGAAAGATCATTATGGTTATATCATTCATGGGTGACAAATTTATTCTCTCATTATCAGGGTTAGAGCCTTGGAATAAGTTATCATGCTTACCTGTGTTTTTTGCATAATATAATTTAAGGCCACTGGTGTTATTCAAAATGTGAATTGTCATTCCAGAAGAAGCTCTGAAAAATTCTAACGGAGATTGAGCCACCAGACAGATACCAGACAGGGCTTTCCTTATCATGAAGGGTGCAAAATATTTAATGGTGTCTGTGCCTAGAATTTTATGCAAAGTCAGATAATAAGGCAAACTTAATTAGATCTTAAAAGGACGCTGAAAGGCACGTCCAGCCTGTTTTTACAGATTCTTGAGCATAAATGTTTTATTGGTAGAACTCTAACAATCATAATTTCAATTATTATGGGTTTGGTTGCTGATTTGATGGTTATTCTGTAGTTATAATCTGGGACCCTAAGAGAACCGAATCCAGTTCTGCTGATCATCCTACCACTTTATCAGTTTCCCAAGGAAATGCGTGTACAATGCCTAATAGTAAACGGGATGCAAAGTACTACGTTACTGATAGCGGGGGAAATGTTGCAGACCTCTAATAAAAAGAGTAGGATGAATCACAGGGCTTGCTGAGGCCCCAGTTACTATTCTTACCTGGACTTTCTCTCTCCCTTCTCCCTCTCTTTCCACATCGAAATCTTGGTCCTTATATTTCAAAACATATCAGTAGAAAAAAAGAGGTGACCAGGTCTTAACGGGAGCCCAGGTCCACTCACCCATCTGGGGATACTGAATCAGAAAAAGATGAGAGGCCTGAAGCTTTTCCCATAGCGGCCAGGGCTGCCTGTATTCGCTCACCACACAGACACAGGAAGACAGAAGTGTAAGAAAGAGGCTGAAGCTTTTCAAGTTAGTCAGATGAAGGTAGGTCACCACTAGTGGCTTTGTGTCAGTGCTTTGCTCAGTCAGGTAAGCATCTTCCCTTCCCTTGCGAAGGTACTGAGCAGAAGCTTTCTGATGTAGGGAAGTGTTTCTGGAGTGCAGGTGTTTCTGCCTCTGCAATAATAACAATACTCACCGTGTCTTAAGTATATACCAGGTGCTAGGTGCTGTTAGAAATGTTTTATGTACATCACCTTATTTTTCACGGAGCCCTGTGTTGTTGGCATAATTATAGCCAGGTTACAGATGAGAAAACTGAGGCTTAGAAAGGTCAGGTTTTACCTGCTTCGTCTATCCAGTATCTAAATACCCACTGTGACATACAGCCTACTGTCGACATACAGTATTAGAAAATTCACTATCATCCCCACTCCTGCCCTTGGCAGTTTGTCTACTGTTGGTAATTCTGACCACGATTAAGTTCTTTCTGCTACTGAAAATATTGTCCCCCTATAGCCTACTGCACTGAATATCATTCGTACCCTCTATAGCAATGTTTCTCAACCATGGTGCTTTTGTCCCCGTAGACGTGTGACAGTGGCTGGCGACAACTGAGTTGCCACACTTGGGAGAGGAGTGCTACTTCCCCTCTTCATAGAGGCCAGGGATGCTCCTCAGCATCCTACAGTACACAGGAAAGAATCACCCCACAGCAAAGAAGCATTCGGCCTAAAATGTCAGTAGTACCGACTGGGAAATCCTGCTCTGTTGCTACACAAAATAAATCGAACTGCTTTCTACATTAACCTTTAGCTGTCTAGAGAGAGCAATAATGTCTTGTCTATCCCCTCCATCTTATATACACCCCCATCCTTACCACACTGACTCTCTAGTCTTCTATTACCTAACTGCTTTAATATTCCCCTTTTCTAAAATTGGAGGCCTAGAAGACTAAGTGAACTACCCAAGATCAAATACAAGTGAACAACAAAGCCAGCACTAGATCCTAGATTACCTAGTCCCTGTTTCAACTATCTTTCAGTCATCGCATGTCAAAGCTTTCAGTCCACTCATGAAAAATACAATGTCTCTATTCTCTCAAAGTTTATACTCCAGTGAACATTAACCCAATATGGTCCCTACCCATGTATGTTATCTCCTCTATTGTCACTTGATTTGACCATGACTACTTTTAAAGCCAATAGAAGAATCTAACAATCAAACCCTTCAAGGAAAGCAATGACTACGTTCATGTCGAATGTAAGTCTGTGCACATAGATTAATAGAACAAAACACGGAGTCCAGAAATGGATGGATGGATGGAGATATATATGTATATATGTATATATATCCATCCATCCAATTGACTATATATATAGTTAGTCAATTGATTTTGACAAAGGTAGCAAGAAAATTCAATAGGAAAAAAGCTTTCAACAAATGATGCTAGAACAATTGGATAATCATATGCGAAAAAATAAACCTTGCACATTACTTCACACCATAAACAAAAATTAACTTCAAATTGATCATAAATCTAAATGTGAGATAAAAAAATTACAAAAGCTTTAGAAAAAAACCTAAGAGAAAATCTTATTGACCTTGGTCTTGGCAAATTTCTTAAATAATACACAAAAGCATAAACTGTAAAAGACAAAAAAGTTAATTCAGATTTCATAAAATTTAAAATTTTGCATTTAAAAAGACACTGTTATAAAAATTAAAAAGCAAGTTATAGACTGGGGAAAAAATTTGCGTGGCATATATCCAAAATGGCATATCTAAAATATCTAAAAGACTCTTTTAATAATAAGACAATCCATTTTTAAAAATTACAGAAAAAGTTTGAACAGACATTTCACACACAAAAAAATTTACAGATGGCAAAAACATGTGAAAATTTGTGCAGTGTCTTTAGTCATTAAGGACATGCAAATTAAAGCCACAGTGAGATACCACTGCAACCTGCTGGAATGGTCAAAAACTAAAAAGACTGACCACGCCAAGTATTGTCAAGAATGCAAAGCAACTGGAACTCTTACACCCAATGGGAATGCAAAATGGTAAAATCATTTCGTGAAACCATCTGGCATTTTCTTAAAAAAATACATTAAACATATACGCACTATTTAATCCAGCCATTTGCCTCCTATGTATTTCCCCAAGAGAAAAGAGAAATATATTCATACAAAGACTTATAGACAAACATTCAGAGCAGCTTTATTTGTAACAGCCAAAAACTAA
The DNA here is from genome assembly GCF_000151845.1 of Pteropus vampyrus. Classification (NCBI taxonomy): domain Eukaryota; kingdom Metazoa; phylum Chordata; class Mammalia; order Chiroptera; family Pteropodidae; genus Pteropus; species Pteropus vampyrus. The sequence continues at coordinate 6,969,807 of NW_011888811.1, forward strand.
AAACAACTCAAATGTCCATCGACAGGTAAATACACAAATTATGTATATCCATACAACAAAAGGAATAAATTACTGATACACACAAGATAAATGAACCTCAAAATATTTATACTGAGTAAAAGAAGCCAGATGCACACCCCCAGCAAAAAAAGCGAAGCATATACACTCTACGATTTCATTTATAAAAATTTTTAGAAAATGCGCATAATCTATAGGTCAGAAAGCAAATCAGTGGTTGCTTGGAGGATAGGGATGGTGAGGGGGATGTGGACTTATAAAGGGGCAAAAGGAAACTTTTGGAGAGATAGGTAGGATCATTATCTTGATTGAAATGATGATTTCATGAATACGTATGTCAAACTCATCAAACTGTATACTTTAAATATATGTAGTTTATTGTACATTAAATATACCTCAAAGCTGTAGAAAAATGAAAGCGAAATAACGTGGGTCTGTGGCAAAGAGGACAGGTCTGTGTCCTTAGCTCCCTTTCCCCATTCGAAGAGCTGACACCCAATGCACAGCATCTGCTTTTATCCCCGTAGCGCTAACTGCAGTGGCCACGGGACCGCCTACCTCTTTCAGTGTCAGCCCAGTGGGGTCTCCTGACCTCTGTCATCTCTAGGGAGGTTCTACTGGTCCAGTCATTTAGGGGTCAGCCGGCCCATCCACAAAGAACTGAGAAGGCAACAACTGCTGGGAAATTGCCCATTGGTGACATCAATGGCCTCTTCTTGGGTAATCTTCGTCATTAAGTACAGATGGAGTTACACCAATCATTTGGGAGTCAAAGGTGAAGCTTGGAGGTCATACGACACCCAACCTGCTAAAACTCAGTGTCTGAGCACATCCTTCACTTCCACAGAAGCTTGCAATACATCATCCTTCAGTTCCATTCCACATCTTCATTTGTGCCCTGATTACATGGCTTCGAAAGCTTATTTGTTTTGACTTTTCAGTGTCTCTTTCCTGACCTAGAAACAAAATCATGAACCACACAAAGACTGCAATTCATCAAAACAGATTTATTTCCCAGCAACCTTCTTCTTGGGTAGAGATTAACCATGCGTTTAAGAGTTAGGAATTTACATGGATGGTGTTTGGGAAGATGATGATGGTGCTCTAAGAGTTTGTCATCTTACCTTCAGTTCTCTCTACGTCTGTATATATAAAACATAGTGGCTATAGTTTATATTATCCATGAGAGGCTGCCTGCTGTAGTAGAAATTATCACAAACTTTGGACTCAAATCTGGACCAAAAGCCTGTTTGTATAATTTCTTAGTTGTGTGACATTAACCAAGTTTCTTAACTTCTGTGAACCTCAGTTTTCTCTTCTGCGAAGTGGGATAATTGTTGTAAGGGTTTAATGAGATATTTTCTTGAAAGAACTTTAAACAACAAAAAGCCGTGGACTTGTCTTTTGGATCATGGAATCCGAAGCCGGACAGCCCACATTTCAATCCTGACCTTGCCACTTACTTTGTAATACTCTGTGCCTCAGTTTCCTTCTCTAAAAATCGGGACGATTAAAACACCTACTTTCTAAAGCTGTTATATGGGTTATATTAGTTAATACATATAAAACATTTACAACAGCACCTGGCACAAGATGAGCACTCAATAAATGTTAGCTGCCATCAGCATTATTATTGCAGTTATTTGTTATGACCAGTGCCACGTCATAGGTGTTAGATAAATGGTAGGCATCGTTCATTTAAAAACTCTCCATCTCTTTTTGGTTTTCAGAACAACTTCTGTCCTTCCAACCATCCCTGAAGTTTTTCCAAGAAAAGCGAAACATTCTTGAGATCACAGTAAGAATGACACTTTTTTTCCTTGTGTGTGCTCATATGCATGTGTGGTTTGCTAAGCAAACCAAATAGAGTAATAACTAATGTGAGGTTTTAATTATCATGTATGTCAGTGATGCTGCTTTGTAAATCAAACTTAATTCTGCATATTTGCTACTTCTTCAATCCTCCTACCAGCTCAGGAGCAAACATGCTATTTTCTATGTAAACACAAGGGTGATTCTAGAAAGAGTATTCAAAACAAGCATTGTGCCATCTACACAAGAGCAATTTCGAGGCTGAGAATTTAGACTGAGTGCCACCTAAAGTATATATATATATATATCCTAAAAGGGCATGGTATTTCCTCACTGTAATATTAGGTATCTTTGGGCTTACCCACTGAAAAATGGTCCAAATGGTTCTAATTGATGATTTTGTCCTTAGCAATCCTCTGGAGCTCTTCTTAATGTAATGGATTCAGTAATTTATTTGACTACTATGTGAAATGGTACTTTTGTTTATCTAAATGCATATTTTTCACATTCGTTATATTCACTCACACTAATTCTTGTATGTAAATATAATTCATAAAGCAGAAAACAACAAGAGCTAAGGGTAGAGACTGAGAAATGAAGGCATTGGCCACCAAGCCAAACCCCACACTTACTCCTGTCCCCCTACAGCTGCCCCTGAAGTACTTCCAAGAAACCCAAAATGTTCTTCAGATCATACTTTGAAAACTTCTGTACTAAAGTACATTTCTTCACTCAGTTTTCCAAAGATGCTTCTTCATCATATTTGTATATATCACAGAAAACCCACAATCCCTTGACTTCACGGGTTATGCTTTTATCTATTTCAATCACATTGCCTTTAAGCTGCCTACTTTCCAAAGTGAAAAATTCTAAAGTTTTCAATAAATCAAAAAATTATTTTTCCAATCCTGTCATCAATGATTCTTCTAATCATTGTAACGGCTAAGAAAAGGGAGATAAAGTTTTCAAGATTTTTTCTGAAAAGATACAAGTAAACTTTGTAATAATTGAAGTCCATGAATCTTCATGGGGCAGGAGAGGAAGAAAATGGGTTCATTCAGCAAAAGAACTTCACTAATTGGTTCTTCCTTATAGCTTGACCTTTGAGATCCACACAGAGCATGAGAATTTATTACTGAAGCAAAATATAAATCTTGCATGTAAATATAATTCATAAAGCAGAAAATGATGAGCTTTGCAACAGACTGAGTACATTAACAAAGATGTTAAAACTATAAATGTTTATTATTCATCAGTCTTGCAATGGCAGTCTATGACATGTATGCCCCCATTCCCACTTCCAATGTCCTATATAATCTTTAAGGCAAAGATCACTAAAGGATCATGGCATAGATGCAATCTTTGAGCCTTTCACAACACAGAGTTCTAGGCAAACATTACAAGTTTATTAATCAGCATTGACATGTGATTTGAAATCTTTCTGCCATTACTGATCTAATCCAACCACCAACTTTCACATATGAAAAATAGAAGACCAAGGGTGGACAATTTGCTCAGTATCACGCAGCTCATTAGTGATGGAGAGCCATGGCCTTTCACCAACACGACTGAGTCCATCATTACACTGAACATGCTAGAACATTTGCTGGACCTTATTTAAGAATTCCTGTGTCCTTACGCCCCACATCTATACACAAGGAACTAAGCATCTCATAGCCTTCTTTCCCCTGTAGCCTTTCAAAATTGATGTGACTTATGCTACATGTGGAAGATAACATCTTGAAAAGGTCAAGGGCACAAACTTTGCCTGACTAGGTAGAACTGGGCTGATAGTCCTGCTTTGCTACATACTTGCTGCATCTCTAGAATGCAGTCTAACCTCTTTGAACCTCAGTTTCTTTGTGCATAGAATAAATACCCCCTCACAGGGATGCTGTGAGATTAAATCAGATCCTGTTTGTGAAAGTGCCTGGCACAGGGCCCAGAACGTGGTATGTAAAAGATTTACCCAAGAGAGTTTTCCTTTCTTCCCTTCCTTCTTTCCTTTTCTCTTCATATTTGGTTCTATAAATTATTAATTCTTTGACCTTGGGCTAGGAACTTAACCTTTCTGAGCCCTTCTCTTCATTTTTAAAATCAAGATCATGTTAGTACTGACCACACTTGGTTGCTGTTAGAAGAAAATAGGATTAGAACATCAGCAGTAGCAAACTCGACTCACGACATGGGTGTAGGCTTTGGACAGAGAATCTTCTAGAAGAATAACCACTTAAATGTCTAGCACCCGAGGCTTTGTCCATGAAATATTTGGTCTGTGGAGGCAGAATGCAAAGGAAGTGGCTACGGTCAGAACCCAGTTCTCTCTTGAGAGAGAGTCCTTGTGTGGTGGGTATGATAGTCAGATTTCAAGTTTGCAGACCTGGATGCTTAGTGAGCCTGGCATGAGCTTGCTTGCTGACCTTCGGTAGGGCATTTAGCCTTTCTGGACTGCAGAGTACCCACTGTGCCAACCTCATAGCAGGGGTGACCCAAATGGTAAACAACCCTGTGAGCATCCCTGTGAGAGAACTCTACAGGCTCTACCAATGGAAGAAATCATGTTTTTGTCTTTTCTGTGGAAAAAAATGGGGGAAACCTGCCCCCTGGAGTGTGATGGCTCTTGTTTATCTTTAGTCTCTTGCCTGTATAAATGTCTTTTTACATGATATTTTTTTACTTAAGATTGGAAATGTGGCTGCCCTACTTAGAGTCAAAAACGTCTATGAGCAGGCGTCTTAGACTCCTACACATACCATCAATTAGAGAGTGCGTCCTGATCCTGGACTTCTGATCTTTATAGTAAGGCTTCGTGTCCAGAGTCCCTGAGTCATCACATCTAATGACCTAGTTAAGCAAGGACAAAAATGTGAAATGTATCTTCCCTTTTACCTGTCCCATACCACAGACACATATGCATGCGTGTGAACACGCACACGCACACGCACATGCACACACACACACACCCCACCCCAACCCCTTCTCCAGACCCCTCATGTCAAATATTTCAGAATTCTTCCTGCCAGGGTTTGTAAGACTCCAAAGTGACAACCAAGGGGATGGTACCAGTGACAGTGTTAGTTCTGATGGACCATTTTGACCAGCAGCAGAGTTTCAGAATGATATGAAAGCACAAAGTAATTGAGAATGAGTCCTTTGGGCTATTAGGTATCTAGCAGACAGTGAAATAAATCCTCATCTCTTGCTAGTTATAGAGGGGGAAAAAAAGATATATATTTTCCCCCCTACAAAGAAAGTGGAAAGACTAGACCTTTACCAGTTACCATGGCAACTCAGATCCACTACATGCTCAGTTCATCCTGTCACTCTGGAAGACTGGAGGAGAAACAGAAAACAATGCTAAGCTTCTCTCTGTTTTTGTCAAATATTTTGAAGTGACATTTCACGGCATGAGCCTGAAACAACTTTTTCTGAGTGGAAAGGAGAGGAGAACATGAGGTAAAAGGGGAGGGAAGGTCCTGGGGACAGACCCTGGGGATGTGTTTGAGAGGAACTCACTGTGGCTGATATGGTCAGTACCAATGAAACTGAGAGGGAAGGAAAAGAAAGGAATAAATATTTATTGAGTACCCACCACGTGCCTGGTGCTATGCTTAATAGTGGCCTCTCTGCAGCCCCTCAGAGCTCTCTGTCTGGAAGAGAAAGACAGCTAAACAGGTAATTACAATATAAGGGGCGTGTTCTTCCTGAGCGTGGGTACAGAGGGGCAATGGGAGCAGGTGACCGATGGTGCTGACACAGGTGTTGGGGTCGGGGGTAGATTTCCCACAGGAAATGTCCACATTGGCATCTGAAGAACGAGTAGGAGAGACTGGGTGAAAAAGTCCTGGGGCATCCCTGGTTAAATGAGCAAATTGTACAGAGGCCTTGAGGAAAGAGAAACCTGGTACCTGGGGGAATACAGGGGGTTCACTATGGCTGGAGTGGAGCTCGAGAGGGCTTAGGAGGAAGGATAAGCTTGGCTGGAGAAGTTATCTGGGGCTAAATTGTGAGTTATCTTATAATGCGTCATATTGAAGGGCTTGCAATTTATCTCGAAGGCAATGAGGAGCCATGATAATCTATTAAGCAGATTTGTAACATAGTCAGTGTCTTGCCAGCAGCAGAGTAGAGGATGGTTCTGGAGCCAAACCATCATGATGGAGAGAAAGACTGTGAGTGATGGATCAGACAGACTAGAGGCAGTGGAGGTTTTGGAGTGGGTATATTCTGGGAATTCTAAGAAGAACCAACAGAACGTATTGGGGATGAAAGAGAGAGAGAGAGAAGTGAAAAATGAAGTCTGACTGCTTTCCTTCTGCTGCTTCACGGCTGCTACCTGCACATGAGTGATTGGAGGTCATCCTTAGCCTTGGAGGAAGAAGGAAATTTAATTCCCCTGGTGCTATTTGTACTGATATCCAGGAACTTAGCTTTTGTGGAGCTCAACCTCAGTCAGGTTTGGAGAAATTTGTACTGAGAATGCCAGAGGTGGGACATGAAGGAGTGGGCGTAGGATGTGGCCTCTGTGAGCTGTCTCCGGCGGTGGCTGGCTAGCTGGCTGGCTAGAGGATTTCGTCTATGACCCTCACATGTGCTCACTTATGCTCTCTTCTCTCTTCCAGCAAGTCCAATGCTGAATTTATTTTCTGTGTCTAGTGGTCCACAGGCTTGCTCCAAGTGAAACTTCGCTAGCTTGCCTGCCGCTCACCTCCTGCTGTGCGGCCCGGTTCCTAACAGGCCACGGACCAGTACCTGTCTGCAGCCCAGGGTTTGGGGACTCCTGCTCTAAGGTAGCCTTGAGCACAGTCCCCAAATATGTTTGCTTAACTCATGCTTCTGCCGGCAAGTAGCAATAAGTCATTCCTAGAGTAGCAGAAAGAACATGGATTTGGAGTCAGACTACCTTGATTCAGCACTGATACTTAGCAGGCGTGTGGTCTTGGATAAGTCATTTAACTTCTGTGGCTTTTTCCTCATCTGTAAAATAGAGATTATCCATCTCCAATGTTCTTATAAGGATTAGCGATCATTTTTGTAAGGGGCCCCGCACAGTGCAGGCACTCAATAATTAGTAGCAACGTTGTTTCGTTTCTAATAATTTTTAATAATAAAAAATAAGAGGATATGCTTCCCCAGACTCTTAGCCTACTGTCTCTCAAACCTGCTATGAATTTGTATGGCTGCGTAAGGATTTCTCCCTGTCCTAAGGAAAGCATCTGAATCCAGTGGTTATGAAACCAGTTGACGTCAGAAAGGATTGGAAAAATCCTTTCTCAGACTCTCCTGCTCAGAAATCTCAGCCAGCATCTAGAAGTCACTCCCGCATCTCTGAGCACCTCTGCAGGAGTCAGATCTCATGGGGGCGGGCATCTCTGCAGAGAGGGAAGGAGGCAGAGAGCTAGGGAGGGATGCCTAGCTGGGCCTGTACTCCCCACACGCCTTCGAACTCAGTGGCTGCATAGAGGGTGGATGAAGGATATTTGGTTTTAATTGGGAAATGCTATCAGTTGTCCTAGGCTCATTTAAAAACCCATTAGTATCAGGAAGTGGACAGATTAAGCAATGAGGAAGGGAAAAGAAAAGCTGTCAGCGCCCTGCTTTGCAGGGAGCGAGCGGCCTGTCTAAGCTTCACCAGCGAGCGATGCGCTGAATGCTAAGGAGCTACTGGAGTTGATGTTGAGATGCTGGGGAGGGAGAGGAGGTGTCTGGGCCAGTTCACACAAAGTCCTAGGCAAGATTGTTGTTCTCACAGCTTCCAAAGGTGATGCATAGCACATTTCAGGTTCCTGCAACTGTTTCTGGCAGCCAAGCAGCTGTACCACGCAGCCGCGAGCCATATCAGTACCTGGGAGAGTTATTCCCCCTTGTCATCTTACTATTTTGCAAAGTCTGAACTGGGCCCAGCAGCCTTTTCATCCCAGGAGACATAAGTCAGACTCAGAGTCTTCAGTGGACCTGAGGCAGGCAGGGTGAAGGATGATAGAGATGTACCAGAGGATGGATAAGAAGAGAGAAGGATGCAGAAAAGGGAGGACAAAAATAAAAGCAAGCTGTAAGAACAGGAAATGGAAAGACTCTAGGCTAGGGTGGCCATGACAAAGTACCACAAACTAGATAGCTTAAAACAGAAATGTATTCTCCTACAGTTCTGGAGGCCAGAAATTCAAGATCAAAATGTCTGCAGAGCCGTGTCCCCTCCAAAGCCTCCAGGGCAGGATCCCTCTTCACCTCAGCCAGCTTCTGGGAGGCCCAGATGTGCTTCGGCTCGTGTCAGCTAAGTCCAATCTGCCTCCCTCTTTGCACAGCTGCCTCCCCTCTGGGTCCGGGTCCGCGTCTCTTCTCTTCTTACAAGGACACGTCGTACTGGAGTAAGGCCAGCCTAATGCAATATGGCCTCATCTTAATTTTATTATATCTGCAAAGACTTTATTTCTAAATAAGATCACATTCATAGGTCCTAGGGGTTAGGACTTCAACATATATGTTGGGGGACACAGTTTAATCCATTATAGGCTATTCAGCGGGTTAACTTAGTGCACTGCTGTGGAAGGCGCAGGGGAAAGGCTATAAAAGGACTAGTCTGGAACTCAGGGTTACAAATCCAAATGCCTGCAGAGGCCAGGCAGGTGGCATAGCCTACAAAACAGAAGAATGATGGCTCACCCCTCAGCCCAGAGTATTCGGGACAGCAATGAATGGGACTGCTGGCCATTGTTGCTTTGTGGGACTGAGGCCCAGGAAGGCCAGATGTAACGAGAAGCTAAGATTCCAGATTGGTATGTGAAATCTCACAATTTTTTAAAAAACTTCGCAACTTTTTTTTTTTCAAAGCATCGTGCAGGCCCATCTAAGTCCATCTGCAAACTAGGAACAGTCATGAGCACTCAGTTTGCCACCACCGGTACAGAGCCTTAGGTAGTGGTCCAGGTTTGCCACTTGCTCTGTGACCTGCGGCGACTCACCTCCCATCTCTGGGCCACGTTTTCCTAAAGAAGGATGAATGATCTTGGTCATCCCACAGAGTACGTGGTGAATGTTCGGAGGCATGAGATGCCAGGCCCACGCCGGAGGTGCTTACAGATTAGTTTGAGAAACGAGATTTGTATGTTGGAAAACTCGAGTGACCTCAGCCCATGGTTCTGAGGATTACATAGATGGATCAATTCCCACCCCAGCCTAATGCTGAATAATTCCTCCCCTCGCGCTCCCCCCTCCCAGGGCTCCTCTCCGAGTGAGACTTATCATCTGTTTTCCCACCATGGTTAAAAGCAAGGGTTCCAAACGCGGAGAATTGAGGGAGCTATAACTGCACTAGTGGGTGAGACCGACAGCTGGCTTGAGCGCTGTTGCGGACAGCAGCTCTTGGTGCATATTCTGAACACTAGGCTCATACCGAGGGCTTTCGTGGATCGTTTGCAATTCGTCCTCATGTCAAGTCTGGGAGGTAGATTTTATAATGACCCCTACCTACTTCAATGATAAAGAAACAAACTGGAACTCCAGCGTTTTAGGTAGAATCCAATTCCTTAAATTGTGGCAGCTAAATCAAATATTTTTCGAAAACACTGTGCATTCTAAACAAAGCCCATGTACAAACTGAACCCGGACCATGGGCAGCCACTTTGCAATCTTTGGTCAAGAGCCTTGGGTTCCAGTGCTAGCTGTGCCATTTTCTGTGTGACCCTCTCTGGGCTATAGTTGAGATATTCAGTAACTTGCCAAGGTCACAGAGCTTGTAAGTGGCAAAGCCCAGAATTTGAACCCAGGCAGTTCAAGGTCACTAAATGTGTAATCATTATACTATAGTCATCTGTAAGTGTTTCTGATACTCCACTAAGATCTTCCATCAGCCAAGCTACCTGGATCTAGGTGGGACAGAGGATGCCAACCCACTTGCACTGGCTGATATCTTTAGCAAACTTCAATGATGGACAGTGAGAAGTAAGTGACTGGAAGATGGCATAGCCTTCTTTAAATGTGAAGGGCAAAGAAGAGGCAGGAAGGCCCCTCCTTAACGCTGCATCATTTGGCCTAAGGTTGTATCATTGAACTTCTTTTTCCTCAATCATATGACAATTTTGGTTCAGTCTTCAAAATAAGAGAAATCTGGTTTTAATATTGGGTGGCATTTAGTCTTAAAAGCTCTTGATGTGAAAAATGAAGCTTTTCATATTTATTTTTAGCAGAAAAACCTTTTTTAAAAAAAAATGAAACCTTACATTGAATGCCGGCATGTGAAATGGAATCAGCTGGTGTCCATTATGTACTGCAAAGGCATAATGATAATGATGGCGGTAATAATAGCAGCAGCTAATCCTCGCTGAGAGCTTGCCATATACCAGACACCGTTTATTCTCAGACCTGGCCCATAAGTCATCCAAGCTTTATAACAACCTTATGAGGAAACTGAGGTACAGAGCTGTTAAATAATTTGCTCAAGGTCACAGAACTCAGTGTGGGAGTCAGGCAGGCTGCCCATGACCTTCCCCATCCTACTGCTCTGCTCTTCACCCTGGTTCACTACAACCATGTAAGCAGCAGCGATTGCAAAGGAGAGCCAGCAATAGAGATATGCCTTACGATTTGGGGTCATATTGAAACCGCTGTTTGATGTTACTGTCCGCAGGGATTTCAGACACGTGAGATGTCTCTCCCGATTAACAGCTGCATGGGCCTCTCATTGTACCTCAGTCTTAGATCATCTGCCTTTGAGGTGCTTCATAGGGTCTTTCAAGGAGATATTCATGTCTGCCTCAAAGAGTACATTATAAGCAGATATCTCAAATGTTAGTCTCCCAAGTCGGTGAAAATCTGTCCAGCCTTTAGAGAGGTTAGAACAAGCTGCAGCAAATCCGCCGTGTTTATATAGATAGAAAGGAACTGCAGTGTCCTGAGGGGCGGGGCCCAGCACCAGGCCATGCGATGCCTTCAGGGAGCCTGAGCCTCTGGTAACCTGCTCAGAAAGCTGTGGCTCCAGCCAGGAGGAAGCATGCTGTCTGCTGTCTAGGAGAGGCAGAGGGTGGTGTTCTGGGCTGGAGAGAAACAGCAGCATTTGAAGGCAGAGTCAGGATGAGGTGGGGAGACACCTGGGCAATCCTGGGCTCGACCCTCAGGCCGGCGAGCTCTACAGCACCCCCATCTGGGACACTGGCCATGGCTCCCCACAGTGTTGCAGAGGCACTGCCCATATCTGGTCTGTCTGGGACCAAACACAAGGTGTTTAATTTGCATTAGTCTGGGGCTAATGATTCAAATTAACAAGAAGTTAAACCTCTCCTGAGCTTTATTTTCTTTATACTCTACTGATAAAATGCAACTTTTAAATAAAACATGAAACTTAAACATTAAGCTTCTAGAGGGTTGAGCCACAATACATTTCTCAGCTTTGGCATGATTGATGTTGGGGCTGGCTGATTCTGGCGCTCACTGTCCTGCATCAGAGGCCCAGCAGAAGCACCCCTGGCCTCTACCCATTACGGGCCAGGAGCGTGGCCCACCCTTCTCCCAGTCTGTGACCATCAAAAATATCTCTAGGCACTACTAAATGCCTGCTGAAGACAAAATAAATTCCAGTAAAAACCCTAAATTAGATGATCTCAGAGGTACCATTTACCTATATTTCTGTGAGCCTTGCGATGTTTTAAATAAAACGTTTAACTCTCTTTTCCTACCCCTAAACTTGTTCTTTGTCTGGATGCCCCGGTTCAGAGGTTGTGGCCAAGATCGCAGTCGTTTGCTGACACTCCAGTTGCTCCTGGTTACTTCACCTCAAGTCAGTTACTAAAAGTTTACTCCTGAAACATTTAGCTTCAGTTTTATTATCTACAAAACAGTAATAGTGCCAGTCCCACAGGGTTATTGTGAGGGTTTAATGAAATACGATACATAAAGCGTTTGGCAAAATGCTGTGCATACAGTAAGCATTCAGAACACACTATGACCACTATCATCACCATTATCATTATTTTTAATTATCACTTCATTCCCTTTCCTCCTATTTCAGCTAGGAGGATTTGGAGGTAATGACTTCGGGGCAGCCAGAGGGTTGCTTTAGGAACTTTGTAGAAAGAAACGTTCTTAGAAAAGCAATTAAAGCTTACTTCATCAGACCTTTCAGTCACCCTGAGATCACCAGTCAAGATGTCTGTAGGATGTCTACAATGAACTCAGCCAGAACCAGAAACCAGGAAGTCCCAAAAGACCCCCTCAAAATCCCCCAAATCACTCCTCGTTACTTTCTTTTCTTAGGCATCCACACAGGCCTCCCTCGCTCCCTCCACCTTTCCTTTTCCAAAAGTAGCTTCTGCCATCATTTGAAGTGGCTACACTTTAGTTCAGAATGACAGAGAAAAGATTTTGTTTCCTTGGTGATACTCATTTGCTCAGCCGGTGAAAAGCAAAGACTTGCAAGAATGAGGTAAATCTCAGGTGCAACCAAAGTAGCTATTGCTTCTTCCTCACCACCCAGTATTAACTCCTTACTGCCTATGTGTCCAGCATGGAACAGCCCTTTGGGATTTAAGGATTCAAAAGACTTACCATATTTTTTTGAATCAACAAAGATTTAAGCATTTACCATGGAGTTTTATTTCTTCTGTGTAGGTGACTAGCAATGAAGGGGTCTCGGTGATGTCTTTTTTGTATTTAATAAGTCTGCTGTATAGCATTGTATCTACACCTAGCCTGGAAATGCGCAGGCCTCGATTTGAATCCCAGCTCTGCCATCTGCTAGCTGTAAGAAAAGGATTGTCACCTCACATTTCAAGATACTTTCCTGTCCATTAGCACAGATGGTCCCCATGCTAGCTAGCTAGCCCTTGCAAGACCAGGATTAGATATCGTTAACTCCATTAAACCAAGAATCAGAGAGGTGGTTAATCGCTTAAGATTACATATCAGTCTGTTGTGGATCAGAGAATAACTCCGGCAAGATATTTGACCTATTTGAACTTCAGTTTTCACATCTGTGTCTCTTCTGCATAAGGTTGTTCTAATGATTCAGTTCGTAAGCAACATTTGTAACACACTTAGCCCAAAGCCTGGCATCTAATGAGTGTGCAATAAATAGTTCTGAAAATAATGATTATTTAGATGAAGATAATGGTCTGTGCAGAGCAGTATATATGAAAAGACCCCTGCGTTCGATTACGATGCCTGACCTATCTGAGGCCCTAGATCTGCCTCTACCTGTTATCTTGAGCCACTCCCTCCACCTCTGCAGCATAGCTTCCTATCGGACTAAAATGGAGTTAATATTTTCTGCCTCAAATTGCTCAGATTGTGAAAGGCTCCACTGAGCTATAGGGGAAAGAAAGTATCCTTGAAAAAATATAAAGGGCAAAACAGATTTAACCAATAAGGATTTACTCATTCTTTGCATGCTGCTATTGTTTCTGTTGCATTCAACCCTGGTAATGAAGGTTGACGGAGTGGTTACTCATAGGCTCTCCTAGTGCCTCTGGCAAGAAGAGACTGCTAGAAACCATTGCCGAAGGCAACTCAAGGCAGGGTCTGGAGTGGGACCCACGCCTCTCTCTGACCGGCCAACTAGTTTCTTGCTCACTCATGGAATAGGAGGGGTCCTGTGGAAACTGCTCCCTTCCTCCCTCTGGTCTTCTTAGGGAGGCTGGATATACTTAGTAATGGCATTAAACAAAATGAGAGGCATCGGATGGTTCCACGTAGCCATTCTGTTTGCTAAATTTACAGAAGCATTTCTTCAGAGCTATTTGTCTTTTCTGCCTTTTCTAGCTCTTCAGGGTAAAAGAGTGTTCAGCTGCTGGCAGCTGGTGATGTGCTCACCCTGCCAACAGTTCATAAAGCGTGACTGCTTCCAGGAGAGCTGTTTGTACAAGCCTGGGAGAGGGCTCAGTCCACTAATGGAGGCAGCAGAAATTGCCTGCAGAATAAACATGCAACTTCTTAAAGATCATTACCCTATACTGAATAGCTCCCTGATGGAGGCTGGGGCCAGGGAAGTGAGGATTAGGGAGGCCATTCCTATTCCTTGATCTTATAAAGTTTCCTTAAGATGAGAGCTGAGTTGGTTAGGTACCCGATAAATTAAATGGCCTTCTTCTCTTCTCCAAACCTTTCTTCACCCTTCTCTCTCTCTCTCTCACTCAGTCTCCCACTCTCTCGTTCTGTTCCCTTTTCTAACCTCCCATCTTCTCTAGGGGTAGGCGGATGTCACCTGAGTATGCCGTGCCTAAGGACATGCCAAACTCAAGGGAACCACATTCCTGCAGCAGTCTCAGCATACCTTGCCCCCTAGAGAAATTCTTGGAAGGTATCTGTTGAACAAAGCCAGCTGTCCGGGGTGGATGAACAGGAGTTAACACATTGTAATGACTTAGCTCCACTCCAGATCTGGTGTGAATTGAAGATGGAAATGCGTTTTCCAAAAATACCCAGGCCGTTGCAGATGTCTGAGCCTGTTTCACCTTTGGTTACACAGTCATAGTCTTGCCCGGGCTTCTCTTCTGGGCTCACGGGGATGGCTGGGCTCGTGTGCCAGGAAACTTTCCTAAGAAGAGCCCTGCATCCCTCACTGGTGGTAGCAAACAGTACACCCACCGCACAGAGAAAGGGTCTAAAGCACCCAAGAGTACCACTGACCACGCTCTGAAGCCAGGTCTTAGACCCAGAACTGGCACCATCCTGAGTCAGGCTTGAGCGGCTCTCAGCAGCTCTCCTGGTGCTGCCTGGAATTGTTCTGTGGTTTGAGGGAAGGCAAACCTTTCGCAGACCCATATTCTGGATTGCAATCAGCCTTCAGTGTACATTCTCCCCCACCAAATACCTTCTGCTATGGAGCTACAATCACGAAGAAGAAAAAAGTCCTGGTTCAGGGCCTCAGTTTTCAGACTGTTAAAGATTTGAGTCACAGATTTGGTCATTTCCTTCCCTGCTCCTCTCCCCACAAACATGACATTCAGGATGATCCATGATAAGGAGCCTGATAGTCCCTCGATAAGCCCATGAGTGGTCCAAGGCAATTAGGGCTGGGTGAGACAGTTAAACAATGGTATACTGCTCCCTGCAAGGTTTAGAGAGAAAAGTCACTTGTCCAAGATCACAGACATTCTTAGTGGGCTGAGCTAGCCGATGACTGACTAATCTAGGATAATCAGTGAAGATGGAACTCAAGTGAACTAAAGCAAACATTTTGCATATATTTAGGCTATTTTTATGCCTGGCCTCTCTTATTTAGCTTCAAATTATACTTTTCTATAAACATAAACATTCCTTCCTCCTTTATCTTGTTTGTAATCATTCCTCCTCCTCTTCTAGGTCAGGCATCATTATCTCTTTCAACCACTTTTTATTATCATGTCAGAATATATGTCTTCTTCCTTAACTCATAAATTCAATGTATATTTAGAAAGTACCTGCCCTCATGTACTTTATATTTTAGTAGGAAGCAAGCAATAAACAAACAAACAAAAAACCTGTAAAACATAGATATCAGATGGTGCTGAATACTTTGGGGGGAAAAATGTAAGGGAGAATGAGAAAGAACTTGAGGGCATAAGGGACTTGTAGTTTTAAACACAGTTGCCAGAGAAATTCCAGTGGAAAAAAAATGACATTTGAGCAAAAACCAGAGAATGTGGTCAAGGGAGCCTGCTGGGCATCCTTGGATTTTGAGGAGGCACAGGCCTGGTGTGCCCTGAGGACAAGCAGGTGGGCAGTGTGGCCACAGCAGAGGAGCAGGAGGGGAGCAGGAGAGCAGTGAGCTTAGAGAGGCAGTCAGAGCAGAGAGGAGGGGCCTTCTGTGGTGACTGCAGAGTAACTAAGGACTTCTACGCTGAGCATCTAGGATGCCGTTGGAATTTTGGGTGCAGTCGTGAAATCACTTGACTTAGACTTTTGAACATGACCACGGCTACTCTTTCAAGAATAGACTCTAAGGAGCAAGAGTCGACGTGTGGCCAGGGAGGAGTTTATTGCAGCAAGAAAGTTGAGAGATGATGGTGGCTCAAACCAGAGTATATCAGAGGAGGAGGTGAAAAGTGGTCAGACTCCATATAACTCTTGAGATAAAGAAGGTCGTATTTCCTGATTCATTGTATATTACTGGATATACAAAACAAGAATGACACACAAGTTTTTGGACAGCAGCTTAAAGGATGGAGTTGCCATTTGGGAACAAATTCATGAAAAACCTCTGTCTGTCAGTTTTCTCATCAGCCAAATGGAAAAATTCATCAAAATGATAAGACCGTGAAAATTAAACGAATTGTTATAAGCAAATGCTTAGAATTGTGCCTGGTGCGTCAGAAGCAAGCGTTAGCCGCCGTTCTCATGATCCTCCTCCTCTTCTTGCTTCCTCCAGAGAACGGAGCACAATCTGATAGGATCTCACTTGTTTATTTGTTTTTGGCATCCCTCTCCCCACCCCAAAATTTAAGTTTCGTGAGGGCAAGGCTCTCATCAGTCAAGATCATGCTGTATCATCAGCTTCTACAACAGTGTTTCGACCTTAATATAAGCTCGGTAAAGTATAAAAAGATATAGCACTCAGGCAGCCCGAATGTCCTAGTGGCATCTTTGCTTAATGTATGTACTGTCTGACTCATACATTGATACTTGTCCATTTGCGGCTTAGAAGATTTGGTCACTAATAGAAGGCAGGCCACACATAGGTTAGACAGTTCACTCAGAAAAATCCCTCTGTTCAATGCCTTGATAAAGGGAAATGTTCTACCTAAACGCAGCCATCAGCAGGAGCTCTGAGATTCCAGGCACCACGGTCATTGGCTGCTCTTTCTGAATCTGAAATCAATGCACCCGCTAGTTCTTTAATTAGCAAAGCCTCTGCCCTGCCTCCACCCCCTGGTTCTGCTGTCAAGATGCTGCACATCTCTAGGCTGGCTTTCCCTCCCAAGGTGGTTTAGCTTGCTGTGCATGGCTGGAGGAAGGCAGGAAAAGGGCAAGGAGCCAATTAGATTGAAATGGAATCCGGTCTTTGGAGGCCCCTTGTCAGGGTGAAGAGTACTGGATGTTCCCAAAGATGACAGATGCTTTTTTATTTGGGCTGATCTCAAGGGTTAGAGGTCATTTGTAAATAAGATTTGCTCCATTTGGTACAGCAAGTCCTGTTCTCCTTGCCTTACTTTTTAGTCCCTGAGTCTTTTTTTCTGTGTTTTGACATGCTTGCTGCCAGCAGAGAGGTCATTTGGTCTGGAATGAATATTTCAAGTCCTTGGGAGCAGCTAAAGTAGCAACCAATAGTTAGGTTCAGTGAGTATACCACTCATCAGCTCACAACCCAATGGGAAGAGAAAAGGGAGAGCAACTGGTGTGGTGGATGGATGGATGGATGGATGGATGGATGGATGGATGGATGGATGGAAGGATGGATGGAAGGATGGATGGATGGATGAATGAATGAATAAGTGAGTAAAGCCTCAAAAATTATTTCCTCTGATTTAACTGAGGGGAGAGGACGTAAGCTAAATTTTGTGTTTTAGTCTTTACATTGTGGTCGAAGTAAATTTAGTCTTTGGATAGATTATATTCCATGAAATATAATCTTCAAGTAAATAATAACACATTCTGAGTATAAACACAAATTTTAATCCAAATCAGGGAATTTTTAAGCCAGGTCAATGGACTCATAAGTATCTATGAACTGCCTGAAATGTATGGGTTTTTTTAATATATTTAGTTAACAACTACTTATAAAGAAAGCACTTGCTATGGGACAATCATCATTATAATGTTTTAGAAATATTATCTCATGTAATGGCCACAACCCTGGGAGGTAGATATTATTCCTGTCCCCATACAAATAAGATCTTCGAGATAGTAAGAGGATAAATAGGACATTCAGCAAGTAAGCAACAGAGCTGGGGTTTGAACTCACATCATCTGCACCTAATTATATACACAATGTCATGATATGGCCAGGCGAGGGCTTGAATACGGAGTTGCTCTTAGTTTCGTATTATTAAAGAGAGTATATTGAAAGGATCAGAGCATCTCATAGAATCCAGGGCAAAGGGAGC
>NW_011888811.1:6987699-6997977 GCF_000151845.1 Pteropus vampyrus
TCGAGATAGTAAGAGGATAAATAGGACATTCAGCAAGTAAGCAACAGAGCTGGGGTTTGAACTCACATCATCTGCACCTAATTATATACACAATGTCATGATATGGCAAGGCGAGGGCTTGAATACGGAGTTGCTCTTAGTTTCGTATTATTAAAGAGAGTATATTGAAAGGATCAGAGCATCTCATAGAATCCAGGGCAAAGGGAGCGGCCGACCTCATAAGGGATTAGAACCAGAGCATGTCAGATCATCAGGAGCCTTTGTTGCCATCTCTCTGGTCTCTTAGCTCTTCTTTGTGTTATCTCTGCAAGACTGGCCTGTGAACTCACCCATCAGCTTGAACGTGGCCCAGCATAGCTGAGCACTACACAGCCCCAGTTCCTTAGCCTCTTCTGTCTGGCTCTCACATTAACCTCTCACCTGTGACTCTAAAGATAATGACTGAGGTAAATGGACAGAGTTTAAAAGTTTAATTTCCAAAAACCAATAAAAAATAAAATATAAATAATAAATAAGTAAAAGTTTAATTTCCAGAAGTATCGTCGAAATTTTGATTTGCACGGCGGCAGCCTATTCTGAACTCTCCATTCTATGCTTCTTCCTTCATGACATGAGACTCATGGCAGTGGACCTGGGCATGGAAGAGGCAGAAGTATGGGCTTCAGCCCGGGGGTGACAGCTGGAAGGTCTGTAACAGGGTGGAATGCTCCTGCTTCTCTCCCTGACTCTACCCTGGTTCCAGCCTGCAATTCTAAGGAAATGCTAATTGACTGGATGAGTCCTGCCTGAGACTTGAATAAACTTCTGGACCAGCTAGGAACAAAGAGAAGTGATTTCCCTGCTCTTCCTTGGCTACTACTTCTTGCCTCTCCCCTTCTCCCTTCCTTAGAAAGATAGGGTGCTGGAACTTGGGGCACTTGTAAGGTGGAGGTGAGAAAACTAGAAATCTCCCGTCTTCTCATCATGGTGCCATTTTTGATAAATAAAACCTTATTCTAAACTCTGATCTATTAAATATTAAATATTTGATGCATGGGCCTTGTGACTACAACAATCTGGCAGAACCCTTTTTATACATTGAAACCTTATTTTCCCCTTTGATAAAACCAATATTATGAATCAGGTCAACGTCACCATAATTATCTATGAATACTCATTGCTCAGGAAGTGTTAACATTCCATAAGGACCATTGCCCATAAATCCCGAGGTGTTCTGATACATCCTATTCCATGACTCAAAGAGGGCAGTATGTGTGCCCAACTGGCAACTTTAACCATTTACAAAACACACGCATGCGCACGCGTGCACATACACACCCACAACTTGTGTTAAAACTGGCCCACTTACTGCAACTGATGTAGCTGCTCATGCCAGTTATCAGCGGAGTTAATTGATACCAACAATAATAAGAAAAAGCAATGGGCTGAGTCATGAAGTAGAATAATTTTTGATTGCATGGCTTTCTGAGCAGACAGGCAAATCATATGCTTCTCCACCGAAGCTGCAATTTCGAGCAAGGGAACATCTCTCTTTGAAAAGCTGACAGATGCAGTGACACATGACAGAAGGACTTTGTGGCCTGAGTAAAGGATAGTATTTTGAGCTCTTCAGGAAGAGAGGGCTATAAACTCAGGGGGAGACTACCAGTGCAGCAAAGAAGCAAGGGAAGAATCTCTCAGACAACTGAGCTGAACTGTTGAAGTAAAAAGGTAAAATTGCAGAGCATTTTACATCACAAAACAAGAATCGGGGGTTTTGTGGTCAAAGCCTGATTGCAAAGGTTTGCAGGCATATTAACTCATAAGAAAAGTTTAAGAGAGTTGACTTTCATTTTAACTCAGTTCTAAGAACCCTAGAGCAAAGAAGAGTACTTAAGAAGCTTGTTAGAGAGAGATTTGCCAGGAAAGAAAGCCAGCATTTTTATTTCAAACTTTTTGTAAAGCTGCTTTAGAAAAAAAGAAAAGAAATTACAATGTAGCCTTTACATTCAGTATTTGTGTTTGCTTCTTAATAAGTGTTATCAAAAGTAGGTATTTGGGGGTTATTTTTCCCTTCAGATATTTTCATGATCAGTGTTGGTATTTTTATGGTATATAAAGTTTCTGCAGGGTTATACCAATTCATAACATCGCTCCTGTGGGAAATAAGGGCTTACATTAAGTCAACTAGACTTGCCAGCAGAAAACAATTAGGTTAGTAGTTGCAGCTCAAGTATATTCAGAGTAGCCATAAGATCATCTGTGCCTTGGGAGGAGTTCCAGAACATTGCAGAATCTTCCCTCAAGGAGAAATGCAACTTTTTTAGTGCCCTTTTGTTGATGCTGCAACTCAGTCTGTGAAAGGGAAAAAAATTGTGGCCATCCCATTAGCTTTGGAACCTAAGAGACCTGCAGTTAAATCCTAAGTGGGCCCCTTGTAATCGGTTTGATCTTTAGGAAGTCACTTAACCTTTTGGGACTGAGTCTTTTCATTAAGAAATGATAATTATAAAACCTACCTTGCGAGGTGATTGTAATTTTTGGAGATAATCTGTTCAACAGCACCTGACATACAGGATGGACCAAATAAATAGTGGCCATAATTTGTTTTCGACAATGAGGATAAAAATGTTTTTATTAGAGGTTTAGGATCATTTGCAAACAACCTGGCTCTTTGCATATGGATCTCTGGCGTGCCCCATATAATTCCAGGCTATTGTTCTAAGTCCCTGTTTCCATTTGATAATTCATCTCACTTCGACTCAACAGCTATTCAGCAAGCATTAGGGGCAAAATATACAGACACGAATGCACATTGGCCTTTGTCCTCAAGAAACTTAAACTAATTTGGTATTTATTGTTCTAGGTGCTGTGTTCCAGCACCTAGAACAATAAACCTCAGTCCTACCAAACCTCAGTCCTACTGAGTTCACTTATTTATTTGTTCATTTGTTTATACTACAGACATTTAGGTTTATGCCAGACCTAAGGCAGCTCTGGAACCAGACACAGTCTCCCTCCTCAAGGAGTTCTCTGGAGGGGAAGCAGTCAACAGGCAGTAAGAATGCGGAGGATTGGTGCTATGCCCTGCCTCCATTTCAAAGAGAAGCGACAGTGGGACCATCAGTGTGCATGCACTCTTCCTGGCCAAAATTCTACCTGGAGTGCCTCATTGCTTTGTGCCTGGCAAGAACGTGAATAATAAAAGGCTTAAGAAGCCCTTCTTACTTATTTAGCTTTAGACCAGGCCCCTCCCTGAACACTTAGCCTCTTGCTTCTCCTTCATCTCAGCCTGGCTCTCTGTGACCCTCCCTAACTGAAATCCCACTAAGCCTACAATAAACTCAACCTGTGTTTCCATTCTGGGCCCAGCATCCTCCCTTACGCTTGGCATCTCGTTTTGGATGCATACCAGAGACCCTTCCTTTAGTGGGAGATGGGGCAAAGTGAGTGACTGGACATCAGAAGAGTTAGCGAAGTGTCTCAGGACAGCCAGGTGATTATAAACCCAGGTTCAGAGGTCAGACAAGTGTGGGTTCCAATCTGGACTCTGCCCCTGTGAACTACGGCATCTTAAGATATTCAACCTCTCGAAGCCCTATTTCCTTGTCTGCAATATGGAAATAACAGTCGCTCTTAGCTCCCAGGGCTCTTGTGAAGATTAGATAAGTTTAATGCTTGCAAATGCCTTAGCTTAGTGCTTGACATTTGATAAGCTCTCAATTTACTCTTGTTAGAGCAGGAACTCTCCAAAAATACTGCACTTTGGGACAAAATGTCCCGAGTTCAATGAAGGCTTCAGTTTTCAACAGGGAAGGCAGTTTGGGGGTATTTAGACTTTTTTTCTACAAGAAGAAAGTGAGAAAACTGAATAAATTATGCAAATGAAGGAGAATTGGAAACACACGTGCACCCTCAAATACATACTTACCCTCCACTCAACTTATCAAATTTTAACATTGTCATTTTTGCTTTAGATTTTTTTAAACTTAGAGATAGAATTGAAGTTTACTTATAGCCTTCTCCTAGTCTCTCTTCTTCCCTTCTTCCCCAGAATAACTATTGCCCTAAATTGGGTATTAATTATTCCCATGCCTGTTTTTGTGCATAGTATTGTTTTAAACCTTAGGTGGTATTTATGACAGAAACTCTTAGCTACCTACTCAATATTTACTTTTCTTTTTTACAGAGGATGTAGTTTATTCTGGGCAACTATGCACCCACCTCAAGGACTGTGTTTCTTGCCTTCTTTTGCAGCTACAGGGCAGCCAGTGAGATGAAAGCAAAGGTCGCTGGGCAGGGCTTTTAGGATGACCCCTTAAAGGGACTCAGCTGGCAGGTGTACGTTTTCCTCTTCCTCCTCTTTTCCGTCTTCCTACTTGGAACATGGGTGTGGGAGGAGTGACATTCCAGTAGCTCTTTGGTTCATGACATCTCCTTGGGGTTAGAACCAGTGCTCAGGATGAGGGAGCAGAAAGGCCTGGGTCCCTCATGACCTTGGAGCCTCGTTGTTATTTTTGTTTTTAATTGTAGCTGAACCTAACCCTGAATAATAGAGAATCATAACGTCTGTATCATCTTCCAAAATGAAGTTTCCACTCAACGCTGTACTTTTGTTACTAACCATTTCGTTTCTTTTATGAGGCAAGTAGACTGTCTAAATCACCAACTCTAGAAGTAGTCTGGATCATTCAGAGCCCAACTCTGTCACTGACAGCTATGAGACCTTGGGTCATTACTTTAACTTCTCTGTACCTTGATTTACTCATCTATAAAAGGGGGATGATAATGGTACCCCATCACAAGATTATTAAGAGAATTAAATGTTAATATTTGCGTACAAAGTCCTTACAGTAAAATACCTACAACAAAATAATGATTAAGCTTATAGAACCTTATTATTATTTTGTTATTTATCTATGATGATATAGTTCAATTTTAACTCAGATATTTCATTTTATAAGTATGTTAGTTTATTTTTTTCATTCTACATTTGGTGAATATTTAAGTTCTTTCCAGTTTTTAACTTCTAGTCATTGATGGATGACTTGAACATACGTGAACATATCTCTTTGTGCGCGTGTGCACATTTCTCCAGGGTATCTACCTCGAGGGAGGATTGCTGAGTCTAACGGCAGGTGCACCTTTAGCCCAGCTTGCTAAAGCTGACTTGCTTTCCAAAGTGGTCCTAACAGTGTGTATAAGAACATCCCCATTGCGTCTCATCTTTGCCAAATCTCGATGACGTTAGACTTCTTCTTTTGTGCCAATCCGACGCTGTAGCAAGGTATCACTTTGCTGTTGTTTCAATTTGCATGTCCCCGATTACTCGTGAAGCTAGAAATAATTTCATCTCTTTTGGAGCCACTGGGTTTCCTCTTCTGTGAACAGCCTGTTCCTATCATTTATGATTTTTCTGCCTTTTTTAAAATCTATTTTTATCTTTTTGATTTTGAATTTGCGTTTAGAATAACATTGCAAACATCTCTTCCCAATCTGTGACTTCCCGTTCCACATTTTTTCAGGGCACAGAAATTTTAATGTAGTTGAACTTATCTATCTTTACTCCAATTATTAATGTCTGTGCCTTAAGAGTTCTGTCCCTACCACAAGGTTATAAGGATATTCACCTATATTTTGTTTTAAATCTCCCCTCCCCAGGAGGGAGTTTTTGCTGCTCCTGGAATTGATTTTTGTGTGTGTGGAGTGTGAATTAGAAAGTTGTTGCTACTGTCGTTTTTATAGGAGTTAACAGTGATCTCAGCACTACTGATTGAGGAGTCTGTCTGTCCACACTAATTTGAAAGGCCACGTCTGTCACGTATCAAGTCCCGTATGTACACGAGTCTGTTGCCTGGCCCTCTGGTGTGTAGCATTTGGCTCTTTGCTACCCCGGTGCCAATCTGCACGGTCTGATTCTCAGTCTCTGAGAGGCCTTTAATCCATGAGATAATTCAGGAACCTTGGTTTGTTGGCATCATGTAGATAAATCAAATTATAGTTACGATGGATTTTCCCCTGTTCAGACAGCTCTTCCAGCACTAGGTAGAAGTCTCAATGCCACAGGAGCACCGCAGAAGGGAGGAATAGATTTAATTTAAACTCGCCTTTCACCTTTCTTTTCAATATATACCCTGTGGTGTTTCAGGCTCCAAAATCCATGCACCCAATCTGCTGCCATGAGAGTCTCCTCCACATGATGCTGTTCTCAGCAGTTCCTCTCCCCCTGTTATTGGACAGCAAAGCCACTCGTCCTTCTCCTGTTCCAGAGGAGAGGAAAGGTGCCTTGATGTGATACATGTAGCCTGGATAACTATGAAGCACTTGTAACAGAGGCTATTGAACTGGAGATGTGAAACATCCCCAAATCCTCACATGTGCAACTCTAAAAAGATTGAGGAAATTGGAAATAATAAATTATCCACTCACCAGATGGGGTGTTATCTCTTTGGCTCTCTCATGAAAAGATAGAGTGAAATGATGAGAGTGGGAGGGAGGTGAATGTAGCTACTTACATGTGTTAATTTGCTTTTATTGCAATTTCCTGTATGAGAAGAGTAAGCCGAACTAAGTGCCCCAGAGAGAATGCTAATTCTGTTTTATAAATCAGATAACAAAATCCATGCAACACCCTAAGAAAGTTTCAGTGGTCACCAGCCCCTCCAGGCACCAGGAAATGTCCGGGGCTCTGTCTCAGCAGCCTCAGTCACAGGCAGACAGGGACGTCAAAAGCAAGGCCGACTGGTTTTCCTAAACAGCCGGAATCTCTTGCCAAGGATTCGGGTTTAATGACTGAGGAGGGAGAAATGGGGCCTCGGGGACTAAGTCTTCAGAAGGGCAAGGTTTCCTGGAGGCATGGGCAGCCACGAAGCAGTCCAGCCAGGGGCCATCACTCTGTCATTCTCCTTCAAGCTCGTGGTGGCTGATTGATTCGTCACTGTGCTGCTGCTCCATAGCCCCAAGCGCCTTTGCCGTCTAAGCCTGAGGAGTAAAGTCGTCTTTGCTGTGTCTTCTCCCGTCTCTGGGTTTGTAGTGCTATGACTGGAGACCACGGTCAGGATCTCCCTCGCAGTCTTCCAGGTCTCCTTCCACTCATCCAATAGCGGTAAACTTCACTGTAGGAAACAAACAGGTGAACAGCTGTGGCATGCTGTTCTTCAGAAAGCCGTGTGTAGGTCTGTTCACCCCATCCTAAAGCTAAAACATATATATTGCAATAACGGGAACAGAGGGGGACGTTGTCACATACCAATGCCAAGTCTCTATCCAAAACAATGCTTGCTTACAGTTGTCTTGTAACACCCAGGAGCATTTTCAGGGTCGCAAATGAAGCAAGGTCAGGACTGGCTATCATGGAGAGCCCAGGGTCCCTGCCCTGAAAAGCCAGACCCCTGCCCGCCCATGTCGGCTCAGGGTCCCACCACAGTGGGAAAGCTAGAAGCAGCAAGGGTCTCATCAGAAAGTCACCTAGTATCGTTTCAGACAGGAACGAAGGGATATTAAAACAAATGAACGATCCACAAATGTATCTTTGACTGAGTCTCTTGGTGCCAATGACCAAGTATCATCGTGGCACTGGGGTCAGATTAGGTACTTTTCTCCCATTTAAACTGCTCTGTAATTTAATAAATTAAAATAATGCCAGAGTGAAATCTAAATAGCGTCTGTAGCTTAGTTAATTGTATTGTACCAATGTTAATTTCCTGTTTTGACAAATGCATCTTGGCTCTCTGTAAGATTAGGAGAATCTTGAGTGAAGGGACTATTTCATCTTTGCAACTTTTCTGTAAACCCGAAATTATTCCTAAATCAAAAGTTTAATTTTTTTCCATTTTATTTTATTTTTAGTTTCAAGTATACAGTACATTGGTTGGAAGTTTATACAGTTTACGAAACGGTCCCCCTGATTACTCTGCCTTCCCTCTGTCTCTTCACCCAGCCATTACCTTACAGCTGACTCCATTCCCTATGCCGTGCTCCCTGTCCTGCGACCTTCTTTTTTTTTTAATTTGTACTTCTTTAACCCTTCTTTCACACGTTTATTTTTAAACAAATCAAGCAGAGCTGTCACAGAAGTGAAAGGGGTAACATGCATGGCTCACGCTGAGGTAGAAACACAAGCAGACAAGCTGTCCGGGCTCTGAATTTGGAAACTGATGTTACCTCCACCGCTGAATCTCTCTGTGACCCTAAGCAAGTCACCTAACCTCTTCATTATATTTATTATTCTGGAGAAATGAGAAATCAGATTCGTCTGTAAAAATGTAGAAAAAATTCAGAAGTGCCCACAGCCGTACCCTCCAAGCCACAATTTCCCCAAATATGAAAGTTCCATATAAGCAAATTTAATTCTGCAGATCTTCTAACTCGCCAATTTCAGTTCCAGTATATGCAAATATCAAGTCATTTCTAAGAAAGCAGGAAAGTAAAGGGTTGGGAATAAATACAGATGGTATACTGGAAGTAAAGATTTGCATGAAATAATATTGAAAGCATGTGAACCGTTTCGCTAGAACTGCACCCTGGGCCTACAGGGAGAGCCGTTACGAGAGATGTGAGAGTATCACCTTACAAGTACTTCGGTCGGAAACCCTCCTGAGCAGATTTAAGGACTTGCAGTCTTGTGTCTGGGAAGGGAGCTCACAAACACTTCCCCAATGATTTGACCATCTCAAAAATGCAGTCGTTCAGAGTCGCCGAGATCCGAGGAGCCAGAAATCAAAAGCCCTGAGTCATAAATCAGAACAATTTTTGTTTTTTATGCTTCATAACAGATGTTAGCTACAAGCAAAATTAATTTCAAGTTTCTTGTGTTAGCAAGCCTTAGAAAGTTCCAGGGAGAAGATTCTCAGTGAAATTGTGTCATAACTATTGTTATTCAAAAGGATAAATGTTATTTATATTGACTTTATTTAATATGGTACCTAGATTGTTTTGTTCAAAATATGTTTTATTACACTCTCAAAACTTGGTCACAAAGAAAGAGACTTCTGTGACTTCTCAAGTTCCTTAATCATGGATTTTTCTACATAGGTGTATTGGGGAACTTCACCACCATGGCTGGGGAGAACCACCATAACACAGGTCCAGCCTATCTCAAAGGATTGTTCAGAGGGCAAAATGGAAGTTCTTCAAAATTTTTAAAAATAACATTGAAATGCAAATTGTTTATTCATCAAAGAAATAAAGGCTTTCTTGGTGCTTATCATTGCACTGGGGAGTGAGGTGTAAAGGGCTAACTGCTCCCAAGAGGCTCTAGGGTAAAATGATGACTGATCCCACCATTCACTGGGGACTAGAGTGGTGACTGCTTCCAGGAGGCACTGGGGTAGTGGTGACCACTCCCAGGAGGCACTGGGTAGAGTGGTGACTGTTCTCAAGACTGGTGGGTAGAGTGGTGACTGCCCTGGAGAAGTCCCCAATCCAAACAAGTACATAGGCTCGACACACAAAGCTAGGAACTAAAATGGGATAAAGACAGTACTGTGAAACACTTGAGTAGCCCCTCAGTCATTTCTCAGGACCAAGGAAAGCTTTCTGGGTTAGGTAACATCTAAGCACTAAAAAGTGGATGGAAATTAGCTGGGCTTTGGGGAGATGGAGGGGGTAGAGAATGTTGGAGTTATCAGAGTTGTACCAGAGACACAAAAGGAAATATTTCCTATGACTAGAGTAGAGCATGAAAGAGATTAACAAAAGATGAGGCTGTATCTAGTTCATGGCAGGAAGGAGTTGTAAATTGTGTTAAAGTTTTGTTCAGTATCCTGTCTGAGGGAAATTGAAAGCCAGAAAAGGTTTTGAGCAAGGTGATGACATGAATGGACATCTTTCTGATTTCACTGTGGACAAACAGATTGTAGGGGAGCAAAATTGGAAGCAGGGGGACAACTATGAAACCTTTCAAGTAATTGAGGCAAGAGATGAGCGTGGTCTGGACTGGCGTGGTGGCAATGGGTTCAGAGAAGAGTGAACAGAACTGAGAGAGATGTATAGATCACAATCAGCAGGACTTGGTAATAGACTGGATACGTTAGGGGAGAGAGGGTTCAGAAACTTGGGCAACTGAAAGAATAGCATTGCCATTCCATGAGATAGGAAATAGGGCACAATGGCAGAGGTAGGCCATTGTCCTACATGAAGATAATGTTTGGAGGCAAACTGAGGTTGACAGACGTTCTTAAGAGACATCCAAATGGTGATGTCCAATAGACAGCTGGATCTTTATTGAAACTCCTCCTTACTTTGGGAATAGAAGTTTGGAACATACAGAGGCCTTTTGAGAACTTTGTTGTTTACATA
>NW_011888811.1:6998027-7001212 GCF_000151845.1 Pteropus vampyrus
CTAGGGTAAAATGATGACTGATCCCACCATTCACTGGGGACTAGAGTGGTGACTGCTTCCAGGAGGCACTGGGGTAGTGGTGACCACTCCCAGGAGGCACTGGGTAGAGTGGTGACTGTTCTCAAGACTGGTGGGTAGAGTGGTGACTGCCCTGGAGAAGTCCTCAATCCAAACAAGTACATAGGCTCGACACACAAAACTAGGAACTAAAATGGGATAAAGACAGTACTGTGAAACACTTGAGTAGCCCCTCAGTCATTTCTCAGGACCAAGGAAAGCTTTCTGGGTTAGGTAACATCTAAGCACTAAAAAGTGGATGGAAATTAGCTGGGCTTTGGGGAGATGGAGGGGGTAGAGAATGTTGGAGTTATCAGAGTTGTACCAGAGACACAAAAGGAAATATTTCCTATGACTAGAGTAGAGCATGAAAGAGATTAACAAAAGATGAGGCTGTATCTAGTTCATGGCAGGAAGGAGTTGTAAATTGTGTTAAAGTTTTGTTCAGTATCCTGTCTGAGGGAAATTGAAAGCCAGAAAAGGTTTTGAGCAAGGTGATGACATGAATGGACATCTTTCTGATTTCACTGTGGACAGATTGTAGGGGAGCAAAATTGGAAGCAGGGGGACAACTATGAAACCTTTCAAGTAATTGAGGCAAGAGATGAGCGTGGTCTGGACTGGCGTGGTGGCAATGGGTTCAGAGAAGAGTGAACAGAACTGAGAGAGATGTATAGATCACAATCAGCAGGACTTGGTAATAGACTGGATACGTTAGGGGAGAGAGGATTCAGAAACTTGGGCAACTGAAAGAATAGCATTGCCATTCCATGAGATAGGAAATAGGGCACAATGGCAGAGATAGGCCATTGTCCTACATGAAGATAATGTTTGGAGGCAAACTGAGGTTGACAGACGTTCTTAAGAGACATCCAAATGGTGATGTCCAATAGACAGCTGGATCTTTATTGAAACTCCTCCTTACTTTGGGAATAGAAGTTTGGAACATACAGAGGCCTTTTGAGAACCTTGTTGTTTACATATTAATCTAATAAAAGGGAAGAAAGAATAAAGATGAGAGGGTTCAGTTATTTTTTTTTTTTTTTAGAAATATGAGAATGTTTATCCCAAAACATGTACAAGATAGTAATTCAACCAAAACAGATGGATAAAAAAATGCTGCATTTCTGAAAAGAGAAAGGATCAGACATGTAGCAATTGTGTGCCATGAAATCACTTACCTTTTCTGGATAGGCCGTAATCTGGGGGGGATATACTCTGCCCTCTGGCAAGGTCCCCCATCAGGGTCACTCATCCTCTTGACTTCAGAAAAGTCGGGGTGAGAATTAAACCCAAAGTCCAAGAGACATACGCAAGCCTCGGTGATTAGTTGGTCCGATTCCCTCTTTTAAGAGGGGAAGGAATTAAGGCCGAGACAGAGTAACCGAGTTGCCCATAGCCACACAGCGTGTCCATGGGATGTGGAACGGATGTCAGCTTGGCATGGCTTACCCTGGCCTTTGAAATCCAGACGAGATCAGCTTGAACCCCTAGCCCATATCCTATGGGACACCCAGCCCATATCCTGTGGGACACCCTTTTGTCTCCATTCCCCCTTCCCCAACTTCTGTGAATTCCAATGGGACCTATGTTTCTTCCAGTCTCTGGTTTCGATATCCAGCATCTGCTTTGTTTCTCATTCTCCACTCTTCCTTGTGGCTCTTCTTTCATCGTCTTTGCTTGGCACTGAGCCAAGTATAGAGACAACTCCTCCCTGACCTCTAGACCTCGATCCCCAAATAATGCCATTCATACAAGGCATTATTTACACTCTATGTTGTAAAGTTTTACTAACAATTTTAAAGTAACATGAAAGGGCATTACATCATATTACAATATCATACATATTTTAATTGAATATTTGACCTTTTTAAAAATAAAAGTTCCATATATAAAATGGAATATTATTCAGCCATAAAAAAAAAAGGAAATCTTGCCATTCGTGACAACATGGATGGATCTTAAGGAATTTTTGCTAAGTGAGGTCAAACAGAGAAAGACAAATACCAAATTATCTCACTTATATATGAAATCTGAAAAAAAAAAAAAGCCAACACTTATATATGCAGAAAATAGATTGGTGGTTACCAGAGGTGGGGTTGGGGTGGGCAAAATGGGTGAAGATAGTCAAAAGGTGCAAACTTCCAATTATAAAGTAATTAAGTCCTGGGGGTGTAATGTACAGCTCAGTGAGTATAGTTAACAGTAGTATACTACATATATGAAAGTCGTTTAAAGTTTCTATCACAAGCAAAAAAAAAAAAATTGTGGTGAAGAACGTCAATAAGACTTCTTGTGATGATCATGTTACAATATATACAAATACTGAGTCATTATGTTGCACACTTGAAACTAATATGATGTCATATGTCAATTATGTCTCAAAAAAAAAGTTTTTCTGCCCTTTTCTGACAACACAAGAACCAACTTGCTGCCTTATTAATTTTCATTTCTCATACTCTTGCCAGCTACTTCCCGCCCTCCTTTCCCTCTCCCTTTTCCTCTTCCCATAATTTTTGTTCCCTTGCTTTTCATCCCAAGTGCTGATCGGAGTATATTCCCACTCTGAGAAAACGTTTCCCAAATTTCCCAGGTCCTGGCCCCAGCTCAGTCGTTCCTGGCTATATTAGTCAGCTCATAACTCGCATAACCAAGCGTATAAATAAGTTTTGATTCAAGTGAATTGAGCCCATCAATGAGTACTATTGTCTTGTAATTGCTTTCAGCCCTGCAGACTTTGAACAACTTTCTTCACCCTTCAGCTCAGCACTGATTTATTCAGCTTCTGTGAGCAATTTATTCACATTTAATCAGACCAAACTTAATTATTTTGTCAGTAAGACAAACCAAAACAATCAATAAAATAACTTTTAAGTGAAATCACATTTCTGCCTGGAGCGATATAAAAAAGAAATTATGCATTTCATTTTACCTGCCTCTTACAAAAAAAAAAAAAAAGATTACCCACATTGTCTTTTTATTTCCCATGAACTTTTCATTAGGAAGACACTTGGGAAATCAGGCTTAGACTAGAGAGAAGAAAATGGGAAAAGGTAGTTTTCAATGGAGACCAGATATGTGAGTGCATAAGTCAATGTCTCTCCAGGTTTGTTCTTTGGCCACCCCTA
>NW_011888811.1:7001262-7032779 GCF_000151845.1 Pteropus vampyrus
GAATTGAGCCCATCAATGAGTACTATTGTCTTGTAATTGCTTTCAGCCCTGCAGACTTTGAACAACTTTCTTCACCCTTCAGCTCAGCACTGATTTATTCAGCTTCTGTGAGCAATTTATTCACATTTAATCAGACCAAACTTAATTATTTTGTCAGTAAGACAAACCAAAACAATCAATAAAATAACTTTTAAGTGAAATCACATTTCTGCCTGGAGCGATATAAAAAAGAAATTATGCATTTCATTTTACCTGCCTCTTACAAAAAAAAAAAAAAGATTACCCACATTGTCTTTTTATTTCCCATGAACTTTTCATTAGGAAGACACTTGGGAAATCAGGCTTAGACTAGAGAGAAGAAAATGGGAAAAGGTAGTTTTCAATGGAGACCAGATATGTGAGTGCATAAGTCAATGTCTCTCCAGGTTTGTTCTTTGGCCACCCCTATGTTAGAACGATGCAGGTGCTGGTAAAGACTACGAACTCCCCCACCTCATCCCCAGAGCTTTTGATTCAGTGGGTATGGGAATTGGGGATGAAAGATGGAGCTTCTCGCTTCCCTATTCAATGACCTCTCCTGTGGACATATCTCATATCTCCAGCCATGTTGTTAGGTCAGGAGCTATGCATTAGATATTCTTCTCTGCACTTAGCTGAATACCTTGCCTACATTTCCGGGCTCCCTCTACTACACTAGTGTTTTCAGCCCTTCAGAGGCCAAAGATCTCTTCACAACCTCCACCTAAGAGTAGCTGTAGAATACTATAACTTTAATATCCGTGGATCGAGAAAATACATAAGAGCAAATTCCTACCATGAAATTCATAACATCTTTAAACAAATTTGCAATACATCCATCTCAACAGTAGCTGCTACACTTAAAAATAGTGGCTCACATATGTATGCAGCATATAAGGCCATCAGCAGCCTACCTCAGGGCAGTGTTTAAAGGTGAAAATCTAGGGGCCACTCTCCTGGCCTCACATTTGGAGTGGGACACTCAAATAGAAGATATCAGAGTGTTTGGAAAGTATAAAGTCTCTTTCTTCAGCTAACGAAGTGGTATAATGGCGTGTCCTATTGTCATGCTATACACTACTCCATTAGCCCTCACTGGATTCATTCTATAAACAACTCTGAAGAAATATCATTTATCTGGGAACTAGCAGAGACAGCCTATGTTCATCAAAAATTCTGTGTGCATTCCACATGGCCTAGCCTCCTTTGCAGTTGAGATGAAGTCATTTGACTCATTCTGGCCATTCGACTATGAACAAAGTTCACTTCCAGGTCCCTGTTATGGCTATATTTAAAGCTACTTGTTGAGATCATTAGGTGAGATCTGGATGAAGAAGAGTAACTTAAACTCTTCATAGGTTGTGCTAAGCCATTGAGATTTGGGGATTTATTTATTTTACAGCCTAGACTAGCCTGACCAACGTACTAGGCAAAGAGTGAAGAAAACTTTTGCGAGAAACTACTAAATGCCTAGACTCATGCACGAGAGAGAGAGAGATTGGAGTATTTAGAATAGTGAGCAAGAAGGAAAGAGGTTGGCAGGAGCTGTATCATATGAAGTAACGTAGGTTGTCATGAGAAGTCTGGATTTTATACAAAGGCAATCATAAAGGGCATTAAGAAGAGGGCTGACATGATCTGATTTACACTTTAGAAAAATAACTCTGGCTGCTAGATGAAGACTAGATTGGAAAGGGAGCAAGCGAGGATGCAGGAACCAGTTCGAAGTCTATTGCAGAAGTCCAAGACAAGAGATGATAATGCCTTTTATTAAATAGAAGCAGCGGAAATGTTGTGAAGCAGATGGATTTGAAGAATATTTAGAAGGCAAAATGGATAGACTTTTAAAATAGATTGGCTGTAGCAAACGAAGGAGAAATCTAGAAGAAACCTAGAAATGCCTAGGTCATTTGGGTAAATGGAGATGTTATTCATTGAAATGGGGACTACTGAAACCGAGGTGAGTTTTGGAAAGAATCCAAGAGTTTTAGAAATGTTAAAGTTGAGATACCTAGAAAAGAAGGAGAGAGAGCAAGTAGGTAGAGGGATACTCTTGTCCAAAGTGAAGTCTGAGCTCCAAATACACTGAATGGGAGATCAGATTGCTGGAAACGCTAATGAAGTTGGAGAATAATGCAGTATGACATGGCAGACTATAGAAATATCTTCTTGTCTCTTTAAAAAATAGTTGTCCTTGAAAATCTGTCGGACTAAGGTTCTTGTGAACTGAGCTGTTAAGAGAAAATCAATCACAGATACAATACATTAACTAAAAGACTGGAGATGGAGGCTAAGTGTGACATGGTGATGATGCATGAGTTTTGTGAAGATCAACCCTCTGGTCATTCCATTCCCACAAAGATCCATTCTGTAGGGTTTCATTTGTCATGTGTTTCCATTATCTTCTCAGAATTGCATCCTTTGGTTAATTTCATTTAAGGTCATTCCTATTTCTTTCTCACTCTCCGCTCCCCGTTCATACTAGTCTCCACTCTCACCAACCTCCAGAGGCGACAGTCTTCACTCCGCCCTGTGCAAGGGCCTAGACTCATTTCTTATTCAATATTTCTTCCTCTGTAGAGGAAGTCAGCATCTGGCATCCTAATTATAGGACACGTTTTGTTAGTCTGTGAATGAGGCAGAATCACAGCGCTTGCTCGTCCCATCGGGAAGGACAGAGCGCTTCCTGGCGCTTACAAGGGCTGACTGTGCACAGCAGCAATGTGTGCACTCCCGTAGCTGAGTACCAGAAAGAAAGCTTCCCAAGTTCAGCTGTCCCCACGGCCCCTGGACTGTCTGAACTTCACTGCAGAGTAAGGTTCCCCACTGTGACCACTCTTTCCCAACAAAGGCCTTGCTGAAATTTCCTGGGCAGGCACCAGAACTAGAAATCTTAGGGGTTTTCAAACGGCGGTGTCTATATGCCTGTCTACAACTAACCGTATTTCCTTGAATCTAAAATGCCATTAATTTAACAGTATGTTGTGAAGTTAAAAAAAAAAAAATGGAACTTTACTATATTAATTATTGATGTTAGGTTGAAAACCTTAAAATATGAAGAGAGCAGGAGGATTATATCTTGGATTCTAGAGAAATTATCGTATTCTCCTTTTGTTTCTTCATCTGTAAAATGGGTATGTGTAAAATAAGTAGAAAAGTACATAAAGGTGATGGCCATTTCCTCAAGCAAATCCAATCAAAATAAATGAAAAGCAAACTGAATAAGAAATTAATAAGATTGCTTTACTGCAATTTTTTTTTTTTTTTGATCTAGTAGAATGCTTGGGGAATGGGTAGGAATTTAGTTCACTGGGTTTTTTATTTAATTCAGGGTTGATGAAAAACCTTTTGTTGCAGTTTGGACACTTCTGTAAGAAACACACACACACACACACACACACACACAAACTTGCAAACATGTTAGCAGCCTTTTCTGTATTAGTAGGTAAGTCTCAAATAATGAAAATGACTGATGCTTTCCAAGTGATTGGTGATGTGTTTCTGAACCTGGTCCTCAGAACAGCAAATAGAGAGAGATACAGCAGGTCTAGAACAATGTTGCAGTAATAGGCCGTTTATTAAACGTAGGTCCTGTTAGTACATGTGGGAGGAAAAAGTATGTTAAACTCCTTAATTTTAGATAGCAATACTTTAACATAAAGCCAAAATTGATATTTTAGCTTTAAAAAGTAAGTTGACTTAGAATATATTGCATTTAATGAAACAAATGGTATTTAGGTCTAGCAAAAATTGGAAAGGTGACTTAAGAATGATTGCAGTTTGAGGAAAACTGATACAATTGATTGATTTGAGGATACGGTAACTTCAGACTATTTCTTCTAAGGTACTTACTGTTCGTTAACTAGGTACATAACAGGAAATTCTTCTTGTGAATTTTATACATTTTGTCTTCAGGATAGAGTGCTTTAAAAATCCCTATTGTTAAGACCAAACTGTCTTAGATTCCAATTAATTCTAATATCAGGATAGTGTAGTATTTAAGTATAGACTGAATTTTATAGGGCTGTTTTCCCCCATGGTCCTGACCAACTTATACACTTTTTAGAGAACTGTACAGGAAGGAGAAATAATTTTGCAGTAACCACTTATTCCTGCTCTCTAGCCCTGCTTGAGTCTTCTTTCCATTTTCTAAAGTCAACATGTTTGCCGTAGCCACAGGAAGCTTGCAAAGGTGCCTTCTTCCTAGGATGCTCACTTTTAGACACATACACGTGTTCAACACACACAACATATACACACAGCACAGATCTGTACATACAACACAGAGAGATACACACATATACACACGCAGTAATCCGTCCAGTTACCTCTCACTCATCCCCTGATCTCAGCTCAAGCCCCACGTCTTCAGGGACGAGGTCTCATCTCTCTGTAATATGATCACATTTCACCCTGTTCTACTTCGTGGCACTTATGTTGGTTGGTGAATATGTATTTATTTCCATGGGTGTGTGTTTAAAATTTCTCGGCCTCACTAGAGTGCAAGCTCCAGAAGAGAGGGGTGGATGTACAGGCTTTACTCACCAGGTGAAAAACAAGCGTTTCAGTAAGTATTTGTTGACTCAATGGATGACTGCTTGATTGACCCCTAATGGTAAAAATGGAGTTTGCTAAAGATGGGGTTTACTGGGATTCATTAAAATGAAAAAGACAAGAACTGTGATTAATTAGAACTGTGGATCAGGCAGGATGGCAAGAGTTTGGAGATGGGAACAGGTTATCTCAGCAAACTGTAATTAACCTAGTATATTGGGCTAATGGTCCACCATGTAGGAATGTCCCCTAGACTGCCATCTAGGGGACATTCTGCTCAGGAAAAACTTATGTTGGTGCTGGAGACAATTACCCCTTCAAGCCAGAGTCACATGAGTGTGAATTAGCAAAACTAGAGTTTATCATTAGTGGGAAGTGCCATTTCTGAAAGTTAGAATGAGAAGAAAGACTTTACAACTGGGAGGACCTTGGAGAGTTGCTTCAGACAGGCCCTTCCCTTTCTCAGAGCAGTAATAAACCACACCTCAAATAAAAGGATTGCACAATCTGCCTTTGTTTCCTGCTCAACTTTTGCAAAGAAAGCAATTTACTGGCGGAAAGGGGGAGCACTGGCCCCAGCATCGGGGCCTCCAGCCTGTTCTTGTGTGCTTGGGCCGGAACAAATCCTGGAGTCCACAGCTCTGATCCTGTCACTGCCAAAAACTCTTCAGGACCCCACCTGCTCTCAGCACAGCAAACGGCCTTCCCAGGCCGTCTGGCCCTTGTCTGTCTCTCCAGCCTCAGCTTTCACCGTTCTTTGTTCCCCACCTCCGCATACCCTTTAGGAGCCTCCTGTGAACTTTCTGTTCCTAGAACCAGTTCTTCTACCTGGAACAACTTTCCACAACCTCCCTACCTATCTAACTCTTACACATTTCTTCAGGTACCTGGTTTAAATAAGTATTCCTTTTTCCAGGAAGTCTTCCCGACTCGGCCACCTTTATGTACGTATGTGTATACATATATACATACACACAGACAAATATATACATTATTTTATAAACACTGAGAGGTCTTGCTTCTTTATCCATGCCTACTTTAGGATGAATTTCCTAAAAACATTTTTTTATATAGCCACCATATAATTATTAAAATCTGGAAATTTAACATTATTAAAACACTATTAGCTAATCTGCAATTTATATTCAAATCTTGCCCATTGTCCAATAATGTCCTTTATACTTATTTTATGTCCCCCTAGTTCAGAATCCAATCCAGGATCACACATTACCTTTATTTGTCATCTTTTTAGTCTCCTTTAATTGGAAAAAGTCCTCTGCCTTTCTTTGACTTTTAACAGTCGAAAAACATAAGCCAGTTATGTTGTAGAATAGCCCCCAATTTGGGGTTTTTCAGTGTGTCCTTGTAACTTCCACAGGAGTGAAATCATGTCCTTCTCAGCACACCACATCAGGAGGAACAAGAGGTCAGATTATTCCAGGTGTGGTGTTTGCTTTGATCTCTTGGGTAAGGTAGTGTCTGCCAGGTTTCTTCACTACAAAGTGATTCTTTTTTTAAGCATGGTAATTAATAATTTGAGGGGGAAGGTATTTGAAACCACGGAAAAGTCCAGTTCTTCATCAAACACTCATCCACTTATCTGGCATCTATTTTACGTCTGCTTTATTTTTAAGAAAGCTGCTTTTATGTTGTTGATAAAGAATATGATTATGATAAATGGACCATTTAAACTACCCCACCTAAAATACCTGAGTTGCCCATATCAGTCCAATCTCTTCCTTTATAAAGATCTTATCACCTAAAATTCTGAGAAGACTCATATGTGTGGCATTAGCCCAGGCAATACTTCTCATTTGCATTTTCAACTCTATTCATGAATTATCTTTTTATTTCCTTTTCTTTCACAATAAAAAAAAATCCATTTTTTATAATGAGAAAGAAGATATACAATATTATTTATGGCTTGTCAAATATCATGATATTGCTTTTGGTCACATCATGATGGGCATCAGTAATTGCATTTATTATTTTTTTTTTTAATGCTTGTTACAAGGGTTCACTTAAGACTGAAGAGCTTCTTGCAGCCCTCGGGTCTGTGGACTGAAAATCATTTGGATTGATTAAAGTCATGAGGAGAATTATGATAAGGGTCAGATCATATGGGCATCAGGAAGGTAAAAATATTACCATTTAAACTAGAAATGGGACTTCTTTCTCCTTAAGTGAATCATATTTACAATGACAGGTGGGATAGCTCATTGTAAGATTAATAATATCCGACATTCACTCATTCATTTATTCAAAAGAAAATCATCCTGTGAGGCCTACTAGATGAGAAGCACCATTATATCCTACGTCTGACTTTACAAAGGAGATCTTTGAATAATATCCTCCTGGGTCTTTAAGCAAGATTCGGTTAAAAGAAACCTTGAGGACTTGCTTATAACTTCCAAGTGAAGAGCTCAGAATCTGAAATACCCTAGATAAAGCAGCATCCATCCACCATCTAGGGAGACTGTCTGCTCGACTCGATATCAGAAACCATGAAATGGAGTGGAGAGGAAGGAAGAGCTCTCTCCCACCCTGACCCCTGTCGGCCTGACCAGAAAAAGCCAGCTGGTGTTCATGAAGCCACACTGAGCACAGCCCAGTCACCTCAGGCCCAAACGTCCTAGGAAAGGAACTTTCTCTTCTGTTCTACCTATCACTCTCAACTGAGGTTCTGGCCACAAACGAGGGTCTCTCTAAGATCGTCAGCATTAGAAAATTTTAAAGCTAGAGAAAATCTAAAGAAAAACACTTTTCCCTTTAAGACATGTCTCAGCACACTTTTATGTACTGTTCAGTTTATGCCTCACAAAATGTTTGTAGGAAAAGTAGAAAAAGAATAGTTTTCCTCACATTACAGGGAGGAAACTGAAGACCAGCAAGGTGAAGGGGCCGTTCAGCAATAGCGGCGAACCAGAGCTAGAATTCTGACCTCTGGGGTCAGAGCTCACCAGGCCGCACTTTTACTGATGGCCCCAGCCAAATGATCAGCACTTTCTACTTCCCCCAGATGCTTTCTCGGCACTTACCGCAGTCTTGGTTGTATATTACTTATATAATTATTTGCTGAAAGTCTCCCACCCTAGAACATATGGATGATAGGGATCGAACCTGTTTTTGACTCTGCATCCCAGAACCTACCTTGTATAGGTGAGTGGACAAATGGATGAACTGCTATACCACATGTTCCTTCTGACCATAGGACTTCATGTGTCTGTTTTCAGACCTTAGCTTGCTGCCAGAAATGGCCCTCTCAGTGGACTCCTCTTGGCACCGGTGGCAGTGGCGACTCAGAGATGGCCTCCTCCAGTCTCCGTCAGAAGCCACACCACTGCTGTCCCCAGAGAAGGGGGGACAGAGCTACAACCTGACGCAGCAGCGGGTCGTATTCCCCAACAACGTCCTGTTCCATGAAGACTGGGCCAAGGTCTCCAGGAGATACTCCAGCAATAGGATCCGCACGACCAAATATACCCTCTTCACCTTCCTGCCCCAGAATCTCTTGGAGCAGTTTCACAGGTACACAAGCACTTGGCCAAACAATACCCACTTTAACCAAGTAACTGCCACCCAGACAACTCAGAGATGCTGCCCTCCGGGCCACCTTTCCTTTAATATCCAAAGGCACATACTTCGAAAAGACTTGTCATTTATTTATTCATTCTTTCATTCAATATCAGACTCTACTTTGTGTTAGGCCACGTGTTGGGTGCTAGAGATACCTGAGGAAAAAAGAGATATAGTCCTGACTTTATTGTCTAGTGAAAGAGACAGACATTAATTGTATGAATTATATAAATTGATGTAAAATTATGACTCACATAGATATTTCCAAAGAGAACTACCTGGTGCCGTTAGAGTAGGAGGGAAACCTGGCCTAATTAAGAAGGTAGGGGAAGACTCCAGGAGGAAGTGATAACTGAAAAATAATATGAAAGAAGAGAATGCATTAACCAGGTGGAAAGAGGCAAAGAGAAGTCAGGGAAGAGAGCCAGGAGAACGTTCCCACGGACAGACCTTCATGTGCAAAAGTACTATGGAAAGAGGGAGCAACATGCACTCAAAAAATTTCAAAATGTAAGCCGCTCTTTTGAGATCATATATGACAAATAATCTTTTAATTGTAAAGCAAACTATGCACTTCGATATTATCCTAAATTTTGTCATTATTATAAGCTGTCATTTATTGAGCAACTACTATGTTCCAGAACCCTCTACTGCATACATAATAAATATGATCCATGTAATACTTATGAGAGCCCTTTAAAGTAGATAGTACTATCCCCATTCTACGCAGGACAAACCAAGCTTAGTAAGGTCACACAACTAGTAAATAGTAGGGACTGAGTTTGAACCTAACTAGATTTGGTTTCAAAGCCCTTACCATAGTGTTTGAGGTGACAGTGAAAGAGAATGTCATTCTAATCGGTAAGGGCCAGCAGCAGCAAAGAAATAGTGTAGAGAGTATAGTTTTCTTCTCCATGATGTTCAGTCACACCTTGCTTGCCCCTTCCAGATGGGCTAACCTCTATTTCCTGTTCCTGGTGATTCTGAACTGGATACCTGCCATGGAAGTTTTCCACAGAGAAATCACCATGCTACCATTGGCCATTGTGCTGTTCATCATCATGGTCAAGGACGGCATGGAGGACTTCAAGAGACACCGCTTCGACAGAGAGAGAAACTGCTCCAACATCCGGATATATGAAAGGTTAGATCATTCTTTTGTTTTCTCTCTCACGAATAGGTTATACAAACTTATCAGGACTTTCAAAAGATTAGTCTGTCTTCTCATGTTACATTTTCTTATAATCACTTAATTCAGTGATTCTCAGCCAGGGTCATTTTGCCCTGCAGGGGACATGTGACAATGTCTGAAGCCATTTTTGGTTGCCATCTTGGGAAGGAGGGTGCTACTGGCATCTAGTTGATAAAGGCCGAGAATGATGCTAAACATCTTACAATATACAGGACAGCACCCCCACAACAAAGAATTATTGTCTAGCCCAAAATGTCAATAGTGCTGAGACTTAGAAACCTTCATTTAACTTGAGTAAACACTCAAGGATGCTACATTATTAATAATAGGGTGGAAGTCTCAAGAATTAAAGTTTAGCGTTGACGGGAGCATTGCAGGAGACCAAGTTTACAAGCAGCTCTTTTGGAGGGTGACAGGCAGTGTCTCCCAAACAAAATGGATACCATTTTTAAAGCCTCTGAGGCTCTTGGCTAAAAGTCCTTGCTTTTAGAACTTAACAAGGTAGGTTTTAGGACCCAGAGTTGGCACACCTGTTCTTGGCTGCCTGACGTGGAAAAGAAAGACACCTGTGGATGACGTCTACATTCCAACAGGTGGAGTCTCAACAAGTAGAAGAAAGTGGCCTGGAGGGTGCACACCTGTTCTTTGCAAGCTCTTCTCTGTCATATTTCTCCCCTGGTGTTTGTACACTGGCTCTTTTTTTTTTTTTTTTTTTTTCCTTTTAAAAGAAGAGAGAAATTTTCAGCAGAGAAGGCAAGTAAAATATGTCAGGGCATGACTCCCCGACAGCTGAACAATGAGACTGATCGGGGAAAAACCTCTTCTACGGGGAACTCATTGTCCATGCTATGAGAATTAAAGAGACAGGATTGAGCAGCGATGAGAAAGGAAGGGGAGAGAAGGCGGAAAAGGAAGGAGGACAAGAAACGCGTGGTGGTCTCCAACCTGCCCTTCGAGGGACGGTCCCACAAGGAAAACCCCAACAGACATTACTGTGGGAATCAAATTAAGACCAGCAGGTACACCGTGCTGTCCTTCCTACCCAAGAACACCTTCGAGCAGCTACACCGGTTTGCCAATATCTATTTTGTGGTCATCGCGGTTCTGAATTTTATCCCCGTGGTCAATGCTTTCCAGCCTGAGGTGAACATGATACCAATCTGTATCATCCTGGGAGTCACTGCCATCAAGGATGCTTGGGAAGACCTCCGGAGGCACCAATCTGATAAAGTGATCAACAATGGAGAATGCCTGGTGTACAGCAGGTAAAGCAGAGCACGTCGGGTGGGCTCGTGGGCCCAGCTCTGGCCCTCCTGTTGCTGCTGCCACTGCAGCTGCTGTTTATAGAAGGGATGGGGTAGGGAGATGACATTATCTTATCTCAGCGATGCTGTTCAGTTCTCCACGGTAAGGATTATGGTCTAAAACCAGAAAACAGAAAACAAAAGAATAAGAAAATAGAGGCTTGAGTCAGTGGTTTATTAAAATGAAGGGGTCTTCTTTATGTGGCATTTTCTGACCTGTTTCAAATGTGTTCAACATTTAAGAACTGTGTGTAAATTCTCATCCTTTCTTAGTCCAGTATGGCCATAAGCACAGGGGAGCGTGTTTGGAGACCCCCAAGGGGCAGAGGCATCTCCGTCTGTCAGGGGAGCAGCAGGCGTGGAGACACACTGCCTGGGTTGAACAATGTCTCCATGACTCATGAACTACATGGAACTTAGGCAGCTGACCTAATCTCCCTGAGCCTCATTTTGTCATTAATAAAATTGGAACACTACCTGGGTGGGCATGAGAATTGCACAAGATAATCCTCGGAAAGTGCCTGACATAGAGTAAGTGTTCAATATGCAAGCTCAGATTGCTTTATTTTTAGAATATAAAACTCATATTAGCTCCATCATCAAGCCTGTCCTTAAGCTTCCTCTCTGATGTTGTCCCAACCACAGCAAAAACTGCACACTACCTGTCTTGCCTCATTATTTAATGTTATTTTTTACATGTCATTGTTTTTGCAAGGGTTCTGTGGAACGAGTCACGATACTGGGTTGTTAGGAAAAGGACATACTCTCTGTCAGTAAGGGAAGAAAATAGAGTTAGCGTGTGTCTCAACTGTGACATGTCGCGCAGCCTGGGCTTACAGAGGGACTACTGTGACTCAGTGCTTTCTGGTCCAGCTGGTAGAAAACTTAGACGATCAAATCACTAGCACATGAGGGTTCGATTTCTTGGCAAATAAGGAAAATATCCATCTCTCCCAAGGAGTACCATCCCTGTGATGCTTCCCCTCTGACTGTCTCAACCTCGGTTTGGCAGAATCTCTGCGGTTGCTCCGGTCATTCTCAGAATGGAAGGGGCTTGCGTCAGGGTGACACGGCAGCCATTCATGGCTGCCGCCTTCTGAGGCGGGTTTATGAGCCAGACTCTGCTTGGAACGTTGTAGCCAGGGGAGGCTTCTGAGGAGACTCATTTGTCTCCAGGGCACCCCTAAGAGAAACCCCATGCCCTCCCTCGGCATCAGAGGAGCCTCCGGCCTCTGTGCATGCGGTGCCTCCGCTGTGCGTCTAAAACATCTCACCTCAAGGATTTTGTTTGCGGTGTTGTTGTTGGCTTCTTCTGAGCTAGACCACATTGTCTGGAATGTCGTTGCTACGACCCGGAGTTGAGATTTAGTCACCTTTGAGTAAGGAAATTACAATAAAAGGGAAAAATACTGTTGGGGGGTCTCATGCCTTTTTTTTGAAGAGATTGTTTTTAAGAAAGGATTGCTTTTCTCCTGTCACTCATCTACCCCATCACTTTTTGTTTTCCACCTTTCTCCTTTGTTTTTTGGGTTGTTGTTTTTGTTTGTTTGTTTGTTTGTTTTCAGAGTAGATAGTGAACTGGTTGCTTGGGGAAGAATGCATGTGGATCTCAATTAGCCTGGTCCTGTTCTCCCCGCTCTGCCAGAAATCCGCCTCTCTAAGCATCCCACAATACCGGGCCTGTTCTTGGGGCTAGCAGTGTCGATCAGCCCACAGACTGGCCTGTGCTGGGTGCTGGCCTGATGGAGACCTGGCTACTGCTGCTCTGTTCTCAGAATAACCTCCAGGGAAGAGCAGAGAGCCGAGGTAATAGCAAGCCTCGCAAAAAAAGACATCATCCGCAGGCTCACAGGCAGGGAGGGACTGAAGGAATTTTCATGGCAGTATTTCCCAAAGCGTATTTAGTGGAATAATAGAGACAATGAGGTGGTCTCTGAAAAAAAGACATCATGGCCAAAAGAATGTATGCTGCCCTCCTAACCCATGGCCCAGGAAGGACTAAGCAGCGATACGCAGTAAAGAAACCCATGCATCATTGAATAACTCAGTGTTGTTCCAAACCTGCTGAACCTTTAAAATATTTTTTAATATTTATTACTTTTTCCAGTATAGCAAAATAATTGATATATAGGGCCAGGAAGGTAATTGAATGAAATAGACTGGATACAAAGAGGAAAGCAGTATTTTTTGTGTACTGATATTTTTTGTGACACTTAGCATCAGTGATAGGATGCAACAGAGAGTGGTGGGGACTGTGGCAAAGAGGGGGACCCATGCATTCATCTCAGGAGGCAGAGCTGGCCTCTCAGCTCTAGCTGGTTACCATGTGGAAATATAGGCCTAGCGGTGCTAGACCGTCTGAGTTTTGTTAAGAGAACTAGAAATTAATATTTTTATCTGAAATAATC
The DNA here is from genome assembly GCF_000151845.1 of Pteropus vampyrus. Lineage (NCBI taxonomy): Eukaryota > Metazoa > Chordata > Mammalia > Chiroptera > Pteropodidae > Pteropus > Pteropus vampyrus. Next base: position 7,014,315 of record NW_011888811.1, read on the forward strand.
TGATTTTTAAGTGTTGGTATCTGATATAATTTTTCAGGTACTTCAGACCTATTTTATCTGACCTAAAGTTCTTGTGTCACCTGTGAGCCCCTTAATTTGCAACCTTTGCTTCATAATATCCAAGAATGTGGAGTCTCTGCAAAAAAATAAAAATAAAAATAGATTATTCTTTTGAGATTTATCTTCAATAAAGGAACCTCTTAACCTCTTTGGGCAGAGGGGGCCTGTGACCTTAAAGTGAGAATGCAGGCCTAGGAGTCAGGAAGCCCGTATGCTTAGACCCAGATCTGTGACTGACTACTAATACAGGTGATTCTCGAACAACACGGTTTTGACTGTGCAAAAAACCACCTGTAAGTGGACCCATGCAGTTTAAACCCATGTTGTTGAAGGGTCAACTGTAATAGCTTAGAAAAGTTATTTAAATCCCTGGATCTCAGTTTATACTTTCGTAAAACTTGGGAGTCAGACTAGATCTTGTCCTGTGAGATGCACTATGAAAGAACAGAACCCATAGCCAAATAAGTTTGGGAAATAGTACAACAATGGTCAAATAAAGTTTCTGGGCGGGCCCTCGGTAAGTACCCTAACCAACTTTGTTTAACCCAGTCGTGTCAGTTGAAATGCTTTCTGCTGCAAGCAGAAAGCTCACCTAAAACAAGTTTAAACAACAAAGAGACTTGTCAGTGTAAGTCACTACAAACATCCCCAGGTGGGCAGGTGAACAGGCACACACAGTTCAATCTGTATTCGAGATCTGGCACTCAGTACCCCTCCGTGTCATCTGTATCCTCAGGCAGACTTCCCTCATGGCAATAAGGTAGCTGCAGCAGCTCCAGCCTTCGTATCTACATATGATAACTCACAAAGGGAGAAAGAAAGGCACTCTGGAAGCATTCTTGGAAGGTCAAGGAAGCTTTCTCCCCAGGCCCTCCTCACACCTTGGTGACTACAGTGGGTCACATGCCCATCCCTGTGAGTAGGAGATGGGATTATGCTAATTAGGTTATACCTGAGCCACTGAGTCTAGCTTGAAGTCAGCGTCCATGAAAGCATATTAGCTACCCAAAGAAAATGTAAAACCAAATGAAATTTTTTAAAAAAATTACATAGTTTGATAGTTTCTGAGAGGAGGAGGAACAGATATTAGAGAGGCCACCTCCCTGTTATCTCAACATTATCACTCTAAAGTATTTTTGAGCCTAGACTCTTTGTAGATTGCTTTCCATATATGAACGTGAACATACACACTTTGGGACATCCTGTGCTGTATATTGCTAAAGTTCTCCCAACTCTGAAGTGGATTGATTCTATGCAAGACCCCAGAATAGGAAGCTAGGATATGCTAGGTGAGTGTTAGTTATTATCATAACTGATGGACGTTCAAGTCCTTTTGCCAAATATCAGTGGTACATGACAGGATGTCAGGAAAGGAATACAAGATCAAAGAGGGCAGTTTTGTTTTCCGAGAAGCAACATAAAAGCTTATATCTCAAACACTAGCTCTATCCATTTTGTCTCAGAGTCACACATTTGAGAAATAGATATCCCTTTTTGTTGTCGTTTTCATTGTTTGCGCAATTGAATACTAGGGCCCTAAGAATTTTGCTCACCCTAATCCCATGCATCATCCAGCCTAGACTTGTTTATACGGTGAGGGAATCTTTCTGCAAACAGCAGAAGCCTTGTTAACAGAATTACAATCCTGTTAGAGCGTTTTCTTTTAATATAGCAACTGTGCTTGTGGTGTAAAGGTGACCCATTAATCAGATTTATGGAATGACTTCAAGGAGAGATTAGCTTCAGAATTCTATTAGCTTCGTTTCTCCCAGGGCTCCGTTTAATGAGTCTAGAAACCATACCCAGCAAGAGGTTTTTTTTTCATCCAGCTTAGTAAATTTTTATTTGTATTCGGAAAACGTGCAATAAGGAGGCAGGAGAATCAGGCAAGTTTTCGAATTTCGTATATTATAATGTAGCAAAAGCCTGCCAGTGTTTCAGCAGCCGGGCCCTTATCCATCTGTTTAGCAAACATTAATTAACTCAGGACCCAGGATATGCGCACCACCATGGGCCCTGTGTGCCCTCAAGGGGTCACAGGTCGCAGTTGCCCTGGGGTCAGGAGGAACTTAAACAGCTACAGTCCCCCATGTGCACTGGTAGCCTATGCACAAAGGGCCACAGTCACTCAGGGGCTGTGGTGACTCATCTGCATGTGAGAAACATCAAGGCCAAGAGAAGCCTTCCCTGAAGCCGTGACATTTCAGGAGGAAATGAAGGATGAACAGCATTTAGCCAGGCAGAGGGACTACCTTTCAGCTCATAGCCTGTTCATGTGTCAACTAAAGGTCGTTATGTGTGGTTTACGCTGGCATCAAAACGACCAGGATCAAGAAATGTCGAACTGAGGAGGAGAACAACTCAGATTAGAAGTTTTTAAATTCTGATTTTTTTTTTACCAAGACATGGAGAATCTCTTTTCTGTAAATCAGGTGGCTGCTGCAACATAAAAAATAATTGCCGATGCTGAGGAGAGCGGCGCGTCCTCTGACGGCGCCGCACGGAGGGCCCGGCTCCCAGCAGGGGCGAGCTCTGCTGGAGAAGAAAGATGCCCGACCTGCAACCTGTTTTTATCTGTGTGTCTGTTGCCTTTTGTGCCAGTGCCCCCGTTGGAGAGCCTGAGAACGAGAGGTCTTGATCTGGGGTCTGTCACTAACTACATGACCTAAATGAAGCTGCGTAAGCAGTCGGGGCCCCAATAGTCTCATCTTTAAGTAGTGATGATAATGTCTTTTGGGTATATTTTCTGAAAAGATATGCAGATGACACGCAAGAGGGCTCGAAAGTAATGCAGCTATAGAAACAAGCTGTACGAGGCGATGTGAAAGGACAGTGAGTAAAGCAGTCTCAACGGTGACGCTTAAAATGGGACGTCTTACTGGATGCTTGACACCAAGGACTTAGGCATCAAACCCGGGGTTGTCTCAGAACTGCCATTTACTCACTGCGTGTACACGTATAATTACTTGATCACTTGAGCCTCCATTTCAACATCTGTAAAATGGGGACGGTATTATTACCTATTTCCTGGGGTCCTGTGGATTGAATGAGATAATCCTTATAAACTGTTTAACTCAGTGTCTGCACCATAAGTAGCACTAAGTGATTTTTTTAAATCATCAGGCACCGCTAGGCCCATCCTGAGCCTTCCTCTTTCCCTGCTGCGTTCCTCATACATACAAGGGAGGAATTGCCTATTTTACTAGTAAAACTCAAGGACATTCACTGAACGATATTTACCAGTTGACAGAGTTATAATGTTTTAAAAGCAAAAACCTTTGCTCTGCTCTCTCGTTTCTCATGCATTCTATGAGCAGAATTTAAAATCTGACTTCAAAAAATCTCTCTCGAGCCTGGATCTCTTCTTCCCCAGCCCCCAGCCCTTCCTGCAGCACATCCGAGCACACCCATACCAAGATTTAGATTCAGGCAAGGGATGTAGGTGGCTTCATCTCACCCAGAGGCTACTCCACTTTTTTCAACCCAACTTCTAACATCAAGTATGCATTAGAATGTCATACTTATGCAGCTATTAATAAAGCAGCTCTTTGGTCCCCATGCTACTATTATTTGCTCCAAATAACAGATCTCTGAGAAACTCAAAGGAGGTGAGTGGACGGACAGGGCAGAATTTAGGCTTTGCCAGAGTCATCGTAACATATCGTTATCAGTCCATTTTCACCCTAAAACCGCATCCCGGTGTCGCTGCAGGTATTAAATGAGATAATGCATGTAAAGCTTAGCACAGGATCTGGCATTCAGTAGCACTCGGGAAATGTTAGTTAAAATATTGCTAAGGTGAGTCTATGACCTCAGTGTCAGGGGTCACCATGAGCTTGACCCAAGGGGAGTAAGAAAAACTGCTGGCCGGAATTTGGAACCGTGTGAGGGAAGACAAACTCTTTACCATAGAACTGGACCGCAGTCTGTAATAGCATAGCAAAATGTCCCTGGGGAAGAATCTGAAAAATGCGGACAACAGAGAAACATCTAGTGTCATTCAAAGCGTGACTGTGAAAAGCACCACCGGCTGGAGTTACAGACCAACAGACCGTCGCATCCATCCCGCAGGTCTTTGGCACCAGAAAACCAGGCTCCTCTCTCAAGCATCCATTTTGCAAGTACCCACACTCCTCCCCTGCCTCTCCTTGTGCTCACAGAAGGCCGTAAACTGTCGGGGCCAATTCCGCTTGTCATTTCAGGATAAAACGTTTTAGGTCTTCCCCAAAACTCAATGGGCGGACGAGTCATAAAACAAGAAATCGAGTGTCACCAAAGCCCTGCATTCATGTCAGCAGGCATGCTCTGAGTTTCAGAGGATGAGGATTTACAGCCTCTGTGTGGCTATTAAGAAGCTCACACTTCTGAAAGGCAAGGCTCCTGTCCTCAGGCTGGCCTCCTCCATGCAACTGCTTCTGACTCCTCCCCTGCTTTGTACCTCACTCCCGAAAAGAACCAAGAGACCACACTGAGCCGCGAGGCTTCCTCAGCTGTCACTCTTTTGTCCTGGTGGACACACCACGTGACCTCATACACTTTTCTGGGTCTAAGCTTTCTCATCTGTGAATAGCGAGAATGGCAATACTAAACGTTTTCATTATTAGATAACTAGATGGTAATGTAGGTTAAGTGCTGACTTCATTATAGGTACTCAATATATGAAATCTTATCACAGGTATATATTTTATTTATATTGTAGCATAGTATAACATATTGTAATATCATTATTGGAAGTCTCCACTGGTGAGTCCATAACAAGAAGAGACAGATGGGATGTTCAAGTGGCTAAAGGCTAGAAAAGCTTTCTTTCTACTGCTTCATGTTCAAATCTACAAGGAATCGATACTGAATATTTACTGAACAGTCCCCCATGTAGGTACAGAAATAGAAAACCCAGGGTCGTCCCAGCTCACAGCAAGCTTATTACATAGTTGAAAACAGAGGACACATGAAACAGTAAGGAAACAGGACCATAATAGGTAAGGAAGTGGGGCGACAAGAGGTGCCCCACTGACACTCAGTGCCCAGAGTGAAAAGAGAGGGGTAGGACTTGGATCTGCAGCAGCCGGAGGAAGGGCACTGGGGGTCAGGGCTGGGGGGACATCTCATGCCGTGAATGCCCCCAGGCTGCTGCTCCATGATCTGTGGCTGTGACTTTGCCGGATTGCACCTGTGAATGCCCTGTCCTCTACTGTGGTGTTTTCATGGCCGTCATTGCGTGATGTCATCTGTACTTAGTTCTGCTTTCCCTGTGTGTGACGGCCACGTGAACAAAGAGGTCAGGGGGCGGGCTGCGCTCAGAGGTCGGGCTTCAGTGTCCTCCCAGTATAAAGAAGGACTTCGCAGTGTACAAATGTGACCTAAATGTGTCAGGCCTTACCAGCCTCTGGGTGATAATGAGGTCACATAAATACAAACGCCCCAAGGACAGTGACACTCAGCCCCAAACTGTTGATTTGGGACATCAGTCCTCTCACCCTAATCCTCGAGCCTCCCCAGGCACACTCGGGTATCATCAGGTATTGGGAATATCACTTGCACCCCACCCCCAAATATTTCCAGCCAAGCCAGGGGTCCAAGTCTCCTACCATTTCTCAGGGCTCAGCTGTTCCCTGCTGATACTTTCCTCAGTCCTCTGAGTCTGAAGTCCCCTCATTGCGGGTCTGTAGCTGACAGGCAGGTGCAGGGAACAAATAAAAGGGAGGCAGCAGCCACGGGTGCACTCAGCGCAGCGGGGCTCTGCCCCAAGCCCAGACCGGGGCTCTGCCCCAAGCCCAGACCGTCTTCACTGTAACCCTTTAGCTTCTCTGTTCTATTTGCTGGAACCAGGTCAGAGACTGAGGTCACACGACCCTTTCTACCTTTCCAATTTCCACCTCCTCTTGCCAGCCTCCTCCTCCAGCCCAAAGCCCCAGACCTCAGTCAGATCAGCTCATGAAAACAGACGACCACACAGTCTGTGATCTACTGTCTCCTTAGCTGTGACCTGTTTACTCCAAGCTAATATTAACTCCAGTGATAATAATAGTAAAAGTAAATGGTCGTTAGACACTTACATATATTATTGTACTTAACTCTCACTATCACCTGTAGAATGGATTTTATTTGTCCCATGTGGTAGATGAATAAACTGAGGGTCAGACAGTTAAGTCGTGAGTTCAAGGTCACACTGCATGTAAAAGGTAGTTTCAGGTTTTAAATCAGGCTCGCCTGCCTCCAAAGATTTTAACCACTCTGCATTACTGCCTCTACCTCAACACACCTCTGCCAGAACAATTGGGCATTACAGGTGTTCTTGAACCAGTCACAGGGCCCTGGTTCTCCTCCTGGGAGCCATGGAAAGAACGATTCCCAGCCCAGGCTTTGATGCCGTCCACCTCGTCCAGGTCACTCCTACCCTCAGTTTCCTCATCTGAATAATGGGGGGTTGAGTTGGAGGTCTATCAGATCTTCTCTAGCCCTGACTTTTTTTTTTTATTAAGGCTTTAATTTTTTAGAGCAATTTTAGGTTCACAATAAAGTTGAAGGGAAGGCACAGAGATTTCCTATGTACCCCCAACCCCCACACATGAATAGCATTATCAGCATCCTCCACTGTATGTTTGTCCAATGGATGAACCTGTGTTGATACATCGTAATCATTCACGTCCATAGTTTGCATTACAACTCATTCTTGGTGGTGTACATTCTGTGAGTTTAGACAAATATATAATGACATGGATCTACCATTATAGTATCATACAGCGTAGGTTTACTGCCCTAAAAATCCTGTGTTCCCTTTTTTCAAATCCCTCTCCCCACCCCCTACCCCCTAGCAACCACTGACCTTTTAATTGTATCCATAGTTTTGCCTTTTCCAGAATGTCCACTAGTCGGAATCGTACAGTACGTAGCATTTTCACATTGGCTTCTTTTCCTTGGTGATATGTTTTCAAGGTTCCTCCGTGTGTTTTCATGGCTTGATAGCTCATTTCTTTTTAGTGCTGAACAACAATATTCCATTGTCTGGATGTACTATAGTTTATTTATCCATTCTCCTACTGATGGACATCTCAGTTGCTCCCAAGTTTTGGCATTTATAAATAAAGCTCCTATAAACATCTATGTGCAGGTTTTTGTGTGGACAGAAGTTTTCAACTCCTTTGAGAAATGCCAAGGGCCACAATTGCTGGATCATGCGGGAAGAGCATGTTTAGTTTTGTAAGAAACCGTCAAACTGTCTTCCAAAGTTGCTGTCCGTTTTGAATTCCCACCAGCAACGAGTGAGAGTTCCTGTTGCTCCGCATCCACACCAGCATTTGGTGATATCAGTGTTCTGGGTTTTGGCCATTCTAATAAGTATATAGTAATATCTCATTATTTTAATTTGTAGTTCTCTGACGACATACAATGTAGAACATCTTTTCATATGCTTATTATCATCTATATATCTTCTTTGGTGAGGTATCTGTTCAGATCTTTTGCCTGTTTTTTGATTGGGTTCTTTGTTTTCTTATTGTTAAGTTTTAACAGTTCTTTGTATATTTTAGATAACAGTTCTTGATCAGATGTGCCTTCTACAAGTCACATATTTTCTCCAGGTCTATGGCTTCTCATTCTCTTGACATTGTCTGTTGCAGAGTAGAAGTTTTTAATTTTAATTATATTCTGCTTATCAAGCGTTTCTTTTATTTGATAGTTCCTTTGTGTTGTATCTTAAAAGTTTCCGCCATACCCAAGGTCATCTAGGATCTTTTCCTATTATATCGTCTAGGAATTTTATAGTTCGCATTTTACATTTGGGTCTGCAATCCATTTAGAATGGATTTTTGAGACGGGTGTAGAGTCTGTATCTAGATTCATGTTTTGCATGCGGACGTCCAGTTGTTTCAGCACCTTATCTCTTTGGTCAAAGATCACTTAACAGTATTTACGCAGGTCTATTTATGAGCTCTCTGTTCTGTCCCATTGATCTATTTGTCTCTTCTTTGGCCAACATCACACCGTTTTGATTACTGCAGCTTAATAGTAAGTCTTAAAGTCCGTGGTGTTTTCCTTCGACTTTGTTCTTCTCCTTAATGGTGTTGACTATTCTGACTCTTTTGCCTCTTCATATAAACTTTAGAGTCAGTTTGTCAACATCCACAAAAGAATTTGCTGGGCAGCCCTAATTTTAAGGGGAGTTTGTCCCAGTAGTCAGCGTCCAGAGCCCTAAGTCTACTAAGTTTGGGTTCCTCCTTTCTGGGCTTGGATAAAAGCTTTGGATTTTTAGAGATTTTTTGTGTGTTTGCACATTGTGTACCTGGACCTAAGCCATGAAAAGTAATCACAGTCATAATCACAGTTTCCCATAGCACAAAGAATGCCATACCGGAGCTGGAATAATAGTGCTTGGCTCTCACCATAACACTAACAGTCCTCATCATAATCTTCATCATAAAATCATCTTATCTTTATTGAGCGCTAAGTGCAAAGCCCTGAGCTCAGTCCTTTGTATCATGTCACCAGTCCTTCTGAGGCAAAAGCACATATTACCATCCACTGAAAATATAGGTACTGAGAGGTTAAGTAACTTGTTCAAGTTTCACGCAGGGAGTAAGCAGTGAAGCCAGGACTCAAACCCACTTTTAACCCCTGCACAGCACTCATTCTCCCTGGCTTTCCCCTTCCACCCCTGGGTAACACGACCATTCTGGGCCTGACCTTCAGGCTTCCTGAAGGACAGCCCAGGTAAGCGCATCATCCTGCTTTGAGCAGGATGTCCTGGTAGAGGGACCGCCTCTACTCCAGTTCCTTGAAACCCTCCTTATGAAACCCACATACTTGAGAAATGAAGCCTTAAGCATTCTCTCCGCCCCCCCTACCACCCCCTGGCTTTTACCTGCTTCCTCACGGCCTCTGGTCGGTTACAACCCTCTCTTACTCTTTATTTACCTCTTAATAAGCCCTATCTCCTCTCAGCTGTCTAACATGGCACCACTTAATTTCTCCGGGAGGCGGAAGCTGACAGATGGCGTCTTTGTCCCAAACCACACTGATTTGTCATATTTTTGAACAGCAGTGAACATTCCATGAAACTAAAATAGCAGTCCATTCCCAGGTGTGGACTCACTGAGCAAGGAGATGATCAAGAGCATGTGGACACGTCCACCTGGGGCCGCCGTTCCAAACAGGCTAGATTAAGAAGGGAACGGTGTCCTCAGGCTGCGCCCAGCCCGCTTCTGGCCACGTCTAGGCATCACTCACTGCGGGAGCACGCCACTTTTCCATATCACCTGTATTCTGGATTTGGCCACTCGTCACCTCCTTGGGCTGGATCCCCTAGGGCTGTGGGTCTTTGCCTTTTCCACTCAGGTTCATGACCGTTGAGGAGACAAGGTGGACCCAGCAGGCCAGGAAACCAGCACAACGTGGCCCAGCGCAAGAAGGAAATGTCCCTGATGTCGCCTTTTTTACTCCTAAAGTTCCTATGACTTTTGATTCTTATTCCATAACATGACTATATTTGGGTTAATATAAATATAAGTATTTAAGTTATATGCCAGCTAAATTATTAAAACATACTTTTTTTAAACGAACACCCCAAAATCATGTTGATCCCATAGCTTCAGCACCCTCAGACACACACGACAGGACGTGTGCCTGGAGGTATGTGTGCCCTGTTGGGGAAGCGCACCCCCGGATGTGGGCAACCCTGTCCTGGGGAGGGTGAGCCTACAACAGGGACTGAGAAGTGTCCTCACCACCACATGCCATCCTAAAGAAGAGAGAATTACATCTATAGGAAAGGCAGAGACGGTTGTTACCAGCATAGCAGTGACCTCCGTGGGATCCAAGGAAAAGTAGAAGACAAAGACCGCTCTGACTTACAGCTTCTTAAGCGGCTCCGTCAACCTTGTGATACCTGTCATCATGATGCGAATTGACAAGACAACACTCCAGCCCAATTCATGGAAGTGACCGTTCATAAAGATGTATATACCATAAGCTCATCTCCGTAACTCTCCATCTTCTGTCCCCTTAGTTACCCACATCCCATCCTAAGCAGTGAAGCCCTTTAGGAGAAAAGGGAAGAATGAGGTCTGATGTTCATAGGTGGGGACGCTTTGGCCTCGCCCTTGATGTGCCTGCGTGTGCAGCTAGCATTTGCAGACCTTGACCAGCGTGCTGTGGACGTGTTGGCAGTTGGGATATTGCTCAGAGTCAAAGATGCTCTCATTAAATCCTGTCTCAAATACCATGTGGAATACTGAGATTATGGCAATAACTGATACCCCACCATCCCCAAAGGCATTATCCGATAGGACACAGATGTCAAAGGGGTAGGTGGAAAAGAAGATAGACAAGTCGAGTGATAATCCTTGTTCCTTGGAGCAATTTTGCTGCAATATTTAAGGATTCTTTAAAAAAAAAAAAAAAAGCATGCTCTCATAAAGGGAGAGAGAAAAAGCAATAGAGAAAGCCAGTCACTCCTTTACCCTATGAGATTTCCCATAGAAAGTATGATCCATTCCAGTTCCTTTAAATAGCCTATACTCAGACATTTAACAGGTGTTCCCAGGGGTGCTCTAAAGAAAAAGACTCCTCTTTCTCTGAATCAGGGAGAGAGCATGAATGATTTGATAGTAACATTGACACTCCTGATGGAGTATCCACCCCAAATGCATCAATAAACAGAAACATGTATTTCTGAAATGACACTGAGGAATAAATCTTGGGGGACCGTCACTGTTCTTCACGGGGGAAAAAAAAAGTGCTGTTGGTAAGAGAGGAAGCATAAAAGTAGCTGACGAAATGAAAAGTGCTTAAATATCTGTGACATGCTTCTCCCTGAAAAGAAGAATTATTACTAAAAGGCTAGAGACGCATTGCCCCCAGTCCTCAAAAGTGGTCTCAGTGGCCATTGGAATGATATTGCCCATGACTCGATTTAGCCAGAGCACTCCAGAACCACAGGCACTTCCATAGGAGTCAGCGGGTCTTTAGAATTGCAAGGCTGCTCTCTAATTCCAAGGGCCTTGATCATTTTACAGACTCTAATCTGACCTCCCCTTGGCCTTCCAAAGGCAAGCATATTCATTTCAGGGGACTGGGAGAGTCCTCTGCAAGCGTCTTTTATGACAAGGAAAATGGCGTCTGAGGAGGGCTTGCTTGGGGTTCTCTAAAGCAGCAGTACCCAACCTTTTTGGCACCAGGGACCGGTTCTCCTCTGAGAATCTAATGCCTGATGATCTGAGGTGGAGCCGAGGCGGTGATGCTAGCAGTGGGGAGCGGCTGCAAATACAGATGAAACTTCACTCACTCGCCCGCTGCTCACCTCCTGCTGTGCAGCCTGGTTCCTAACAGACCATGGACCGGTACCAGTCTGCAGCCTGAGAATTGGGGACCCTTGCTCTAGAGGGTCCCAAAGAAGGGAGGTATCAACTCCCTTATCCTCCTCAGGGAAATCTATGAAGTCAAAGGAGAAAGGGAAAATTCCAGCCATGCCTCTTTTTCTGTGGAAGAGTGGGTTTGTCATACCCAAGGCAGCCCAGATTCTAGCAGAAACAGAAGCCATGACATGCCCAGAGGTGCTCAGCATCAGCAGAGAAGACCAGTAAAAGCTACCTCTCCAGGCCTAGCTGGACTTAGTGGCCCCCTGCTGCCAGCTGGGCTCAGTTAAAAGACCCTATGTGGGATATTGGTTTGGTTCTACATCTCACATTTAAAGAGGGACATTTCTAAACTCAGCCTGAGACAGAAGAGCCCACACATCTCCAGGAGAGATTTTGAAACTGTCACACAAGAAAAATTGAGGGCACCTGGAAAGTTAAATTTGACTTGGCATGTCCAAAAGTCTTCATAGAACACCCGATGAGTGCCTTAAGTTATTATGAAAATGGTAGAGGGTAGAATAGGTCCTGTTGACTGGGAGAGCAGAACTAGTTCAATATTTGGCTGAGCAGGAGGAGCTCCTTGAAATGCGACACACTGCCTTGGGTGGTGGCGTGTCCTTTTGCTGGCAGTGGAAAAATGGAGGAGGGAGGATGAGATCCAAGCAGTGGAAACTGTGTGATTTGGTGTCAAGTTGGACCCAGGCTCAGGCCCCAGCTCTGTTTCGTAAGACCTCAGAAAATCTTTCCTGCACCCTCAATTCTTCATAATAATATCTCCTCCTGTGGGTTATTATACAAGTACATGAAGTATTAATTAACACTAGTGCTTGGCATGGTCATAATGCTAAATTTGCCAACGTTGTTGCCACTGTGATTGTCTGAGCTTGATAAATTGGATGGGAAGAGAAAGTGCATAATTTCCTCAGATTCCTTCAGCCCTCTGATTTTGTCATTACTGTGGATTCCATCCTGTCAAAGTTCCTGGTGCCATCTTTTTAATTCTCTGTCAGCCCAGAGTTTTCTACTTCAGCCCCTCTCCAGGTCTTCCCAGACAGAGACCTATATCCTCACCTCCCCTACTGCCACTCTCGCCCCATCTTTTCTCTACTGCAGTCCCTTGTGGCCCCGCTTTCTGTGGTGATAACTGGAAATGGCAGACTTTAAGAGCACATGCTAATATAATTGTGTGGTCAATCACCTTCTCCTTTCAATTTTTCCTCCTGATAGGAAGTGAGGACAGCACAGCACCCAGTCAGCCTCCGGCCATCAATCAAAACTCTAAATAATCATAAGGGCAGATCTTTTACTGGTGGGATTCCATAGATCATGCTTAGCTTTCTAGACAGATCATGGTGGTGGTCCTTTGGGGTCAGGTAAGATGCAGAGCAGTCTCATGACAGGCTGACTGGAAGATGGTTGCAGGTAGGACCTTACCACGTTCACTCATTAATTTTCTGGAGAACCTTAGAACTCACTCTGACCCCTGTCTTTCTCCCACCCAAGAAAAGAGCAGAGCTATGTGCAGAGGTGCTGGAAGGATGTACGTGTGGGCGACTTCATCCAAGTGCGATGCAACGAGGTCATCCCAGCAGACATACTCCTCCTCTTTTCCTCGGACCCCAGCGGGATCTGCCACCTGGAGACCGCCAACTTGGATGGAGAGACAAACCTCAAGCAAAGGCGTGTGGTGAGGGGCTTCTCTCAGCAGGTAGGTTTCTTCCTGAGGTCTTCAACGGTAAGGTTAAGGGGAGAAGCAAGCTAGCTCTACTGGAAAGTTGACCCTAGTCGGGTGTGTAGAGGGAAAAGCAGTGGCTGCCTCCTTTTCCCAAGCACTGGGGTGCCTTTAATCTTCCCAGCAGCCCTCTGATGTGGGTGTTATGCCCTTATCACAGACCAGGAAACTGAGGCTGACGGAGCTGGACTCAGAGCCCAGCCATCCCATTTATGAGCCGTCTCACCTTCGGCACGTCATTACCCTCTCTCACCTTCATTCCCTCGTCTGGGGAATGGGCGCCAAAGCAGTACCTCTCCATAGGGTAGTTCTGAAGCCTAAACAATGCGTGTGTGAATGACGTAGCAGGAAGACACGCACAGGGTGAGAGTCGAGTCAGCAGCTGGCAGCAGCTCGCATGGTGTTCATGGGCAGTGAGTGTTGACTGACCGAAAAGTGGGCGTGATATTGCAATTTTCAATTTAAATTCCCCCTGGAAGAGTTGACTTCCAGTCCGGTACCTCTCTATACCCGTGAGAAAGAATGAAATTCTATTATTTCTCTCCACTCCGCCAGTCTTCGGCTGGGGAGAAATTGAGTGAAGGTCACATTCTTCACTCCACAAAGATTCTCGTGAGTTCTGTTATCTCAACTAACACTTCTCAAGAGGGGACCATTCGCCGTACTTCACTTTGCCTCGCAAAGCACCCAACGAATAGTTCTCATAAAACAGTTCTCCCTGTTCGCATGTTGATTCGGTCCTCAGGAGTCTTTGTTCTCCTCCTGACAGTGAGACTAATAGCCATCCCATAGTTTTGCTGTGAGATTCAAATGAGATAGGAGAGTAAAGGGCAGACAGGCTTCGGTGCACGGGAGACACACAGCCCGCTGTCCTTTGCCGCTGCCTCCGCTGCAGTTGCCACACTGGAAACGGAGCCCACCGTGACCGCGTCACGTCACTGTGTCGATATTACGGTGGCTCGGTCTGCCCCTCGGTCTCCAGGCTCTGTGTGAGCCAGTCACTGCACCCGGGGCTGGTCTCTGAGTTTTCTCGCCTTCGCTTGTCCTTGCCACTTTGACCGAATCACCCCAGTGTTCACAGAAAGGCAGGGCGGGATCCGGGTGAGTTCACAAAGCCACTTGACTCACAGTGACAGGCAGTTTCTGGGCCTTATGCCTGCCCTTTAGAGCGGAAGTCTTTGACCACACCTCACAATAAGAAATATGCATCATGCATGCGTGTGTGCACACCCCCCACGCACGTGTATGTGAGTGTGTAAGGCGGCCACCTCAGACTTACCACGTAACAGAGCATTCTGAGATTTTCTCTTGTATGCTGTTTCTCTCTCTTTTTTTTTTTTTTAGTCCTGGGAGCAGCAAGACTTGTATTTGCTCACAAATCTCCCTTTAGCGCCCCCCACCTCCTCATCACGATTCTGAGTCCTCTTTACTCTCTCTCGGGCAGCTATTTCTGTGTTTTTGGGTTTCAACCAGTCACTTTTCGTTTTGTCCTTGGCAACAGCTCCCAAGCTGTTTCTTGCATGTTAGTCAGATAGTTTGGGATTCGACTCGAGTGAAGAGCCAGATGAAGGGTCATTTACACTCCAGTGCTACCGACCAGCCAGTTTAATAGCATCTCTCAAACTCTAACCCAGAATTCTCATGGGGTGCCTGGGATAATGACTTAGCAAAAAAAAAAAAAGTAAATTCATTTGCGAAAGAAGGAAGATTTATGTGAGCTTGAATTTTTCCACAGTTTCTATTGTTTCAATTCTTGATTCCCCCCTACCTCACTTTGCTCATGCGTTTTTCCATTTCTATATAATAGTAGTAATAATATTTTTCTTAAGCCCTTACTAAGGGGCTTTGCATGATTACCTCATTTATTCTCACAAAAACTCAATGATACGGATGCTCTTATTATCCCCATTATACACATAAGGACACTGAGGCATAGAAGGTTAAGTAACTTGCCCAACGTCACTCAGCTAAGTATCGGAACCAAGATTCAAAGCCGGGTTCATCCAGAGTCTCGGCTCCTAAGGTTTCAGTAGCTCATCTCCCGGCCCTTTGACTATTATCTTGAGATTACCCAAAGATGCTTATTTGAGAGTACACATCTATCATTTTCAATATTCTTTCTACATATAAGGAGCAAGGAGGAATAAAATATAAGGAGGAATAAAAGTAGGCTTAGCCAGCTCCCTGGGGAAGAAGAATTTGGCTGCTCTTTGCTACCTTGCTTCTCCCTTGTGCCTTTAGTACAAAAAGATTCCTGAATGTGGATAGAATTCTCTCTGGCTGACTCTATCTATAGTATTTCTCAAACGTGTGGAATGAAAACATTGATGAGAGGTGCAAGATAAACACCTGTTTCAAGGTCAGGTAAGATCAGAAGGTAATAGGTTACAAGTTTGCAAATGTTTTGTACTGCAGGACTTCTCAGATACTTGATAATCCCCAAGAGGAGAGGGGCCAGCTACCAGTAGGTAGCATTTCTAAACATTTAACAACAGAAACCTTTTATTCCAAGGAACATACCCCAGTACCATGCAAAAGAGGTGAGATGACAACTTAGGGATTCGTCCCCAGTAGTTTTTAAAATGTGCATGCCTCCTTCTCCATCACCACCACTAAATCATGATTCATTATGGAGTAGGGGCCTGAGCATGCATATTTTTTTAAATAACCTTGATACGAACCTACCACCACCTCCTTGAAAACCTGTACAGCAAAGGGAAGATGCCACCTTGGGCACTTCCATGAGAACAAAACTACCATCTATGGGCTTCTTACAGGTGCTAGTGCTTTTGCATGCATTGTCTCTTTCAGTCCTTGCAAGCACCTTGTGAGGTAAATGTTACGATTCTCATATAAAAGACGAAAATTCCGAGGTACAAAAAAAGGCAAATGTTACCACTTGTCTCAGAGAAGATTTTGAAGACGTCCAAATATGGTTTTTTGGGAATTAATATAAGTATTAATGGCTTTCGTTACCTTGTTTTTCCTCTAAATCCCCGTTGTCTGTGAGACCTTCACTTCGCCCAAAGGGTTTTACTAACCACAGAGATTTCTAGAAACTCCCACCCCACACATACACCCAACATTCATTTTCACCATCTCGTGAATGATGAAAGATATTCTTTTTTTTTTTTTTTTTTTAACATTTTTTTTAATGCCTACGACACCTGGTCTTCCTATCTGGTCTCCCGTCCAAGTACTAACCAGGCCTGACCCTGCTTAACTTCCAAGATCAGACATCGGGCTTGTTCAGGGTGGCATGGCCGAAGACCATGGACCATGGCTCCACTGGGACATGAACCCAGGACCTTCTGCGTGTAATGCAGATGTGCTAACCGCTATGCTGTGGAACCACAGAAAGATAGTCTTATTCAAAGTCAATAAGACAAACTTTGTCCCAGCTCTTGCAGACCAGCATTTCTCAAGGTGGAGTCTGCCAAACCCTTATCCCAAGAGAGAGTTCTTGAGAAACAAAGCCCTTGGTCAAATCCGACTGAGAGGCTTATGTGCCGTGGCCCCCTCTTGGTGTTCCAATGTACATTATCATGCTAAGGTCTCTGAGAAGACTTGCAGTCTGGAGGCTGGTTAAATCCTCGAACGCTCAGCTTTCCAAACTTATTTAAGCTCAGAGCCAGTTTTGGAGACAGTAATTTTTAGCATTCTTATGGCAATTTGGGGCACATGTAAACCTGGATTGTGGGACACCCATGATCACAACAAGGAAGGAGGGACAGAGATGTTGACAATCCTCATGGCTTAGCAGTTCATTCTTCCCTTTGCTGTCTACACTCAGATGAAATTGTAACAATGACAGAGCTTCTCAAAAGTCTTCCCTCTGTTACAGGGCACATCATTCTGAAGGTTGCCAGAGAGTTAGTTTCAAAATCCTTTTCTCAGAATTCAACTTGCACCAAGCCAATTTTTTTTTTTCAGTTGTAACTTTTATTGTGATGGGCCATCTTAGAATTCACAAAATTATTGACTTGTTCCTGAAATATTTATTCCCACATTTCATTACTGGGGAAAGGGCAGAAAGGGAAGGAATCCAACATTAGAATTATGCTACTGCGCCTAGCAGGCAAGAGGATGTCGTTAGAGAATTGTACAGTTTTCTCTTTGGTGACATTCTGATACCTGAAACCTCTTTTTTTTAAAAGATTTCCAAGATAGGTAAACCTGAGAATGAGTATGTGCCATTCATTTTGGCAAATGGAGCATTTACCAAAGAGTCAGAAATAAATTCTCCTAATTAGTATTTCAGATCAAACACATTTCTCGTGTTAAAGAACAAAATTCAACTGAGTAAACTTGAAGATCTAACTGGTTTTATTAAGAGATTTATGAATTCAGCAGCACCCCATCTAGCAACTGGAATGGAGCTCTGAGGGGCCGTGCGAGATGGAATGTTTTTGTAGGAAGAGGCGGGGCAAGGGGGCTAGTAACAGAAGAAAAGGATTGCTTTTGAGCCAGGACATCTTTTGGGTTTTTATCATGCCAAATGCCTCTTCTTTCTGTGGGAGAATAGAGAGTTTCCAATGTGAGGGATTACCTCATTGGTGTTGGCTGGGAAATTTCAGACTGGTTAATTAAGATTAGATTTTGGAAGAGGCTCAACAGTTAGGTCAGATATTAAATGTGGTTTTAGTAGCATGGGCTTTATCACAAGTGACACCATTTGGGGCCTGTGGTTTTCTCTTCATCATCACCTATTATCCAAATCACTGAAGCCTGAATTCTAATGAAGCGTGTGTGTTGGTTATTTCCTGGTGGCACCCAAGAACTTGCTCCATCAAGTGAAGCCCAGACTAGCCTCTTCAGTGTCACTGGAGAGAACTGTGGAGTCTCCCACCCTGCCCCAGACTGAACCAGAATCTGCATTTTAACGAGATCCCAGTGTGGTTTATGTGCACGTGAAAGTGTGAAAGCACTGGCCTGGGCATCACAGATTCATGTAATAGTTGTGTTTACCTGTTTACTGCCCAAGTTAAAGGGCTCTCCTCCTTCATTAGCTTGCATTCCTCTGATGGGTAGTGCTTTTAAGCCGTTCGCTCAATTGGGAATCGCCATGGTAGCCTGGATCTTCTGAAGTGAAAGTGTGTGCTGATTTTAAAGTATTTGGGCAGAGAAACACTTTGCTGACAGATTTGAGGTGGGAAAGGGGGTCATTTATCGCCATCCCACTTCAGTGTTGGTGCACCTCAGATGAAGCAAAAAGTAGCTAGCTGCCTGTCCTGAGAACCAGAGGAAAAAAATCCTCTTTCCTGGTGTATTCTGTAATGGGACCTGCCCCTAACAGGCTGTTCTAAATTTCCTTTAACA
>NW_011888811.1:7033995-7038630 GCF_000151845.1 Pteropus vampyrus
GCTTATCTTGAAAAGAACTCAGACCTGAAAGCAGGAAGCTTATCAAGTGCTGGTAACTGTCATTAGTTTTCAGATAGGATTCTCAGAAATCAGCAAGTTGTTTAATTTGTATGCCAGGAAGGAGACCTCTGTCACCTGGCTTAGCAGTGGGGCGTGAAGAACATTTCCTTCTACATTTATCCAAACTAGTATGCTTTTAAAAAAAAAAGAAAGAAAGCAAAATTTTAAATAGTATTCTTGCAGTGCATCTCTTGTATAGCTGCCGGGTGGGCGTGGATCGTATACCCTGGAACCCCTAGTCCTTGCGCAGCCCTCGGAAGTGCTCTGCAATGGGGTTGGGGGAGGGGTGCAAAACAGACTCAGCTGCGCAGAAATATGGTGATTCCTGGTTCAGCTCTTCTTTTTCACAAATATCACTCAGAGTAAAAACTCAGGAAACAATGTGTGTTCGAGGGAAGAGATTAGCTGATTTATCTTTCTTCGATTACACAGTCTTTCTCAAATATTTCCTAATGGCCATGGAGGGCTTTCCAAGTGGTCTAAGTTGTACTTCTTGTCCTCTAAGACCTTAAGACTATAAGTCCTTTTTTTTTTTAATGTAAAGACCCCTGTGACTATCAAAAAAAGTTGATAACCCCCTAAACCTTCCTCCCTGAAAGTATTTGACCTTTCAGAGTCCATTATTTTTTTAAAAAGTAAATCAAAACAAAGTTTTTATAAATTTGATAACTTTTTTTAAATGGACTTGTGATTTACCAATTTCAAGAATTCCTACAGAAATGGAAAACCATGTATATGTGAGACTCATTTCTACTCTGTCTACGTGGGAATTTGTAGACTAGTTGCAACACTTGATCTACCAACCAACTTATTGAAACAGCTTGGTATTTGACAATCCAAAGCATAAGACAAGCTCCAAGTAAGTGGTATGGAGATAAGAATTGTCTAGGTTTAAAGGAAAGAGAGACTGCTATGGTCTGTGGTGGACAGATGGGCCCTTAAGAGTTGTAACCCTTAAACCTGGCAATGAAAGTTTAAGAGAAACGTCACTGTGGAAAACTTGCAAAGACATGAAAAAGGCCCAGAGGGCTTGCTCTGTGGACAGACAGCATTAAATGCTTACATCAACCAAAGAACAGTGCACACTTTAGAACCAGACAAACCTGGATGTTCATTAGCTGTGTGACCTTGGGTAAATTACTCACTATAATCAGTGCTTAGTTTTCTCTCCAATAACGTGGGGATAACCTGTCCTGAACATGTCACAGAAGAGTTGGGAAGATCAAATAAGATCAAGTATATAAGGGGAAGTATTTTATGAACTGTAATTTTACCAGATTAATAAACACCATTATATTTTTAAGGGCCCAGATATGCCCATGCGACTGAGGAGGCCATGTGTTGATTAGGATTCTTTTTTTGCAAGCAAAAGAAATGATCTAACGCAAGCAAAACAAAATTATTAGAAAAATGTGGTGGGAGGTGGGGCGGAAGGGAAGACGCACACAATATGGCTCACGAAATCAAAGGAAATTTGAAAACAGACTCAGAAAGAACCAGGAAATGATGCAGTGGGAGAAATTGGGAGCAGTGATTACTTAATGGCCTCATTTGTTTTTTTTCTTTCTTGAGTCATTCCGCTCAAGTCAAAGTCCCACAGTGGGAGAATCTGGTGGGCAGGGCATCTAGATTTACATTCCCATCAAGATTACAAACCAAGGAAGAGAGTTTCCCAAAAGGAAGTTAAAGGATTGTTAAAGAAAGGAAAGCAGAATGTGTTCATATGTTCGTGAATTTATGTAGTCATGTGTACAGACCAACTTGAGATCAGTTGTGAAGAACAGAGGAAATTAAGCCTAGGAAAATAAAAGTTGAGGCTAGTAAAATAGAAATGGCCTATTCCAGTTACTGGAACATATTTCAGCCTGTTTGCTTCACCTTGGCCTTCCCAGTGATTCTGGGAGGATGAAGCTCACTGCATCTGGGCCATAGGTCAGTGAGGAGTACCTTATCCTGAAGAGTCATTACACACTAACACTTGGCTGACTTTCCTTTGCTGTCATAGATACCACCATTGATAAACTGGGAACTTTGAGTTGTTTTATGGCTGCAATAATTGATTTGTGTCAATATTCTCTTCCTTCTCTCTGATGCTCTCTCACTCCTTCTGTGGTTCATATATCATGGATATTCAGTAAATGCTTGAATGTATAAACAAATGAATGGGAGACTAGTCAGGCCCTTGTTGGAGAATTAAAGGAAATGGCATGTATAAAATACTTAGTTGGTTCTTGGCATATAACAAGCACTGAAATAAGTGTTTGCTACAGCAATAATAATTACAATAAGAGGAGGAAGAGGAATAAGTATGATGGTAACAATGATGATGACAGTGATGATTATCACAATTGGCTTTGGATGCCAATAATAGGAACTGTAATCCTGGCTCTGTTACTTACCAGCCATGATACAGTTGCTTTCTTGTGAGATCGTAATGACAGGTGTCTGGCACATATCAGTGCTCAAGGTGAGTGGGTCTGGCCTGAAGAAAACAGAGACACACACTCTCCTCTCTGGAAGGGGTTTATCTTTTCCTGGACCCTGATGGTTCCCAGGCCATTTTGTTGTTTGTGAGACTTCCATCGAAGACAGTGCCTAAGAAAAAAGGCTGAGTAGAAAGGAAAGTTGATTGGGTGGGCTTCGTCCACAAGCTAAGGAAAGCTGTGGGGTAGTGAATCCGAAGGGAATCAAAAACTCCAGATTAAAATAAGGACATGTCAGATTTAGAATGTGTGGCAATTCCCTCCTGTCCTTGGGTTCTGCTAGCATCCCTTGGAGTTGGCTACAACAAACCCTTCAAAGCAAGAACTTGATGGGCTGTCTTTAGAGATAGCAGAGCCCATGTGCCCCTCTCCACAGCCCATCCTGGGGAGGGAGGATGCCCAGGGAACAGGTAGCTAGAAAAGGTGAGGTCACCTCTCCATGAAGAGAGGCAGACAGAGAAAGGACCCAAGGCCAATGCCCAGAAGAAAAGCAAAATAAGGGACATTTCAGGAGGAAGGTCACTGGAGAGCCCCAATGAGAGACAACAGGGGCAAACTTGGTCATTGCCGGGATCTACCAGGCCCAATTAAACAGATGACAGGGACTCACTGCAGCAGGATCATTAGCTCTCAGAGCCCGCTGTCACTCCTATCTGAAATGAGTTTGGATTGAGAAAGCCAGCAATGAGCCGAGTGGTATGGATCAGGAAAGAAGCACATGGCTTAATCAGGGGCATGAAAGCAGCTGACAAATTACAGCCTGATTTGTCAGCATCTCAGAGCTCGGCAAGTGTTTGTCCCTGAAAGAATCGATACCTGGAGGGAAAAGGGACATATTTTTAGGAACTTCTGGATGGGTAATTTATTTCAAGTGACTGGAGAGTTTATTTATGTCGGTGCCCCCGCAGATACAATGGACAGTATATTTACACGAAGCCAGAAAATGCTGTCATTTCTTCTAATCAATTTGTTCCTTTGAACAGCTGTACCTTGAAGCTTTCAGCCATAAATTCACTCCCCGTGCTGAAAGCTCTACACAGGAAACCATTTCTCTAGCATGCCTTCCTTCTGTGTGCATAGCATGTTACACCTTTCATGACTTTCCCGCATGGATTCTATCTTTGGGGGCACTGATGAAATCACAGCACAGGGAAGGAGATGTTAGTCTCATTCTACAGACAAGGAAACTGAGGCTCAGGAGATGAACACAGCAGTCGTCAATGTGGGGTAGAATTAGAAAGCGGGATTTCCCACCCCCAGCTGTGTCTTCCCCCCGTTGGACCGTAAGAGATTATACAACTAAAATACCTAATATAAGAGAAAATGTGGAGAGCCAAGGATGTGTTTAAAGTATTTTCCTACTCTGTACAATAATTGTAGGCTTGAAAATAAACACTATGGGTAAAGCTTTCATCACAGCATCTGACAGAAATGAGAGTACAGTAAATGCTATTTATTTGTTTTGCGAGCAACTGTTTTCACAGCATTTTTACAATAACAAAACAAATCGAAACAACATAAATGTTTAATAGTGAAATGACAAAATATGGTGGCATTCATACAATAGTTTTCTATGCAAATGTTAATAAAGATGTAGAAAATTTTAATAACATGTGAAATGTTCAAGGTAAACATCATCTCAATTTTGAAATGCATAACTGTATTTCAAAATGTATAACGGTCCACACAGAAATGTGTGAGTATATACATCTGTATTTTTTTAACCCCCGAGTATTATATACACAAGGATATTACTTGGCTATCTCTAGGTGGCGTGTTATATAATCTCTTCTTTTTGATCATCTATTTCTGTGCTGCCCAGTGCAGTAGCCACTAGCTATATATAGCTATTTAACTTTAAATTAATTAAAATTAAATAAAATTTCAAAATCAATTTTTTTGTCATCCTATTACATTTCAGTAGCCACATGCAACTAGTGGCCTCCGCATTGGACATCGCAGACTTAGAACATTTCCTTCATTGCAGGAAGTTCTACTGGACAGTGCTGGTCTAGGGACTCGACCCCAGGCCTGACAAAGAAGTGCGGTCTCCCACCTTTTCTCTGCCGTGCATCCCAACTTCATTCGCATC
>NW_011888811.1:7039785-7046205 GCF_000151845.1 Pteropus vampyrus
AAAATGATCCTCATTAATCAGACAGGGAATCTGATGCTCTAAGACTTATCAAGATTCACCCTGAGGCACCCAGCAGGTGTAAGACAAAGCCAGGACTTGAGGGCAGGTCCTGTCACGCCGACCCCAGTGCTTCCCATGGTCGTGCAGTACAGAGCTCAGGCCTGTTACTGCGACTTCCACAAGTCTTGGAGTGATGTCTATGCTTTCTCTCCACCCACGTTTTTTTCTCAGGCCACGGGGGATGTCATGAGGAGCAATATGAGAGGGGAAAGGGTAAGAACAATACAAGAGAAATAGCAGCCATTAAACACAAATGAATTTTCTGAAGCACAGAGAGCGCAGATGGAGACAGAGAAGGGGATGAACTCCTGGGAGAGAGGAGGATTCGCCACAGGCATCTGGCAGGGTGGAGCTTCCACCTGCCCCATCAAGGGGTCCACCCCTCGTGCCTGAGGTCTGTGGACTGAGTTCACCCCAAGTCACTGGTGCCTGGAGTCATTTTTCTATAGCCTCATTGCTGGGTTTCGATTTCTTATCTTTCTGCCCCCAAACAGCTTGTGCCAGCAGCCTTGGCCTCATTGGTGAGCACTAGAAGTCCAGTCGGTCAGCCCAGAAGCCAACCATGGTACGGTGGAGAATTCTCCACTGTGGTCCTGCATCCCTTTAACTCTCTGAGTGAAGATTAGGGGTGTCAGATAGGAAAATGCAAGTTTTAAACAAAAAAAAAAAAACCTCTATAGTGCTTGGTTCTCAATCAGGGGTGATTCCTCCACTTCCCCTACCCCCCAAGGGGGTCTTTACAATGTCTAGAGACATGTTTGATTGTCATAATTAGGGAGAGGTGCCGCTGGCATATAGTGAGCAGAGAGGCCAGAGAAGCTGCCAAACATCCTACAAAGCACAAGCCAGACCCCACAACAGAGAATGAGCCCACCCAAAATGTCAATAGTGTCAAGGTAGAGAAAGGCCGCTCTAGGGTCAGTTAAATAAAGCATCCCTATAAACAAGGAGGGCTTAATAGAAGAGCAGCCATGAGATAGCAAATTCTCTCCTACCATCCACTGAAAAGGAATATTACAACCAGGAGAAGTAGAAGCCGTTATCATATGTTATCACCTTAGAGCAGCATAAAAATGTCCTTTCAACCAGTGTCAGGCCAGAATAATGGCCAGACACTGGGTAATCAGTGGTGAATTGGACCCAGAATTTTCTAGTGTGAGTTGGAAAACTACCGGGCTCCTTGAGGCTAGAACAAGGATAAAACTATCCTGCCTTGGGAAGCCGCCCCCAGTGCACTGCACACGGGGCCACCGCCCACCTCCTGTAAGGTCTGTTTATTTTGTAAGAGACAAGCAAGAGGACAGTCCAGGAGCAAGGCCGAGTGAGAGACGGAGCTCGAACGAACGAGGGCTGTGAGCTGCCCTTCGTCACTCACCTCACTGTACCAGCGGGAACTGCACCCACAGTTCTGCTGTGTTCTCGGACGTTCAGCTTGTGCGGTTCTGGTCCCAGCAGCCAGGTGACAGTGAGCGTGTGAACACAGCCTAAAGGGAACACAACTAAGTCCCTGTGGGGCCAGAAGCCAGTTCCCCCATAAACTATTCTGAGGCTTTTTCAGCAGAGTTCTGCTTTTTGGAGGGTAAGCGACGATCTCGTTAAGGCTGGGTAATTCCCCACCAGCCCTCCCAAAAGCGATGAAGAGTTGCACTTGAACATGGAGATTAGATTCCCAGTTAATATCGCTCTTCTGAAAAAGAGGGAGGAGGGGGATCGTGTTCACTCCACTTCTGGTTATGCGATGCCGTGGAGACATCATTGTGACCAGTGAGAGCATGGAGGCCACCCAGCCACTCTCTGACTTTCTTCGTCCCCAGGGAGCACCCTGACCAGACCAGGACCGGCTTTGGCAGTGAGAGTCTTCTGCTTCGAGGCTGCACCATCAGAAACACCGAGGTGGCTGCTGGCATTGTCATCTATGCAGGTCATTGTCCCTGGACAGCTTCTTCTGCCCTTTATTCCCCTCCATCCCCTCCTCCAAATCCAGCTCCAGTCGGTAGGAACTCACATTAGTTCTGAGAGGAAGAGTTACGTGACTTCCCGCTTCTCAGCTAAGCAGGCTGAGGATGGGATCGCAGAGGCTCTGCTCACTCGGTCCCCAGGAGATATAATTAGATTCCACATCACCATCACCCAACTGTATAAAAGACAAGAGGGCAACCCCCACACATGCATCTCTCATGGTTCTGCTGCACTAACAACATAGCCTCACCGGACGTGACCACTCCAGCTTGGGTGCCCCGATTTCCTCATCTCCCGAGGTTAATTCCACGTAAGCCACAGTCAGGTATCCGCAGTCCGGCTCCAACTCTAGAGCCCATGTTCTAACCAATACACCATACTGCCTCCACCTTAAGTCCAATTCTTGCCAAAAGAACAGAGGAATCTCAGAAGGTGAGGAGCAGGTGTGTGCAGAGGGGGATCCCAGGACCCCTTGTACGGGGCGAGCCTGAGGCGGGCAGGAAGCCGCAGTCAGCCTGCCCTCCCTGTGCTGTGGGAACCCCTCACCCCTGCAGCGGCTCGAGTCTCATTTAATAAGCCTAGAGTTTGCTCGGTCCTACTGTTCTGTGGCCACTTTAAATCTACCGGGCAACCAGCTAACCAGCGCTAAACCCCATTCACTGCTGGAGCTGATATATTGGTTTCCTTTAATTTTGCACAGAAAAATGTGTGACTGGTGTTTTTCTTAATTCAACTGCTAAGGAGTACAGCATGGTAGTTAAAGACGTTAGCAGCCTGGAAGGACAGGCTCTGTCTAAAGACAAAGTCTCAGTGGGCCTCCCAGCTCTTCCCCGTGCAGCTTGGGTACCACGGGCTGGTGGGAGGAGAAGGAGGCTGCGACCCAGAGCCCTGCGTTCCCAGTGCGGCTCTGGTGTTCGTTTATTCTTTCGCTTTGGGCAGCTTCCTTCTGCTTTTCTCTAGCTAGAAAAGAGAGTAACTGGATGAGATTGGTAGTTTTCAAATTTTGTTGTCCTTTCTTTGAACAAAATTTTATGCATGATTTCGAGACAAGAGTGGACTTGCGTGGGTTTCACGCGGGTGGAGGCCGCTGGCCCTGAACGCTCTCGCACACGCAACACCAGCAGCTTAGGCAGAGAAACAAAGGGAAATCACTGGCCTTCCCGCCCTAGGGCCTTGGCACATACTGTTTCCCCAGCCTAAAACCCTTTCCTCTCAACTCTTCCTTTTCCCCCGCAAGGCTCTCTTAAATGTCACCTCCTCTGAGAAGCCCTCCCTGACCGTGATCTCTAATATCTCTTATTTATTAGCCCCTTGTTTGTTCTTTATTTCATGGGACTTATTAATAACCGCAGTTATCTAATTTGTTTCCTTGTGTGTTTTCACCAGAAAGTGAGTCATCTGTCTTAGCCACCATATTCCACCACTAGCCCATAACAGTGCTTTTGTGCAAATCAGAAAAAGAGCCCTTCCTCAAGACAGCTTATTGTCATTTACCAGAAATGGGTCCTAATAAACTTACAAATCTCTAACAGCTGTGAAGCGAGGACGACCTCCGGAGTTATGCAGAGCGCAATCTGTGCGCGGTAGCTCTGTCACTGCCCCTCAGTGTCTGGCACGTAGGGGATGCTCCATAGATACCTGCGGACAATCATGCGAGGCTCCTCCGGCTGTTCCCAGCACCCTCCCTGAGGCAGCCGAGAGAAGGAAGCCTCTCTTTTACTGTAAGCTCCTGTGACAAGAGCCGGGGGGCTGCGAGGCAAATGGGCCAAGGCACTGATAGTCTCATTCTCTCTTCCAGGCCACGAGACAAAAGCCATGCTGAACAATAGCGGCCCCCGGTACAAAAGCAGTAAGGTCGAGCGACGCATGAACACGGACATCTTCTTCTGCATCGGCCTCCTCTTCCTCATGTGCCTCATCGGAGCTGTAGGTATGGAATGTTCTGGAAAGAACAACACACAGTAATCTTTTTGGGGGGACCAGATGCTTCAACTCTCTGAGCCTCAGTTTCCCCATCTATAAAATACACTTCATAAAAAAATGAAGCCAACCCTGCACTTTAACGGGGCGCTAACGAACTCAGACAGGCTCGCAAATACCTCCTGAAAGCATTATGTACTCGAAATAGTAGGACTGTCATCCACCATTTATTTGTCCGAGAAATGCCTACCTACCCAGGCCCTCTATTCAGGTGAGAGGATAACAAGGCGGGCCGGGGGAGCTCCTAGCCCAGCAGGTGGACAGGCTCAGTAATAAAATCCGCACCCCCAACGAGGACCACACACAAGGGCTGTCTTTGTTTCCTGCTGCTCCTGAAAAAAGTGAATGCACACTTAGTGGTCTAAAACAGCACAGATCTGTTCTGTTAACTCGAGTTCAGAAGTCCAACGTCAGTGCTACTATAATAAGATCGAGGTGTCAACAGGGCTGGCTCCTTCCAGAGGCTCTGAGGGGAGAACCTCATCTTTGAAGAGTATTATTCAGACCTCTGCTCACATGGTTTTTCTCCTTTGCTGCGGTAGTATCTCCCTCTGCCTCCCTTTCATAAGGACACTTGTAATTACATCATTGAGCCCACCGATAGATAACCCAGGATACCTTTCCTCATCTCAAGATCCTTAGCTTGTTCACGCCCACAGAGTTCCTTTTGCCATTTAAGATGGCATATTCACAGGGCCCAGGGATTCGGGGGTGGGCACCTTAAGGGGCCATTATTCACTCTCCTACAGGTATTATGGGAGCACGAAGGAAGGAAGTCTTCCTTAAGGAGGCAGCTGCTAGAGCTGAATCCCATTCACAGTAGGCATTTGCCAGAGGCGGTAGGTGGCAGGGGCAGACAACTGGTCAAAAGGAGAATCATTTTAGTCCCAGGTGCAAGACCAGGCCTGATTAGAACCAAGCTCCGCCCAAGCTCCACCACGGCTCTGTGGGGGGCGGCGGGGGACACAGACGAGTGACCCCAACCGTTTAAGTTGATCTTCGGAGTGTAGGGAAAGAGGGACCCATGCTCTCACCCACTTACCCCCTCTACGGCTTACCTGTAAGGGTGGTTCTCAGGGCCCTAAAGGAGACTCCAAAAAGAACCGGGGATGACCAAGAAAAAGAACTCGTATGCTGAGTCCAGAACTCCCTGCCGGCCCACACCAGTGAGCGGGAATGGGGTTCACTCTGTACATGCCATTGTCAGAAACTGTATTCACCACTGTTTTTAGAAGAGAATATCTGAAAGGCTAAGACCTTCCTAGGGCCTGGGAAGATTTTGTGTGTCTCCACGGTAAAGACGGTGAGGTTTAGTCTTGCGGGTGGCCTGGAGTTTTTAATTAATACGCTTCCCAGATGTGGCTCACAGCTGGGGAGAGAGCACCTGGAGGGGAGGGAAACAGGCAAGCAAGAAACTGTCCCTGTGCGGCCACCTCCAGGCCCTCTGAGAGGCTGCAGGAACTGTCGTCTCTGCTTTGGGACAGGTTTTTCGAGGAGCATTAGAGCTGGAAAGGACGTTTGAGATCATCTCACTGTGTCTCCAGAGAAAGGAAGTTAATGATTAAAAGGTCACACAGTGAGATAAGGTGCAGGCAAACCAGAATCAGCTTGGCAGATTACCCAAATGATAAATTGACAAAGTTATGGGGAGGAGGGGCAGAATTCTATTCTTTCTGAGAACAGTGACACGTGCGCACTGACTGACGGGCCCCTGGTGGCACTTTATTATTAAAGCACTGCCTTTGTGGGAGGTGAAAGCTCTTACTGAGCTCCATTTCCCGGTCCTTTATCACGTGGTTACTTTGATTGTGTAAGGGTGGTGCTGCTTTTTTCTTCACCCAGAATGCCTTCCCCAAGCCTCCCCGATCAGCCCACACCCTCCCAGGCTCCAGGATCCTTCATGGCTTCCTTCTCCATGCAGCCTTCTCGAGCTTCTCCCCGGGTCTCAGGCTCCTCTGAAGGCCAGTGGCCCTTACTCTGTGCCATGCAGTTGGCCCTTTCTGCCCTGTAATATGACTAAAAACTCATGTCTTATTTCCTGTAGTTCCTACCCTGGAGCTGAGAGCATTATATGCATTATGTTATTCTAGTCTCAGAATAACCCTATGGAGAAGGTATTATTACTAACTGACAGATGAGATGCTGAGATTCGGAGAGCTCTGCAGCAGGTGCTGGATGTACTTCATCTTATCAATCCTCAGAGGATAGGTGGTGGTTTCCCCATTTGCAGACAAGGAAACAGAGGGTTCAGTCTGTATCAGGTGCTGTTCCTATGAGTTCTCATAGCATTCCAGGCTCTAGCATAGCACCTCTCACACTACGTGGGATTCGTCCCTTTATATTCGACTCCCTGATTTGGTAGGGAACTCCTCAAGGAGAAGAACTGGACCAATTCCTTCCAGAATTAATAAATTAATTGGA
>NW_011888811.1:7046850-7050673 GCF_000151845.1 Pteropus vampyrus
CCCTTCGACGTGCCAGATGCCAAGGGCAGCTTCCTTCCCCTTGCCCTTGAGGGCTTCTACATGTTCCTCACAATGATCATCCTGCTCCAGGTAGGGGGACCTTTCTACCTAGAAGGCCAGTACCTGCACCACTTTGTGAAATAAAGAAAAATCAGTGCTGGCCCCAAGAACTAACTCGACTGAGATAGGGAAATAAATGTTCATTGCTTTCTTGTGGGTCTTTGAAAGTATTCACATTTGGGGTTATGTTGGACAAGCCCTGCCTTGTGGAGGGGAACCTGTCCCCAGATAATAGCAGAAAATATTTATCAGGCGTTTCTATAAAGAGTAAGATTATAGCAGTGACCATGTGTGCCCGGCCCTTTGCCAGCTATACAACAGGTAAAACCCTAATAACCTGGAGAGAAAAGAAGATGAAGTAGCACACACAACTACAGAGAGCTGTCAAGCCCTAGGCATGGAAAGAAACCACAGGTTAGTGTTTTAGCATTTGACAGATTGAGATGGGGGAAGAAAAAAAGACCCAGAACTGGCCCTATATAGGAGAAAAATACAAAAACACAGAGCACCTACATGAGAGAGGTAGTAAGGAATAAAAACATGAATTTTAAAAGTCTTCAGCCTCTATAAGAACTTGCAATCTATGAAAAAATGAGGGAATTTGTAGCTTTGTTTTGATGAAGCTTCATCTACGTTCAATATCTTATACTATTTGAGGATGTCGCATTGTCCTCTGATAGGTGATCCTTTTTAATCATTGGCGCGTTCGTTCATTTAGCAGAGTAATCCTTTTTACATGTGAATCAGATTATACCCCCGCTCTGCACAGAACCCTCTGGTGGTCTCACGTCCTTCAAAGTGAAATCCCAAGGCCTCATCACAAAAGCCAACAAGTCCTGTATGATCTCGACCCCGACTCCCTCCCTGCTGTCTCCTGGCCATGTTCTGCTCACATGCGCGGCCTGCTTACCCTTATCCCACCCGACACCCGGCCCATCCCCATGGCCCAGCCTTGGCCCCAAATGCATCTCTTCCCACAGATAACTGCACAACTCACCCCCATTTCTTCAGGTGTCTGCTCAAAGTTCATGGTTTATAGAAGAGTCCTTCCCAGCCATGAGCCTCTTCCTTTCTGCCTTTTCTTTATGAGACTTATCACCACCCCATATATGTCTATTTGTTTGTTTACTGGAATGTGAGGCCCTCACAGCTGGGAATTTTCTTCCACTCACTGCCATGTCCAGGACCTAGAGCAACATGGGACACAGAAGGAGCGATCAGCAGATACTAGGTATTGAGTCAGTCATCAACACTGGGTCTGAATGCCTGTCAAAGTGGGCGGCCACCCTCGGTGTGGCGTCGGGAGGCCGGACAGGGCCACCAGAGCTCCTCACCCACTTCCTGTCCAGCCACTAAACAGCCGACAGGGCGTACCTGCCTCGTACCAGACACACTGGCTGAAGAAGGCATGCTGTTTTTCATTTTTTTTTTTTTTTTTAGGCGAGTCAACACTTGGTTGACCTCACAGATTACAAGGACCTTGTCAGTTCACAATCCCTTATTTTTTTATTTTTTTTTATTTTTACACCTACAGCACCTGGTCTTCCTAGGTGTTCTCCCATCCAAGTACTAACCAGGCCTGACCCTACTTAGCTTCCGAGATCAGACGGGATCGGGCTTGTTCAGGGTAGCATGGCCAAACAGACAGCATGCTGTTTTTCAGATGCCCCTGAGAATTCCAGGGGAGGCATTGACCTTGCATTGCTCAGAGGCAGTCCATCCATGAGCTGGCCTCAGCTTTCCATTAAGTGCCTCTGCTACCCACCCGCGGGGTCCCGAGATGGGGAGCCAGCCTGGTTCTGATGCGAGGGGACTCCTCTCCCGGCAGGTGCTGATCCCGATCTCCCTGTACGTGTCCATTGAGCTGGTGAAGCTCGGGCAGATCTTCTTCCTGCACCATGACCTTGACCTGTACGACGAAGAGACTGACTCATCCATCCAGTGTCGTGCCCTCAACATCACAGAGGACCTGGGCCAGATCCAGCACATCTTCTCTGACAAGACGGGGACGCTGACCGAGAACAAGATGGTATTCCGGCGCTGCACCGTCATGGGCCACGAGTATCCTCACCAAGAAAATGGTATGAGGACTCCCGGGGTACCCACTCCTCTTCCTAAAGGAATCACCCCGCTTTCCCAGGATTGGTGACAGAGGACATTGTCCTGGCTCCCCACACAGGCTGCGTGGCTCCGTGGAAAGTAGCTTCCATATCCCTGTGGGCTTCCTGGTCACACCAGCGCTGTTCCCATCACCAGTCAACTTTCCTTTCTTCACAAAGGCCATCAGTGATCCCCGGGGCGGTAGACTTCGGTTGGTCTTTGGTGCCATTTACACACAGCATCTTTATCTATCAGGAACGGACTGGGGACATGTCCCAATTATGTACCAGTCAGACAGCAATTTAAGAATTTCTTGGGTCACCTTACCTGAGAGGACCGGCCTAGGTCGAGGCACATGGTCATGTTTGATACATCCAAGATATGCCTTCCATACTAACTGATCTCCTGGATGTGACTGAGGCAAAGCTTTGACTGTAAAATGCCTGGAGTGTCATCTTGCATGGACTGAAGGTGGCCTGTAAAGCTGACCCGATCCCGTCAGCTCCACCCCACCCCCACCCCCACACACACATACACACTTTCTAACTAAGAGCAGAAACTCTCAAGAGAGCAGCATTCATTCTTTTGAGTGGCAGGGATAAAGAAAAGCAAAGGAGGAGGTATTGTAAGTCACCCAATCCCCTTTGCCATGGTGGTAACCATTTACATGGGAGCTTCTGGTCCTTCTAATAATAATAAAAGCAGCTACCATTATCAATACTTAAGAGTATGCAGATCACTTGAACACACTATATCATTAAGTCTTCAAAACAACCCTATGAATTGGGTACTTTTGAAGAAGTAGAGGCACAGGTTTAGTCAAAACTCAAAGTCACGTAGCTAGGAGGTAGTAGAGCCAGGATTTGAACCTGTATGACTTAGCTCACCCCTCTTTCTCCAGTCAGAGTGGCCAGTTCTGTATTTCCATATTTCCCGGAGCAGCTCTTACCTCCACTCCCAAAGCCTGGGTCTCCCCAGCCACGGCCTGGCCAAGGTGTGACCAGGGCAATGACAGCCCTCTTTTGTTGCAGCCAAGCGACTGGAGACCCCAAAGGAGCTGGACGCTGACCACGAAGAGTGGACCCAGTACCGGTGCCTGTCCTTCCCAGCCAGATGGGCCCAGGGCCCAGCAGAGACAAGAAGCCAAGGAGGGGTTCAGCCCCTGAAGAGGAGCCAGAGTGTCCAGGTCCCCATCCAGCGCCACTCTCGACAAAGGTCCATGGGGCGCTGGGAAAATACACAGTCCCCTGTGGCCTTCAGCAGCCCCATAGTAAGTCCTCGCCTTTTCTGCTTTGAATTGCAAGTGGTCTCTGCTGGGGAGAAGCGAGGGAGGGCTCTGGGGTGTGAAAAAGACTGGGTAAGCCCTTAAGAGCTCTCGAAATGAGAACGCTGGGTCTTGCAGGTAATCCACATATGTGTATCATTGGGCACATGCCATTCTAGTTCATTTCAAATGTTCAGTATTTGGAAAATGGGAAATTTCCTATAAACATATAGATTTCTGACTTCTATTTTGAAAATGGAACTGGGAAAATTCTCCACACTAAGCCAGCATTTCCTTGTGGCACTAATTGGCTTGAATTAAGAAGCTGATGCTACTTAGACTCCGCGTGTAATCTTCAGTTCATCACAGTCCCCCACCCCAGCTTCTCTGTTTCTCTCC
>NW_011888811.1:7050723-7054664 GCF_000151845.1 Pteropus vampyrus
GGGTACTTTTGAAGAAGTAGAGGCACAGGTTTAGTCAAAACTCAAAGTCACGTAGCTAGGAGGTAGTAGAGCCAGGATTTGAACCTGTATGACTTAGCTCACCCCTCTTTCTCCAGTCAGAGTGGCCAGTTCTGTATTTCCATATTTCCCGGAGCAGCTCTTACCTCCACTCCCAAAGCCTGGGTCTCCCCAGCCACGGCCTGGCCAAGGTGTGACCAGGGCAATGACAGCCCTCTTTTGTTGCAGCCAAGCGACTGGAGACCCCAAAGGAGCTGGACGCTGACCACGAAGAGTGGACCCAGTACCGGTGCCTGTCCTTCCCAGCCAGATGGGCCCAGGGCCCAGCAGAGACGAGAAGCCAAGGAGGGGTTCAGCCCCTGAAGAGGAGCCAGAGTGTCCAGGTCCCCATCCAGCGTCACTCTCGACAAAGGTCCATGGGGCGCTGGGAAAATGCACAGTCCCCTGTGGCCTTCAGCAGCCCCATAGTAAGTCCTCGCCTTTTCTGCTTTGAATTGCAAGTGGTCTCTGCTGGGGAGAAGCGAGGGAGGGCTCTGGGGTGTGAAAAAGACTGGGTAAGCCCTTAAGAGCTCTCGAAATGAGAACGCTGGGTCTTGCAGGTAATCCACATATGTGTATCATTGGGCACATGCCATTCTAGTTCATTTCAAATGTTCAGTATTTGGAAAATGGGAAATTTCCTATAAACATATAGATTTCTGACTTCTATTTTGAAAATGGAACTGGGAAAATTCTCCACACTAAGCCAGCATTTCCTTGTGGCACTAATTGGCTTGAATTAAGAAGCTGATGCTACTTAGACTCCGCGTGTAATCTTCAGTTCATCACAGTCCCCCACCCCAGCTTCTCTGTTTCTCTCCCTCACTAAGCCGAGGGCCAACAGCAGGCCCATTGTGCACGTTTTCCCAGCAGTACAGTTGAGAGGAAAGAGAGATACATGTCGTGCCCATGTTTCTATAAAGTGGAAAAACAAAAGCTAAGCCTGCAAGGATGTGCATTCCAAGAAAAATGAAAGAACATGTTTTTTGTGACCATCAGTCTTAAATTGTCATGAAGCGAAGAACATGTTTGTTAGAATAACCTAGCACACATCATTCCCTGAGGTTAACTGACGGGCCCCCGTGGTCATTCGACTTTACAGCTTGGTCTGGGGCTTTTTGCATACGGTCGGTCACTTCACACTAGATCCATTGGTACAGCTATCACGAAATGCCCAGGCCGCAGATGAAAAGAGCGAGTTCATTCCCCAAGATTATACAACATTTCCTAGAAGTCAAGGCCAGAACCTGAGTCTCCTGACTCCTGCTCCATTTTACTTTCCTCTCTGCACCATGCTCTTTTGCTAGGAAACACATCATCTGGAAACTTGTGCAGCTACAGAAAAGGCCACAGAGAACCCCAGCCATGTCAAACAAGATACACAAACTGAAACAGGGACCTAAAGTGCTATTACCCCATTATTAGAATATCAGAGTTTCAAAATGAACCTTTTGGTGAATTTCCTTCAGTCTTTTATTTCCCTCATTAACGTCACATGTGACTATAGATATTTAACAGTTTTGCAGTTATAGTACATATAAATTACAGGTGCTGGGTTTTATTTATTCTGACAAGCAGTCAAAAGTATTGTCCATATTGCTACCTCATATTCATAAGCTGGGACTGTTTTCTGACTAACCAGGAAGAAGGGCTGTGAGTCTGTATGTTCTGGGTGGTTGGTTGCTTCTCTCCCTTTGATACAAAGTCAAGTTCACTCGCGTCTGTTATAGTGCACAGAAATGCAACATTAGCAACCAATAATAACTTGTTAAGACATATGATGCCCATAAACATACAAGAGGAGTGATCTATAGGTGCCTTGGGGAAGATTTTTGGTTTGTTTCTTCTCTTTGATTTTCTTAGCTAACTGGACACGCATATCGTCAAGACTCTCTCTTCTTTAATTCTGTCCGCACTAAATGGAATGCTCTTCCCTCAGCTCTTTGTCTAAATTCTTGAAGAGTAAATTCAGCACATTCTCATTAGGCACAGATTCTAAGTCTTGCACTATGTATATCTTTTGGTACTTACCACAGGCATCCCACGTGCCTGCGAATGCCTCCCCCAGGATCCAGGGGGAGAAAAAGGAAACTTTCCTTGGTAGAGCTCAGTTGAAATGCACAGATTCACTGGCCCCTGTTCAACCTGACAAATCTCAGTAGCCCAGAAAAAACTGTATCCCTGAGCCAGCCAGTGTAACTTTACTTCAGGGCCCTTAGCTGATGGTCAGTGCAAGGGACACATTAACCCCTGAGCTGTCTCCAGGTCCTGGATGTCATCATTCTACCTGGGGTGGCACTCTCTCAAGGGTAGGTCTAAGTTTATTCAGGAACAATAAGGAAATTGACACACAGACTAAAACTTAACTCTTGCTGCCTGGGCGGGTGGGAATGGTGACGTGTTCTCATTACAAACTACCATACGTGCCGTTCTACGGTCAGTTTGCTTGAAAATCTGCAGTTAGTGGGACAATAGCAACCCCAGGAAGTTGTTGAGGAGGGCACAGGGCTAAGAGTCGGGAAATGCGGGTTCTGGTTTTAGCTCTGCTACTGGCTTGCTAGATAACCTGGAGCAACATGTAAAACCTCTATCCTTACTTTGTCACCTGAAAATACTTTGCTTATAACTCACCAGCTGGTCTAAAAATCAAATGATATGTTTGTGCTCACATGTAAGGTCCCTTCCAGGTACGAATCAGGCACATTTGTGTCAGACGCCCCAGGTTTTTATCTCGGCTCCCCCATGTATTAGCTCGATGACTTTGGTCAAGTTTCTGAGCTGGAAGTCTCAATGTTCCCATCTTTAAAAAGGACTGTCGTTCTGCCTTATGAGTTTATTTTGAGTATTTAATTCTTAAAATCATGTGTTACAGACAAATGGATAACTAATAGATA
The DNA here is from genome assembly GCF_000151845.1 of Pteropus vampyrus. Taxonomy (NCBI): domain Eukaryota; kingdom Metazoa; phylum Chordata; class Mammalia; order Chiroptera; family Pteropodidae; genus Pteropus; species Pteropus vampyrus. The sequence goes on from NW_011888811.1 coordinate 7,053,675, forward strand.
TTTTAACAGATTTTTCTGAGGGAAGCTCTTTGCTTTGGACGAAGGGTCACATACCTGGAGACATGGAAGGGAAATGGGAATTGTTGTAAATATAGTGTCGAGCCCTCTCCCCCCCCAAGATTCTGGCGTATTCGGTCTAGGGTATTTTCATTTGTGATGATTCTAGTGAACAACCGAGATTGAGAACCTCTCTAAGCATACCATCACCCCACAAGAATAGTCTACATTTGTCTCACATAGGCACTTTCTATAGCTTAGAAGACACTGGCCAAAGAGGGTGATTTATGCTGCCTTAAAGGGACCTGACACTAACCTGTAAGATATCTGCGGCTGGAGTGGCCGATGCTTGAATTAGTCCACAGAGACCGTCTAGGGCGACTCTGCCCGATCCCCTCGTTCCCACCCCTGCCCACTCCGAGCAGTTCTCTGAATTTGCCGCTTCTTCTGCCCGCCCATCTGCTGCTATTGAGTTTGGTCTGATCATGCCTCGGCACCACCAGCTCTTTATTTCCCCTCCGTAAACATAGCCAGAACCTGCCTCTGAAGCCCCCGGGGTGCCAGGTCACGGCGGAGCACCCCTCCACATTCTAAAGAAGCCTGTCTTAGTTTCCTTGGCCCTTTGCTCCCAACCAAAACTAAAACGAGTATCAACAATAACAACAAAAGCTGTTGGTTTTTTTTTTTTTTTTATTTTACTACAAAAAACAAGGAAGCAATATCGGTCTTGCAATATTGCATAGTTGGCTGCTATAAAATGCAGGGTGGGGTAATATACTTATGAAAGTCGTGGGTGCTGAACCAGTGTTTAATAGGGCTGGCAGATGGAAAATGAAATGCCCTCCCTTTTTTTGTGGTCTGTAAGCAGCCAAGATTTGAGCAGAGTCTTTGTTCAGAAGTGCTACTTGCGCAATGTTTTCCAGAGCCGTCAGACCACAGATTATCTTCCTAATCATGAAATTTGCGTGGGGGCCAGTTAGGCTCCTCCAAACT
>NW_011888811.1:7054714-7056583 GCF_000151845.1 Pteropus vampyrus
AGTTTGGTCTGATCATGCCTCGGCACCACCAGCTCTTTATTTCCCCTCCGTAAACATAGCCAGAACCTGCCTCTGAAGCCCCCGGGGTGCCAGGTCACGGCGGAGCACCCCTCCACATTCTAAAGAAGCCTGTCTTAGTTTCCTTGGCCCTTTGCTCCCAACCAAAACTAAAACGAGCATCAACAATAACAACAAAAGCTGTTGGTTTTTTTTTTTTTTTTATTTTACTACAAAAAACAAGGAAGCAATATCGGTCTTGCAATATTGCATAATTGGCTGCTCTAAAATGCAGGGTGGGGTAATATACTTATGAAAGTCGTGGGTGCTGAACCAGTGTTTAATAGGGCTGGCAGATGGAAAATGAAATGCCCTCCCTTTTTTTGTGGTCTGTAAGCAGCCAAGATTTGAGCAGAGTCTTTGTTCAGAAGTGCTACTTGCGCAATGTTTTCCAGAGCCGTCAGACCACAGATTATCTTCCTAATCATGAAATTTGCGTGGGGGCCAGTTAGGCTCCTCCAAACTTCACCAACACCTGCTTCTGTGGGCATGGCCCCTCCCACCCCTCCAGAAGGAATACAGTAGAGAAAAGGAGGTGTCTTTGGCCCTCTGTCTCCTTTTTTTGAACTTGGTCTTCCTTTCTATCTCTGGAGGAGATTTGTGCAGCACTTCCAGGCCGCCCCAGGTTTGTGGGGCCAGCCCACATCCACACCCCCATGCATACTCCCACTGGAAGGTGAGGTAAGAGTCCCGATTTTATTAGCCAACCATAGAACTTGGGGGAAGTGATGTGACCACATAGGCAGGAACAGATGAAGCCTCTCAGCTGTGCTACCCTTAGCCCCCAGGGTTCCCTGTGGGGACATATGGCTGGCATGACACTGTTCACAAAGGGTGTGGTCTTGCAATATCTGGAAAACCCCCTTCTTGCCAGGCCACTAATTTTTCTCTTTGGGACTTACATTCCATTTGGGAAAAGCTAACCTTAACAATGCATGTGCTTCTATTTAAGCAAAAATCTACAAACGCTGGGCTCTCTGCCTTCTTGGATCAAACTCAGTATCATCGAGGCCACAGCATCAGCTAAGACAGACATCACTGCCTTACACAATATTTCAGCCCGCAGCCCCTCAGCAACCACAAAGGTTGTTTCCACGAGAGTAATACAACCACACGGTCAAAAGGAACCAAAAGGCAAGTGACAGGAAGGAGGTTTCGCACCCTCCTCTGTTCCCCGCCATCATTAGCAGTTCCCTGTGCCCTTCCTAGAGTTTCACCTACACAGGAGCAAACAAGTGTGGTACCCACACGAGCACGTCCTTTACTGCAAACAGAAGCATAGCATGCACGCTGTTTTGGACTTTTTTTTTCCATTTAGTGAATCTTGAGGAATATTTCGTAAATGTAGACAGCCGTTCATTGGAGCACTGTTTGATCCGATTTTAGTGGCTATTAGAATTTTGGGGGTGGTTGAAGCATCATCTGTTTATACATGTGTATGTGTTTCTAGAATATTTATTCTTAAAGCATAATTGCTAAATTGCAAGTATGTGCATTTTTTATTTTGATTGATACTTCCGAAGAGATTGGACCAGTTTAGACATACACCAACAGCAAATAGAAGGGTCTGCTACCTCTTAGCTCTGCCAGTTCTGTGTGTCTCTTTATCTATTACTCAAACTGGGATCCTCAGACCAGCAGTCTGAGCACCACGTGGGATTTTGAAGAAATTCCACTCCAGACTCGCTGCATCAGCATCTGTCTTTTAACAAGATGCCCAGTCGATGTGTGTGCACGTTACGTTTGGGAAGTGCTGGCATGGTGTTTAAGGGTTCCGCCTTTGGCATCAGGCAGAACTGGATTCAAGCCACA
>NW_011888811.1:7057173-7061811 GCF_000151845.1 Pteropus vampyrus
AAAGAGACCCCATGAATTAATCAGTGCTGAGGTAGCATGGGTGTCCTAGATAGGAGTTAGTCGACAAAGGTTTGAGTGCCTACAGTCTGCCAGGCACTGGGGACACGTTACAGTCTCTGCCCTCATGACACTTATAGACTAGAGGATAAACGGACATGCAATAAATATCCGTTAAATCGTTTTTACCTGTGTCAACACTTGGAAATGCACGATATGTAGCTTGGAGCAAAGCAGCGTGTTGTTGGAGGCTGCGCGTCAGGTGGTGCGAACACTGTCCTGTTCAGACCTGGCTCAGCGTAGTCCTGAGCAGTTCGCCGCCTTCCTCTCTGGCACTGTTTTATCATCAGGAAAAGAGGAAGCGGGGCATTGGCTTTGATGACCTCCAAGCTTGTTCTCAATTCTGGGTATCTGTGGTAAGGGTTAAAAGCATCCCATTCATGTACCCCTCCTTCCCCCTACCCCAACCCCCGAAACAAAATCTATTTCCTGAAAAAGTAAGAGTCCCATAATCCCCTTTATAATCTCATGGATGATCTGCTGAGCCCTGAGGATTAGATAAGCAAGTCTGTCCATTGGGTTTGGGATGCCAGACACTGATGACCCTGGCTGTCAGCAAGGATCAGAAGCCACTTCCTTCTCATAGGCATCTTCCCTGGCACGGAGGTTGAGAGCATGAATTCTAGAGTCAGACTATCTTGAATTAACTGAGGGGCTCTCTCCCACTTACTGTGTGACCTCAAGCAAGACACTTAATCTCCTTGGGGAACAGTTTCTTCATCTGAAATACAGAGCTAACTGGGAGGATGATAGTACTCAGATAATGTTGCTGTCAGACGCAGCGAGACAGTGGATGAACCCAGAACACAAGCACTCCGTGAATGGGAACTGTCATTACCAGGATGAGAAATGGTCTCGGGGTTCCCTGAGTAGTGTTGGTAAACTGATGACCAGCCCTGGGTGGAGCTTCGAATCTGGTTAGAGGAGTTTGCAGGAGCATTAATGGGGGAACACAGCTACTTTACCATGACCACAGAAAGGAAAAACTCTACACTCAATCAAAAGGTCTGACATTGATTCTAGCTCTATGTTAACTCACTGGGTGACAATGGTCAAGTTATCCCATTTCTCTGAGTTTCAGTTAAGTTGGGACTAGTCTCATGTCAACTTGGGGCTCTTGAGAACCCAGTGAGGTCACATAAATGACACTGTTAGGGAAGGCAGGAAGTTTCATCAACGAGAGCTCCTGCCACAAAGACTGGGCTCAGAGGCAGAGAGACTGAATGGTGTTTGCTCCCTTCCCAGGCTTTCTGCAAATAGTGACTCCACACGGAGTGGGTGGTTCACCAGTACTTACTGGGCAATGAAAGGCAGTGCAGACGATGCGCTTTAACTAACATCTAGCATCTTCTTTGTAATAAATACACTTTTCCTGGATGCTGTCTTAAAATAGTATGAACAAGATGCAGGTGTGAGAGCTGACTCTTGGAGAGCAGCCCAGTGCAGGTTGGAACTGTGACGAGTCTGTGCTCCACCACATTTGGTCTGTTTCCTCCAGTGTCCCTGCCTTGCTGGAAAACCCAGCTCTCACCTCTCAACCAGGTACCTGGGTTTCCTCCTGTGCCTCACCCTAAGAAGGATAGAACCTGACTTCCTGCATTCGGTGGTCCGAGGAGACACAGACTGAAGACTTTTTCCTCCATGGGATTTTAGTTTTAAATGTCAACTTGGGTTTTTATTTGTAAAGCCTGCTAGTTCATCGGCCCTCAGTCTTCACCCTGTGTGAATCAATCAAGATTCCCTCAGTCTGTCTTTCCAGCCATTGACTCTCTTCTATTTTTTTAAAAATAAATATATATATTTTTTTTCAGTTATAGTTGACATACAATATTAGTTTCAGGTGTACAACATAGTGATTAGACATCTATATAACTCATGGAGTGATCGCCCCAATAAATCTAGTATGCATCTGACACCATACATAGTTATCACAGTATTATTGACTATACTTTATGCTATACTTTACAGCTCCACGACTATCTCATAACTACCAATTTGTACCTCTTAATCTCATCCCCTTTTTCACCAGCCTCCCCAACCCCCCTCCCATCCACTCTCTTCTAAATGTTAAACTGAACTCTGAACACTGATAGCAATGGTCTTATTAAGTGGAAACTTCTTTCCTGAATGGCTTTTGTCGCAGATAACTATCAGGGGCCAGTGTTTGTTGAACTTCTACTTTAAACAAAGCAGTAGTCAGAGCTATAGAAGACACAACTTTATAGAAAATGCAGCCTCTGTCTTTGAGGCTCTACCCTCATTCTAGAGAGGACATGATCAATCTGAATTTAATACGTAGTAAATTCCAAAGAATGATACAAGTTACACAAAGATGGCAAAAATTGGGAACCCATGAGTCAGATCGAGCCCCCACCCCCCCTAAAAAAAAAAGTTCTCACATCATCTCTGCTTTATCTTGAAAAATCAAGAGACGTGGCAGACATGACCAGCACCAGAGCACTTCACCAGCAGAGCAGCTGCCATTTGTTAGGTGGGGTGGGACTTGGCCGGCCTCACCATCCCGTGTCATCGTCTGGACCTTGGCCCACTTTCTCAGTCACCGCACTGCCTGACTCCTGTGCCCACTCCGAGTTCAGGGACCTGCTACTGCAGCTCAGAGGACAGAAAACTCGCTGTGGGCCGGATAAGATCTCACAAACCCATGGTACCTGTCATGGTTATTAAAGTCGAGGCAGGAGTTTGGTAGACAGGACAGGAAGTTTCAAACAGGGTGAGATCAGGGGCATAGGAGGGGAATATTCATCCAGGAGGCAGCATGCAGACCGTGGGCCGCGCCGAGCGTCCGCTTTGAGAAGTGGCGGGAGTAGTGAGTGGAAGCTCAGGCTGAGGGAGAATTTAGAGGCTGAGTGACTGGATCAGGCCCCCAGTGAGAGAGCTCCTGAAGGTGCACTGAGCTCCAACATGCCCCAAGGAAACCGGTGTCTTAGGAATATGCATGGGTGATACATGTGGAGGGTTAGAAGGAAAAGATGTGAAGCAGCACCATCAGCTTAGAGGTGATGCAGAAATCCAGGATGGAGGGCTAGAGGATTTGAGCCTGCTTGGAGGCATCAGGAATGAAAGACAAATGGTGGGGAGACACTGTGAGGGAAGAACCGCCAGAGCCTGTACATGATGGATATGTGGGGTGAGGGAAGGGAGGAATCAAATAAGAATCTGTAATGAGCAGGCTTGTGGGAGGGGGAGACATACTAGATTCAAGATGCCGGGAAGACTGCATCATCCCTGCCCCAGACATACAAAGAACCTGCTGGAGGGGGCCTTCCTCCCCTCCCTTCAGGAAAGACCCTCACCCAAGCCTTTCTTTCCCAGGAAAAAGATGTGACTCCAGATAAAAACCTACTGACCAAGGTGCGAGATGCTGCCCTGTGGCTGGAGACTTTGCCAGACTCCAGACCCGCCAAGCCTTCCCTCTCCACCAGCTCCTACGTCGCTGACTTCTTCCTCGCCCTGACCATCTGCAACTCCGTCATGGTCTCCACGACCTCCGAGCCCAGGCAGAGGGTGAGGACTGATGACGGTGGGGGTGGAGGGAGGAGCAGGGGCGAGGGATGAAGCCCTGAACCAGGAGATAAGACCCTTGAGCCCTGGCCACAGTGTCATCATTTCATCACTGAGACTTTGAGTAGATCTCTTACCCTTTCTGGGCCTCCGTTTCCTCATTTTAAAATGTAACTGGAAACGTTATGTATGAGACGTCTGTGTACCTTTCAGATTTTGTGTCGGTCTGTCTGCAGGGTAGATATTAAGAGCTAATATTTACCGAGCAATTGTTACCTGGCAGCCTTCAGCTGTATTATCGTCTAATCCTCACAACCCAGCAGCCCTATGAGGTATGGCTTTCGATTTCACAAGTGAAGAAACAGTGGCTCAGAGAACTTGAGTAACTTAGTAAAAGATACATGGTTAATACTTGGCAGAACCATCTCGTGTGACTCCATGCCATTATGTCCTACTGGTCTCAGCTTTTACACGGGAGTTAAATAATTAACACCACGTGCGATGTTTTGCCAATTGAGAGAGAATGCAGCTAGATGGCCATTTATAGAAGGGTATGCTGTGAATTGTTTTTTAGTACTGAAGATAGCTTTGTCTTCGATTATCCACAAACTCTCACCCAAGCTACTTTGTGACTGATGTGAATAATTGGGTGTTACATCTCATGTCTAGGAAGTCAAGAAAAAGAAGGTTCTCTCAGGCACAAACCCATAGCTTCCTCTTATTACACCCAGACCCAGACCACCTTGAAAAGTCACTTCAGTTCTGGAAAGGTCCCCAGAATATCAGAAGTCTTCGGGGAGCTTTGAGAGGCAGGTGGCGTTATCGGAGAAATTAACTCTATTTTCAAGAGGGGAAGAAGTACCCTTCTGGAAGGGCAGCATCCACCTCTCGATTTTTATATTCATGGGGAAGCTTTAGCTGGTGGGTAGCTGAAGAGCCCAACCTCTGGCGTCAGACAGAACCAGATTGGAGTCCCGGTTCTCCTACCCGCACACTGGGTGATCATGGCCAATTTATTTAACCTCTTCGTGCCTCAGTTTCTCATCCATAAATTGGGAT
>NW_011888811.1:7061861-7089644 GCF_000151845.1 Pteropus vampyrus
GTCTTAGGAATATGCATGGGTGATACATGTGGAGGGTTAGAAGGAAAAGATGTGAAGCAGCACCATCAGCTTAGAGGTGATGCAGAAATCCAGGATGGAGGGCTAGAGGATTTGAGCCTGCTTGGAGGCATCAGGAATGAAAGACAAATGGTGGGGAGACACTGTGAGGGAAGAACCGCCAGAGCCTGTACATGATGGATATGTGGGGTGAGGGAAGGGAGGAATCAAATAAGAATCTGTAATGAGCAGGCTTGTGGGAGGGGGAGACATACTAGATTCAAGATGCCGGGAAGACTGCATCATCCCTGCCCCAGACATACAAAGAACCTGCTGGAGGGGGCCTTCCTCCCCTCCCTTCAGGAAAGACCCTCACCCAAGCCTTTCTTTCCCAGGAAAAAGATGTGACTCCAGATAAAAACCTACTGACCAAGGTGCGAGATGCTGCCCTGTGGCTGGAGACTTTGCCAGACTCCAGACCCGCCAAGCCTTCCCTCTCCACCAGCTCCTACGTCGCTGACTTCTTCCTCGCCCTGACCATCTGCAACTCCGTCATGGTCTCCACGACCTCCGAGCCCAGGCAGAGGGTGAGGACTGATGACGGTGGGGGTGGAGGGAGGAGCAGGGGCGAGGGATGAAGCCCTGAACCAGGAGATAAGACCCTTGAGCCCTGGCCACAGTGTCATCATTTCATCACTGAGACTTTGAGTAGATCTCTTACCCTTTCTGGGCCTCCGTTTCCTCATTTTAAAATGTAACTGGAAACGTTATGTATGAGACGTCTGTGTACCTTTCAGATTTTGTGTCGGTCTGTCTGCAGGGTAGATATTAAGAGCTAATATTTACCGAGCAATTGTTACCTGGCAGCCTTCAGCTGTATTATCGTCTAATCCTCACAACCCAGCAGCCCTATGAGGTATGGCTTTCGATTTCACAAGTGAAGAAACAGTGGCTCAGAGAACTTGAGTAACTTAGTAAAAGATACATGGTTAATACTTGGCAGAACCATCTCGTGTGACTCCATGCCATTATGTCCTACTGGTCTCAGCTTTTACACGGGAGTTAAATAATTAACACCACGTGCGATGTTTTGCCAATTGAGAGAGAATGCAGCTAGATGGCCATTTATAGAAGGGTATGCTGTGAATTGTTTTTTAGTACTGAAGATAGCTTTGTCTTCGATTATCCACAAACTCTCACCCAAGCTACTTTGTGACTGATGTGAATAATTGGGTGTTACATCTCATGTCTAGGAAGTCAAGAAAAAGAAGGTTCTCTCAGGCACAAACCCATAGCTTCCTCTTATTACACCCAGACCCAGACCACCTTGAAAAGTCACTTCAGTTCTGGAAAGGTCCCCAGAATATCAGAAGTCTTCAGGGAGCTTTGAGAGGCAGGTGGCGTTATCGGAGAAATTAACTCTATTTTCAAGAGGGGAAGAAGTACCCTTCTGGAAGGGCAGCATCCACCTCTCGATTTTTATATTCATGGGGAAGCTTTAGCTGGTGGGTAGCTGAAGAGCCCAACCTCTGGCGTCAGACAGAACCAGATTGGAGTCCCGGTTCTCCTACCCGCACACTGGGTGATCATGGCCAATTTATTTAACCTCTTCGTGCCTCAGTTTCTCATCCATAAATTGGGATGATAACATCTCATAAAGTCGCTGGGAGGGTGAAATGAGACGCTGCATGCAAAGATAGAGGCTATGGTAAGGGTGTGGGGAATGTGCACTCTTGCTGTGGGTCTGACTTTGGCCTCCTTTTCTTTCCTTTACCCCTGATAGAGGGGGGAGGGCCATTGCCAATCCCAAGAATGTCAGGGCTGGAGGAAGCATCTGGCCTAAGTCCTTCATTTTATAGGCGGGTAAACTGAGGCTCACCTAGGCGAGAAGACCCGCCCAAATCACAGGCCAAAATAATGCATTCACTGCAAAACGACCTTCAGATTCTGCCATGACCTTCATATTCGGCCATAAGATTCCGCTTGATACTTTTTTCCGACATGAAGGGTAACATCTTCCTTCTCTCCTTTGATCTCAAGGTCACCATGCCACCCTCCACCAAGGCTCTGGGAATATCCCTGGAGAAGATTCAGCAGCTCTTCCAGAAGTTGAAGCTTTCGAGCCTCAGCCACTCATTCTCATCCACTGCGCCCTCTGACACCGACCTGGAGGAGAGTTTGGGGACCAATGTGCCTACCACAGACTCGGAAGAAAGAGACGATGCGTCCATGTGCAGTGAAGGCTACTCCACCGACGGTGGCTCGAGGAGCAGCACGTGGGACCAGAGTGAGGCCCCGGCGTCTGGGTCGGACATGTCCTTGGAGGAGGTGCCAGAGGGCCCGGCCAGCCCCGAGCTCTGTTACGAAGCCGAGAGCCCTGACGAGGCTGCCCTGGTCCATGCCGCCCGTGCCTACAGCGTCACGCTGGTGTCCCGGACGCCCAGTCAGGTGACTGTGCGCTTGCCCCAGGGCACCTGCCTCACCTTTGACGTCCTCTGCACCCTGGGCTTCGACTCCGTCAGGAAGAGAATGTCCGTGGTCGTCAGGCACCCGCTCACCAGCGAGATCATTGTCTACACCAAGGGCGCCGACTCGGTGATCATGGACCTGCTGGGAGACCCAGCCTGCGGTGAGTCCCGCCCTCCGGGGCACCAGGGAAAGGGGCTTCGTGGTTTAAGAGGCTGTGCGGAACGGTCATGATGAGCTCAGTCATAGTGTCACTCGGCCCAGCAGGTGCCAGTCAGAGCATGGGCCCACAAGACGCTCCCCTCAAAGCCACTTCCTTAACACACATTTACATTCTACATCTCGTTGACCTGGAGAATCACAGGACTCAGCGGCTTATTAAAGACCTTGGTCTTGTCATAGAAAAGCCTCTTTCACTTTTCATCCCAGTTTCCAGTTTTCCAAAGTCATTTAAACATGGATTATCCATACACAATTACACAGAATATCCATTAACATACCCTAGAGCACAGTGTGGTCCTAACTCTTAAGTTTTGGAGAGAGGCCACCTGAGCCCAGACAAGGAAGTGACCCAAGAGAGGCAGCCCAGCTAAGCAGCAGAAACCCTAGGCCCAGGCATCCTGAAACCCAGTTCAGAGCTCCCTGCCCGCTGCCAGAAAATTCCACGCCAGGCTCACTTCACTCTGGGAAGCCTCAAGTGTCCTTTGTCATCCTTTCCCCCAGCCTCCCCGAAATGGATTTTCAGAAACTTGCACCAAGCCAGAAAAATGTTCCAAAGTCCCTACATATCAGTGTCCAATTTGGGAGCAGCATGAATTAGTGTGCAGACGCTTCTCGATTGCTAACAAGGAGAAGACAGTTATGGGACTATGATTCTCCCGGGGTAGGAGATTCCAGCCAAGCTGTAGAACTGCCCAGGCAGCCCTGTGCCTCCTGCGTTATCAGCTGTGGATCAGAGCCAAGAGGTTCATGGGGATTGATGAGTGTTTAGAATGGGAAGGGAGCTAATTAGGTCTCTTTATCCCCAGACTCTGGCAGACAAGTGAAATCAGGGTTTCTGAGTCAAGGGAGCCTCGACACTCTATCCCTGGGCAACAACCATCCGAGCTGCCCTGGAGATGTTTTTTTATTTGTTCCTCTCCTGACTGCAAAATAGATTAGCGATGCCTCCAATAAAAGACACATGAGCAATGTTACTATTTAGCACTGAGAAGTAACGCTTGGAAACAGAGGGGAAAGAAATAATTCCCGGTTTAATATATTTATGGTGTTTGAACATTCATTTTGACCCTGAGGTTTCTGGTAGCCTGAGCAAAAAGGTCAACTCAAAGGCACACAGGTAGAAGGCAAAAGAATTTAATCTCAGGCGATGATGCCTTTGAAAATAAAATACTGTAAATAGTGCTCAATAAGGCAATGCATAAAGACTGTGTTCAAGGCACCAGAAAAACAGGAGCACCTGAAAAATTAGAAAATAATCTTTGGTGAAAGGGTTTTTATAGTGCATAAAAACAGCCTTGGAATTGTATCATAGGAAAAATCAGCTCGTTGGGCTTTCTTATCTTACATTTAATAATTGTATTTTTAATTTTGCATCGCATGGGGGTATGAATGAGGTGCACGAAGTCTGTTTACTGCTTATGGCCTCTGAAGATCTCAATTTAGCACTGGTAAAGGATTCTGAAGTTTTTTCCAAGCTCAGCTTTACAAAGTGCTTCAACCGATTAGTGATGTCTGTGACATCTTAGATAAAGAAGTGGTAATGGCATCAATCCCGCCCCATACCTGCCAACCCCAGATGAAAACCTCTTTTTATCTGATAGATAAAAGCACTGAGATTTCAAGAGAAAACAATAAATTTCTTCTAAAAGAAATATATTAGGTAGGACTTCATAGAGGGGACTTTGAGCAGCACAATGAAATATTTTTCAATCTAAACACTAAATTTATAGGAAATGCAAAATATTTTTTCTAAGACCATCTCTCGTCTAGAAAGAAAAGTTATCTCAGCAAACCCAATGTGGTGAAGAACTTAGCAATGAGACTCAGGTCCATAGCTATCTTGAGACCTAATGTGATATAAGCACCAAAGTAGAGGCAGTGATGGATAGCATGCCCGACACTTAGCAGACAGTGGGTCGTCCAAGGCTAAATGGCTACAAAGGAACACCTGAGGTGATAATAAGACTTCAGACTTCTGTTTCCCCGATTCAGCAGGGCTTCCACCGACCATGGGAAACTCTCTTATTTAAAAGTTCCCAGGTGATTCTGATGCAAACAGATGTTTAGGAACAATACCTTAGGCCACCTGCCCTCCTTAAGTAGTACTTTTCTCGGTCAGGCTTTTGGTGACCAGCTAGAGGGAGCAAACAGTTTAAGGACACCTTCCCAGGCACCCTGCCAGCCGGAAGGGCTCCATGTTCCTGGAGAGGTCCGTGAGGTGACTGCTCCTCTGAAGCCTTCGGAGCTAGGGACGGGGATCCCTAAGTATCTGTACGTGATCTCATGGGGGACACTGACTATTTGACAGAGACTGACACTGCTGTGGAAAAAAGGATGAGGAAGATCCGAGCCTGGACTCAGAGGCATCTGGACTTGTATGCAAGAGACGGCTTGCGGACGCTGTGCATCGCCAAGAAGGTGAGCCTCGTGTGCGCACGGCCCAACGGCAGCAGCCCTGACGCCGCCTTCTCTGTTTTTCGAAGACCCTTGATGTTGGCTGCTTTAATATAGTCACGATTTGCTATTTTGATTTACCACGGAGGCCCACGGCTGTGACAATTTTGCCATGGCAGAAATCTGAATGGCGAGGTCCCTTATCAATGTGGCTTTTTGGTTTCCTGCTTTTCGTTGTATATAGAATTGGTAAATCACAACTCATAAAACATCTTAATGTTATAATTTTGCCTTCAGTTTTAAACTTTGCATTATTTGCATGAATTTGAAATTTGGGAGATTTTCTTTGATCACATAAAAATCTCAATTTCTGGTTTCTCTGGATAATTTAGAGGATCTGGCAAACTGGGTCTCCATTCTCAAATGGCAGCAAATAGCCAGAGCCATGTAGCAGCCGATCCCTTTGGTGAGAAACAAATTGCGCTGTGTTCTGTGATTGATCACAGTCCCCACCATTCCCTATAACTTTAACCTTGGCCCAGCCATAGCATATAGATTACCCGCCTCATGTCCTACGGGTCTTTGACTTTGAAGCCCCTAAAAGGGAGGCAGGCAAAGAGCCATGAATCCCAGAGCAGGGGTATCCGATGAGGCATCTAAAATCAGGTAGCGGAGCTATATATTTCTAGGTAGCTAGACTTATTTCTCCTCCATAAACCCCCCTAGCTCTTCATCTTTTTATGGCGCTTAGTGCAACGTAGTGTTTAAGAGCATCCACTTTAAAGCCTGACCTACCTGGGCACAAGTCCCAGTCTCACCACTCACCTGTCGTGTGACCTTGGGCAATTTCTTCACCCTTCTGAGTTCTGGACTTTCTTATCTGTCAAATGGTGCTCATGCCCCTACGTCATGTACGGACCCTGGGACAGTGACACCACTGTGCTCACCACTAACGATGCTTACTACTCTGTAGGTGGTAATTACACCCTTACCACCTTCTAGTTTCCGTTGAAATTACTTGTGCCTGTTTTGCTTCCTCTAAAAAGACTGTGAATTCCTTGTGCCTGTTTTGCTTCCTCTAATAAGACTGTGAAAGGCCTACCTGTGTTCTCTTGGTTTTCCCTATAGTGACATGTACAGAAGAAAAACCAAGGAATATTTGATGCTTGGACAAAAGGCTCATTCATTGCTCTAAGAGACAGTATGCATGTAGTGCCAACAGAGGGGTCTAAGGGTGCCCTGAGACACCAAGAGAGGAAGCTATGCCCCTAGTTGGATTCTCCCAGCTTTGGGGCACCACCTTCAATAGCAGGTGGAACAGTCTACCAGGCCGTGCAAGATCTGGCTGCTGAGAACCTTACCAGCCTCATTGTTGGCTCCTTCTGCCTGGCTTTCCATCTTTCAGCCAACTGGTATGGTCGAACAAAGCCACGTTCATTGCTATTTTACAGTCTTTGTACTTGCCCCTCCCCATGACTGAACTCTTCTCATCACTGGATCTCAACTTGCACATCACCTTCTCTAAGAGACCTGAAGATCCCACTGAAATAGCCCCTCTTCCCGCCACCATCCTCCCACCCAGTCATGCTTAATCATATCGTCCTCTTTATTTTCTATACAGAACTCCCTGAAATGATCGGTTCTTTTAATTTACTTGGATAATGTGTCTCCTCCTTCAGCGGCACATAAGCCCAGGCATGCAGGATCTTGTCTGTCTTGATCATTGCTCTATCTCTAGCGCCCAGAGCAGGGCAGGGGCTCAATGAATGGTTGGTGATAATGTAACACGAGAATCAATCCTTCATTGATTCATGCGTTTTAAAAAAAATCATCATTGAGGAGAAAGCCACATTTGACTGTGTAGTGAAGCCCAGACAGCCCGTAGGATGCCCAGAGTGCGGGGAGGGAGAGGGATTCACCTGGGGCTGTGAATGAGCCTGTGCCTGCCCTGTAGGTTGTGAGTGAGGAGGACTTCCAGCGATGGGCCAGTTTCCGGCGTGAGGCCGAGGCATCCCTCGAGAACCGCGATGAGCTTCTGATGGAGACAGCACAATGTCTGGAGAACCAGCTCACCTTACTCGGTAGGTAAAAATAAGTTCTCATTAAACGAAAAATAGGAATGCTGCAAGCCGGAAAGGGAGTTCTTGGCCCTGATTCTGACACCGCTACAACGGTCTCATTTGGAGCCTTCCCCGGGGTGCCCTGGCACTCGGCACCATGGGCTGTGCAAGTGTCCGACCAGGCTCCATGGACAACTTCCTGGGGGTGCCCAGGAGCCTCCTGCACTCCCTGCTGGGAGACACCCAGGACTTTGGTGGCTTCCTCTCCACTCATTCAATTGTTTATTGAGCATCGATTATGTGCCAAGTAGCCAACTAGGCATTGGAGCTACAATAAGGAAAAAGAGCCCCAAGCCCTGTCCCGTCCCTCCCCCGCCCCAAGGTTCAGAGTCTAGCAAGGAAACTGAATGATTAAATAAGTAACTTCAACAGAGTGTGATGAAGGCGGGGCTGGAAGATGTGCTGGGTGGGATGGAAGCATAAAGTAGAAAGGGCCAACGTCGCCTTGGGCCGAGGAGGGTGCAGGAAGCCAGAACCGAAGGAGGAGAGGCAAAGGCTGCTCAGGCAAAGGGGGAAGTGTTCCAGGTGGAGGGAAGGGCCCAGCGAAGGCCCGGAGGTGAGAAAGCTGGGCTGGCCTGTAGCGCAGAGATTATAAAGGGCCATCTGAATCACACGCTACAAGTTTGGAGGGGAAGGGATTAAAAGCAAGGACGGTGTTGTGTTTTACAAAACTTACTCGGGGCCGCTGTTGGAGGGAAGTTACGTCGATACGCTGGGGGAAAGCCGTGGAGCATGGAGACCACAGTTATGAGGCAGTGTTGTATTTCTGCTGGAGGAAAAGTACTGTCGAGGGAAAAGGGGGAGGCTTTACTTATCAGGATTAATCCCCTCACAGCTCGGGAGCAAGATCTAGGAAAGGCTGTGCGGGAACAGCATGCACACACTGGCCACGTGGCAGAAGCTTTCTTTCATCCTGGAGGGCAGTGCTGACCTGGGGACAAGGGTCACGTCTTAGCCCTGTCAATACCTTGCCGTGTGCCCAGGGACACACCCCCGCACCCCTCCGAGCCTTAGTTTCTCTGGATAAAACAGACTCTTCCAGGCTGCGCAGCGGGTGGGGTACAAGGGTAAAGACCCAGCGTGGCTCTAAGAAGAGGTGTCTTTGTGTGTAAAGGTGGCAGCAAAGTCTGGAAAGACGGGTGGCAGGCCGTGGGGGGAGCTTTCCTCCCACGTCCTGCAGCTTCTGTTTCCTGTTTTGACTGCAGGGGCCCTTGCCTGCTGCCTCAGGAGGCCCCCTTGAAAGCTGGCCACCAGAACTCATTTTAACAGGAACCAGAGGATAGCTAGGCCAGACAGCTCTGTTTACTTGCCACACCAGGCCACAGTAATGTCATCCCATTAGCGCAATGATCCCCCGCTTGCCCCCCTGAGGTTTATTTTGTTTTGAGGAGCACTCTGGTCTCGGTAAGAAGTGCTGCTCAGCTGGTCCTGCAAGAAAGTGAAGATACTTGTCAGGACCTGTCAGCTTCCTTGGCCGGGAAAGGTTTTCACAGCCTTCCTGTTTCATTTTCTCTTTCACACAAATAAATGTGTTTTTCCTCCTCTTCCCTTCACTCTGCCTCCCTATAATATAAATTAGCTTCAGTGCCTCACCTTCCAGGCTAACGCTTGGAGGGAAAGATGAGGCTCAAGCGATTGCCCTTCCTGAGGTTGCTCACCCTCACGTTTGTCCCTCACACACACGACAGTGCGGGATAGCAGGTGGCTTCCTTTCCTCAGGGAGGCTTGGGGAGGAGAGGACTGGGGCTGGGAAGAGATTTCATCTTGCCACCAAGAAACTGCCATGCCGGTTCGAAGCAGCCTTGCACTCACGCTCAGTCCCATGATGTAAAATGATCTTTTCGCTATGCATCCAGCATAGCTGCTTTGCCAACCTATTGTCACTTGGAATTATTAAAAGAAATGAAATGCCTTGCTCCTGCCCAGAGTGAAATGGGTAGCCATTCATCTGTGGTCTGAAATGAATCTCAATTTAAAGGCTGGTTTATTTTTGCTTAATCACCCAGCAGCTATATGATATTTGGGTATCTATTCATCGGGGCTGGTGCAAAGCTTGAGAGGATTCAAAAATTATGGAAGCTGAGTGTTTAATTCTCTCCAAGAACATTTTCGAAATCCTGAGTCTCTATTAATTCTGCTGTGAGTAGTTGCAAAGATGTCAGTCTCTCCCCTTCTCTCCACTCCCACTGCCTCTCCAACGTCAGCTCTCCTGCTCAGCCTCCAACTTTTGGTCCTGAATTCACCCTGCTTCCTCCAAACTCCAATCCATTCTCTAGAATAATCTTCTTAAAACTCAAAACCGATCCCGTCGCTCTTCCAACTCAAGTCCCTTTAACAGCCTTCCTGGCTACCAAATAATTCCCAGTCCCTTACCGCCCTCCCCAGGCTCTGCGTGATCAGCACCTCACCTCCCTTCCAGGCTTCATCTGCCGCCCCGGACTCTGCCTCCCTTTCTGTGTCCTCTCTTACTCTGACCCCTCAGTCGTTACACGTGCTGATCCCTCTGCCTGTAATTAATTCTCTTCCTTCTCCACCTCTTGGTTTTATCTTCCAAGTCTAGGCTTAAACGGCACTTCCTCAGCAAGGCCTTCCCTGACCTTCCACATGAAGTTTGGGCCTCCCGATATGTGCTCACATGGCACCTCTGCTCTCCTCATATAGCTCAGTTATATACGCTTATTCAACAGGCCTCAGAGCTCCAAGAGGGTAGGACCAGCTCTATCTCACTGTTGTGTCCCGGGTGCTTAGCACAGCCTACAACGTGCAAGATGCTTAATAATTATTGCCTGGCTTGATAGGGCTTTGGGCTGAACGTGATCTCTGGTGTCTCTGATCATTCCAGGAGCCACTGGAATCGAAGACCGGCTGCAGGAAGGAGTTCCAGACACAGTCGCTGCTCTGCGGGAAGCTGGGATCCAGCTCTGGGTGTTGACTGGAGATAAGCAGGAGACAGCAGTCAACATTGCCTATTCCTGCAGACTGCTGGATCAGACCAACACTGTCTATTCCATTAACACAGAAAGTCAGGTGAGGCCAACGAAGACCAAGTGCAGAGCAGCCCCTAGGCCAAGAGGAGACAGGCTTATGGGCAGGATTTGGGTACACGGGGAAGTGCCCCACCCCAAAATCTTAAGAGCTCAGAGCGTACCGGAAGTCATCCAGCCCAGTATTCTCTACCTCATCCCCACACATGGTTGACCAGTGTATTTATATTATGTCTAGCAGTATATATTAGAAAATTTTGCCTCTCCCGAATTCTATCCTTGGCCTAGGCTAGTCTCCCTGTTCCACAGATGAGGGAACAAGATCACTGAGGCTAATCACCTGTCCAGGGTCACCCTGGTAGTTTCTAAAAGACTAACGGGAATGCGGTCCCCTGCAGGCCCATGCCATCTTCATGATACCATACTGTTTGCTCACAGAACCTCAACTGTTCATTTATTATACTTTGGATTAATTCATCCATTGAAAACACGCCAATTAAACTGCAATTATTCTAAACATTCTCAGAAGCTTCTAGATCAATGGTCCCCAAACCTGTCACTTCAGAGCAATCTTCAAGATTTTGGCCAAAATCTACATATTACTTGTACTATTTTTTTATTTCATGATTTCATTTAAATTGACTCACTTCGAACATTTTAAAATTTATCTTTAGAAGAAACTTTTGGCACAACAGTAAATGAAAAATCATCATCCTGTGCCATGGATTAAAGAGCAATGCTAAGTAAAGACCATGTGAGCGAAACATGCCATCAAACCTGATAATGCAGTTGAACAAAAGTGCCGTTTACAGAAGGTAAAGAGTATTAAGGAGATATTTAAAACCCAAATCTGACTTTATATTTGATATAATCAAAAGTAATGGAGAACTGATAAGAGGAAATTACGTTTTCACTGTTTCAAGGTAAACATCAGAAAAAAATGTTTCTTTCAACCAATAAGACTTTCACATCCATAGTCAGTTTTAACCACTATGATGACAAACACATTCATAGCAACAGATAAACACATAGTTAATGTACTTTTTTCAATTAAGAAGGCACAGTTTAAATAGGAATGATCTGCCTCCACTACTAAGTCGGATGACCTTGGGCAAGTTCCTAAAGTTTCACTGTGTCAATTTCCTCATCTCTAAACTAAAGCCAGTACCACCTGCCCTCCACCCGCCACACAGTAATGCTCTGAGGAGCAGAGAGAACTAAAATGCTGTAGAGAGCATTGCCCCAGCATGACATGTTGCCATTTTTTCCCCCATCGGGTTAGTATTATTATCTTATGCCATCCCGTATCGGTCCTCATCTTGCTGAGCTATTTCCGCTCCCATTCCCAAGCAATCTCTTCTATTTTGGCCATTAATTTGACTCCAAATTAATATTGCCTTGATGCCGTTTGAAATATTGCAGAGAGATGTGAAAACTGGAGGATAATTCCTTGTTAAGTAACCTAGAGTCTTGTAACTATTTTACTAAAGGGTAAAGTGAGATTTTCAACCTATGTTTCCAATGCTGCTTACTAATACCAAATTTATTATTCTGCCTCGTTACAGGAAACCTGCGCATCCATCCTCAACTGCGCACTGGAAGAGGTAAAGCAATTTTATGGCCCACGGGAGCCAGACCACAAGTTCTTTGGGTTCGGCCCGCCTTCTGAGAAACCTCCCTATGCCTCAAGAGCTGCAGTTCCAGAAGTTGGATTGGTCATCGATGGGAAGACTCTGAATGCCATTCTCCAGGGAAAGCTGGAGGAGAAATTTCTGGAGTTAACTCAATACTGCCGGTCTGTCCTGTGCTGCCACTCCACCCCGCTCCAGAAGAGCATGATAGTCAAGCTGGTGCGAGACAAGTTGAGCGTCATGACCCTCGCCATAGGTACCCATCATGCTGAGATGTGGGTGGCAGTTTGGCAAGGCCAGTCTGAAAAGAGGCCTGGACGGGAGGTGGAGATTTGGGCATCAAAGTCAAGATGCTTAGGCTGAGGGTCATCATCACAGAGGGAAAGACTTCAAAGTGACAATCAGGTTGTGGCAGTCAGGAGATAAAGCAGAGGCTGAGCAGAGTGGGAGAGCAAATCAGTTTCCGGGATCAGCAGGTGAGCTAAGGAAATATCAAGCTTGGATGGAGGGCAAAGCCAAGAGGGACCTCTAATTCAGAACATCCGTGCAGCTCAATAATATACACTCAGGCCAACTCAGTTCTGGAGTGTAGACCGTTTCCCCTTCAATACTTGACACATGGCACAATAATACTATGTAGCTCAGGTATTTGTGGCTTTGATATTCTGCTGTGTATTGAGGGCTGGTGGGGAGATTTTAAAAGCTGGGCCTGTCCCATATTTAATTTTGTACGTCCATTACTAAATACAAAGCCCAGCACAAAGCGTACACTCAGCTAACTGCTGGCTTGTCGGTCGATGAAGAATTCCTCATACGACACTAAACTTTAATTGTGGTTGAGGCAGAGAAATGAACACTGTACTTACTTCAAATCTCCCAGGAAAACCAGTCCCGGTTCACAAGAATCTTCGTGATCTGATTTCCATTACCCCCGCCCCGCCCAGCCATCTTCCTCTCCCCAACACTCAGCACTCCGTGTTCCAACCAAACGAAACCGCTTCCCATTCTCCATGAGCCTGTCCTCTCTCTCTCTTTCACTTCCAAGCCTTTGCATAAGCTCTTTCCTCTTTAAAACCCTCCTCTGATCCCACCTAACCTTCCTTGTCTCTGGGAGCTCCTGTAGTACACAGCCCTCATAGCTCCAAAATACTGTTATGCTTTCTACAGTGGCCTGCTCAGGAGACCATGAGTTGTTTGTGTAGCGGGACAGACTTATTCATCATTTCATCCCATGCCCAGCACATACCAGGAACACAGTAAACAGTGAATTCATTTGGGAACATTCTTACAGATGGTTCCAGGTTCTCTTCCTCCTATACAGACATGGGAAGAGATTTTCTTTCCTGGAATTCCAAATTAGAGGCCTACTATACATTGTTTTCTTCTCCTGGTCTTTGTGTAAAAGCAGTTAAAAAAAAGTAAAAAGGAGTGGGCAGAAAGAATACAGAGAGCAGAGTGTTAGCAGCTGCATTCTGATTTTATTCCCCTGAATTGTCCTCTTCAAAACTTTAGACACACAATGCAACAGCCCAGGCTTGATTCCCTGGGGTAAGGGATGGTCTTCACTCCCATACCAACAAGGCAGGAAATAGCATGATCATACACATCTATTCCCACTGGTATGCTAACAGGTTAAAGGGTGAGTTTGTTCTGCTGTGGGGAAGATTATAAAGTTATACATTGCTCTCCTCTCAAGAAAAAAATTATAATAAGAATAATGGCTACTTATAATAACCAAATTTTTAAAAATCGATAAATTTCGTTGCCAAATAATGAGAGTAAGAGACTACCCCAATTCCACATTTTGTGATGTCTAATATAAATTCAACTACATATTATTATGAGAATTTTCTGGAAAAAGAGGTGAGGTCAGGAGATAAAGACAATACAGTCAATAAACCACAGACCACAGGCTGAATCCAGCCCACTGTGTTTTTATAGGGACGCTAAGGATTATTTTTAATTTTCTAAATGTTATGACAGTTGTTCAATTTTTCTTCTTGGCCCACAAAGCCTAACATATTTACTATTTGGCCCTTTACAGAAAAATTTGCCGAATTCTAGTCTGAAAGAAAAGCATTAGGAAGAGCCAGGCTTCTGGGAAAGGCCTTGTGGTATAGAGCTGTGCTGTCCAAAACAGTTGCCATCTGGCTCTCTGCAGCTATTTATTTAAGTTTAAAATCAAAAATAAATAGAATTTCACCAGCCACATTTCGATAGTCACATGTGGCTAGTGGTTTCCATATTGGACAGTAAAGACATAGGACATTTTTGTCATTACAGAAAAACCTGTTTGACAGTGCTGGCCTTAACCTTCTATTTCCTGAATTAGTTCATTGAACAGGAACTCAGTGTGACTAAATGTGCTTCTACCAAAATATTAGTCAACCCTTTTTTCTATATTCAGAAACAAAACTGAATGTCGTCCCTGTCCTTGGACACCACTGACAATTTCTGATGATGTAGCTGTCCAAACATCCCAGTTGTTTTGACATGGTTAGTATTTTATGGTATACTGAGCTGGGGAAGGTACACCAGCCTTGGAATCAAAGATCTCCGTTCCCATTTTCCTGGGTTCCTTCATTGGGTAGAATACTCTTAGTGAGTTCCCAGGTTGCTCGGATTCTCCATTTGCTCCTCGGTAAAGTCCACTGTTACATTTGTGAAGGCTTTTTGTGTAAATTGTAAACCACTGCTCAAGTCACACTTACCATTGCATTCCCAATACCTAACATTCTGCCTAGAAAAAGGACCCAATAAATATCTATTGAATGATCAAGAAAAATTAGGTCTTCTTGTCCAAAGAAGAAAAGACATCTCTCAAGCCAAATACTGTAGGAGTTGACTTTTCCTGTAGGACTATTCAGAGCACTATTAAAAGGATTCAATTAGGTACAAATGGGACACTTTAGAACCACTGGTACAAAACCCTTCTCAGTGTCCCACAGCAGCTGGATCAGGGATAAAAATACCTCATGGCCTCTCTTCTTTCAGGTGACGGAGCAAATGACGTAAGCATGATTCAAGCTGCTGATGTTGGGATAGGAATATCGGGACAGGAGGGCATGCAGGTACTGTCCCCTCAGTTGTCCTTGCTTCCTCCTTACTCTCCTTGATCCTTATCGGAGAGTTAAGGCGTTCCTCGAAGTGTTGGGGGAACTTCTCCCTGAGAGCTCTGCAGAATTATCATCTGAACGTCAGGGGCTTCCATGCCTGTACATAACCTCCATCACCACCTCCCTACTGCCCAGTCCTGCAGAACACAGGGAGGTCAAAGGGCTCTTGGCTTTTCACAGACAGCTGGTGATGCCTGTGTTCTAAAGCCATTCAGGGAAGGCTACCCCACGCTTTCCTCCCGAGAACCTCACCCACAGCCAAAGTCGCAACTCCCTCCACGAACAGTGGCAGGTACGAGAACATCTGACGACATTTTTCAGTTGCCACGTTAGTCCTGACGGTTAGACTGCTATAAATTACTTGGTACTCTTTAATAGTGTAAAGGATTTAGTCAAAATCTGGCTTGGAAGAAGCATACTAATTAGCTGCTAATGCTTCCTATTAAAACAGGCCTCCAGCTGTGGTTTTGAACCATTTATAACTATTCCCACCACCAGTGCAGACCTTAGTCACTGCCTAAATTTGTTGGCTGAAAGAACATTTACCTTTTGAGTGTCTGGCTTATGCCAGTACTCTACTAGGCACTTTACAGGTATTATCCCAATTTTAACAATCACCACAACCCTGTGCGTTAGGAATGATTATTCCATTTTTTTTTTTTCAGATGAGGAAACTGAGGCTGAGAGAGGTTAAACAGCCTGACCAAAATACATGCCAGGATTTATAACCAGGCTTGTCCAAACCTCATACTCTTAAAAGGGTGCTAGGAACTGGGTCTTGTTCTGAGTAATCCCAAGGGCAGAAGACACATTTCGTCTGAGAGTGGAGCGAATGGCCTGCTCAGGAAGCGGCCGGGCACGGGCCGAGGCTTGAGGACTACCTGCACGGAAGGCCCTGCCCTCCCGTTCCTTAGCATGGGGCCCGACAGACTGGGCCACAATAAATGCCTGTTGGATAAATGAAAGGAAATGGGCCAAACTAGACCCCTGTCCCCTCCTGGCCTGCCCTTATTGGAGTCTCGTGAGGTTTAGATTTTCCAGAGGAGAGGATGGGAAGTCAGAGTCCAAGGAGCCCCCCCGAGGGCACCGAGGAATGGCAGAGGGTCTTTCAGACCCGCTCATGTGCAGATCGCCCTTGAGGGAGCCCCTGACACACTGGTACTGGTACTGGTAGCGGGGACTGAAGCCGAGGTCTCTGTTCGCCCTCTCAGGCCGTCATGTCCAGCGACTTTGCCATCTCCCGCTTCAGCCACCTCAAGAAACTGCTGCTCGTGCACGGCCACTGGTGCTACTCGCGGCTGGCCCGGATGGTGGTGTATTACTTCTACAAGAACGTGGTGAGTAGCCCACGGTGACCTCCCACCTGGGCCCTGGGAGTCTTTGCCGGGAACCAGCTCTTTCCACAGTGGTGGACAAAGGGTCTCAGCATGACAATGCGTTGTGCTGACCTGCAGTTGGAAGCCCGATACTGCCCCTCGCGAACTGTGACGATGCACTTCTCTGGGCCTCAATTTCTTCTTTGATAAAATGGGGCTAATGCTACCTATTTTGTGCAATTACTGTGAGGACTGGTAATGTATGCAAAGTACTTGGCACATAAGGAGGAGCATGAGTAGTTACAGACATGGACTCTGGAGTCACACACATTTGGTTCGGGTCTAGGCTCCGTGTCTAGTAAGGGGTAGGGCCATTAAGTTTTGCCTTCTGTAAAATGGGGCTGGTGATGGTACCTTTCTCGTGTATTTGCTATGAACAGTAAATGAAAGCTCATTATATAAAGTGATTGGCATGTAATTACCCCATAGATAGCCATCACTGTTGCTGCTGCTGTTACTTAGAGGGGCTCCATAAACGAGATTTATTTTCTGACTGCAGAGAAGGATTTGAAGAACTAGTGTGACATTTCTCTTAGCTTTCCTCCCCAGACAGAGCCACCTAAATGCAAGAGCCATACCCCACCCCTTGGGAAAGTAAGGATTTAAGACAGAGTCCTTGGTTTCCACCTGAGACCCTCCATGTCACTTCCCAGCAGGGAGTTCACAGGCGTCAGGACACTGAATATCGAAACAAAAATGTTTAGAGCGAGGAGAGCATCTGGGTTTCTGTCTTGCCTGCCTCCAGGATGCCATGTGAACCGGGAAGAACGGCTCGCCTCTCTGAGCCGGTTTTGTCAGTAATATGAGGAGACTGTGACTCTGTCCCTACAAGTATTATCCGGTGGCTTTAGTGTTGGAGCTCTGGAATGCACGTAGCACTATACAAACGATCATGGGAAGATATGACTGTTTCTCCTGAAACATACGTTCATTTCTGTCTGGTTGCTGAGGGTGCGGATCAGGCACACGCTGGCTGAGGCGTGAAAGCTGTCGAAGGCTCTTGGTTGAAAGCCCCTCGTAGCGGCTGGAGGGAGAAGTCAGAGTGCTGGACTAAGGCAACAAGGGCCTGAGTTTGTCATTATCTAGTTCAAGGACCTTTGAATAATTCTCCAGATCTCCAAATAGAACCCATTCCTATTTGCATAAAGAAAGAGGAAAGATTAAGACCAGGGTGATAGAAGAAAAACACATTAGCCACGTAGCAGAACAAAATTTTATTTTTTTCCCTCTTGCTCCATTCTCTGTCCTGCTGGAGGAGTTCACTCTCGCTCAGGAGTGAGCATTTTTACACAGCATTTAATGTGTGTGTGTGTGTGTGTACACACAAACATATATATAATCAGCATGGCCAAAAATTGGTGGTAATATTTCAGGAAGCCTATGCAAAGTCACTCAATTTGACTTGAAACTCACTCTGAGCATGAGACTGTTTACTTAGAATTAAAAATGCCTCCATTCAATTTTTTTTTTTTTTTTGGCTTCCAAAGGAATCGTTCTTTTGAATAAGCATAGCCTCCTTTCTGCATTAAATTTTTGAAATAGAAAAGGAAACGTTCCAGCCAGCCATGCTCTCGGAGCTCAAATGATATTTATTTCCAGCCCGATGCTGTGCTTGGAACTGCGATCCTGACGCTGCGTTATCTCCCCATTGCAATTAGAGGGTGGAGAACTATGACTTCCACATCCGAAACCAATTTCGGAGAGGATTAAAACTCTGCCTGCTCTGAAACGTGCACAATGAATTAATTACTGCACTGGAGCTTCTTGGGAGGAGAAGCAGGTGCCCAGTCTCAGCGCTGCCATCACCAGACCAGGTCCAGTGCTCTCCCTACAAGGTGCCCAGACTCCAGCCGGGCAGAGGAAGGGGCAGTCGGCAAGGTCCTAGCAGGGTCTCGGAGGACAAAGACGCTCTTTAATGTCAAAACTCCGGCATGAGTGTTACGGGGCTAGAACAACGAAGTGACTCACAGTGAAAACACCAAGGCAATGGGGAAGCTAGAGAGGAAATAGAAGGCCGTGGATCAGGAACCGTAGAGAGGAAAGTTAATTGCACCAGGACCTGGGGATAAGATGTTAAGTATTAAATGTCTGCTTCAAACAAGCAGAGCAGTTCTCTGGGGGGGGAAAAAAAAACGCTCCCTTAAATCTAAATTCAAAGATCAATTTGTCAAGCAAACTCTTAGAAAAAGGTCACACAGAAACCTTCAGGAACTTGTTTTCCATGGCATTTTTGTAGGAAATGAAAATTAACTTCCATAGAGTAGCCATTTTTTTCTAACAACCCTGAATAAAAACATTAAATTATAATTCAGTAAGGACATCTCTATGGGAACCTGAGTCAAAGATATCGAAGCTCATAGTGTTTGTTTTATTGCTCTGACCAGGGCTGAGTTGGAGCCCTTCAGTATTGATGGTGTGTGTGGTGTAGGGCAAGGAGCTTAATGCTCGCTCTGTGACACCCACTTCCCAGAGCTCTCCACGCCACCCCAGATTTCTGTACTATTTCCTTGGTACTCAGTACTGCTTGGTACCAAGTTACCAACAGTAACATCCACCACCATTTACAGAGAACCTACTATGTACCAACCACGTGCTAAGAACTTTGCATACATGTGTAACCATGAGAGAAAGTGCAGTACTTATCTATGGGGGCTCAGAGCATGTGCTCGAGCCAGGCTGGGCTCAAATCCCAGCCCCACTCTGCCACTTAATAGCAATATGTCCTTAAGCAATTAATTTAAGCTCTTTGTGTCTCAGTCTCTTCATCTGTAACATGGAGACACTGCCTAACTCACAGGGTTATTATGTGCCTATATGAGTTAATGTGTGTGAGGTGCTTAGAACAGCGCCCTGTATATAGTAAATGCTTCATGTGTTCAGATTAAACTAGATGATGGCAATGATGAAATGATGATAGCAGGTGCTAACAGCCGTGTGGGGTGGGGACAGATCTCCTTCAGAGCCAGGAAATTTCCCCCTAGCCATCTGGGCAGAAAAGCCAAAGGATGGAGCTCTTTGGCTGGAAGAAGCTCAGTCAGCATCGTGATTGCGATGTTATTCCAAGGTTGAGACTGAGAAGGCTTGAGAGGGGTCAAAGAGAAAAAGGTTTGAAAACTCAGGTGCTGATTATACCACTTTCAAGCTCTGAACTTGGGCAAGGAGTAACTGAGCATCTTAGAGGCTCAGATTCGTCCTCTGGGGTAAAGTTAGTAACATTATCATCAAGGTATATTAATATAGTATTAATCTTACAAGGTTGGGACAAATTATGTATGTTGCCCATACTGTATACTATATACTAATATACTATAATATCACATACCTGGCACGAATAGACGCTCAAATAATAATTATTGGCATTACTAATAGTAATAATATTAACATGTTTTTATTAGTAATAGTAGTAATAGTAGTAGTAGTATTAATAATACAGAGCCTCTTCAAAATAACGCTGGCCCAGCAGTTAGAGAATGAGAATTCTAGCTTGAACACAAACCTGCCTCAGCCACAAAGAGTGGAGAAGATCTAGGCCTAGCTCCAAGACCAGCTGCTTACGTGACCTCAGTCAAGTCACCCAGCCACATCGCAATATGGTAGACAATAATAGGGACCCAGCCCCTTGGTGGGGTGGGGGGGAAGGGCAGCTCTTAAGTGCGAAAGCACTTTAAAATGCCTAAAGCAACAGGAGGGTGGATAAGAAAATGTTCTGAGTTTCATGACCATTAGAGAAGTACGGTGAGATAAACCTTCTGTGAAGTCATCTTCCCACCAGGCTCCCTGACCCTGGTCCAGTCTTTTATCACCCTTCCTCTTCCTACACTGCTAATTGCTGCTGCCATGGTCTGGGCAGTACTCTTCCCATCGGAAAGATGGCAAGGTGATGTTCAGAAAGGTTAAGCAATTTGCCCAAGGTCACACAGCTAGTAAGTGACACAACTAGGGATTCAAATCCAGTCCTCTCTGCCTCTGAGAGCTGTGCTCGTAGCCATCGTGGTGCCCTGACTGTCACAGGGTCCTGAAGTGTGTCAGCTGTAGTACCTACCAGTCAGTAGGGATGGCATCAGGATTCATGTTATCTGCAGGCCTTGCTCACACGTCACAACTGAGGAAACTGAAGCTCCAAGTCAGTGTCATGCCTTATCAGAGGCTTTAAGCAGCAGTTGATGACCAGCTACCCACAGGTCCTCGCTCACAAGGCCACACTCTCTGCCTACAGTGCTACGTCAACCTGCTCTTCTGGTACCAGTTCTTCTGCGGCTTCTCGGGCTCCACCATGATCGATTACTGGCAGATGATATTCTTCAATCTCTTCTTCACTTCCTTGCCTCCTCTCGTCTTCGGCGTCCTTGACAAGGACATCTCTGCGGAAACACTCCTGGCATTGCCTGAGCTGTACAAGAGCGGCCAGAACTCTGAGGTAAGGGGCTCGGGCGGGCAGAGGGAGATGGCCCGGGCTTCTCTCTGACCTCCCTGCCCCCCAACCCCACCCCAGAGACGTCAGAGAAAGAGTGCTGTGTTGGGGTCAGAAGCCCAGTGTTCCAGGCACCATTCCACCACTTACCTCCCACGTGACGAGTAACTTTGCTCCCCATTCATGGCTTGTTTCTCGTTTGCTCTTGAGGGTGATGACCAGTGAGTATTTTTCTTTCTAGTGATTTCTTAGTTAGATCGCCCATTAATGTGGGGACTGCCCTGGCTGTATCCAGATGGGAGAACAGAGCAACCCCCAGGACTTCAGGCAAGGGAGACGTGGTGATGGCACATGCACATCCTGGGCCCTTCTGATTGTCCCTTTCCCATGGGTGTGCTGGCTGGATAATGGCCTTGAGCATCTAACATTAAAAGCAGCTAATGTAGCAAAAGCATAAACCGTAGTTTCACTTCTCCTAGGGAAAAGCACAGAATGAGAAGGTTTGTCTCCAAAGCCATTGAGCTCTTAGCAACCCGTGATCCTGGTCTATAAGATCCTTTCAAGAGCCATTTAGACACCTCAGAATCTCTAATATTACCAAGTTTGTTTTTTTTTTATTAAAAGGTGTTTTTAATTTTTATTCCATGCTCTCACGCTCCCCCACCCTTGACAACCATGAGCTTGTTCTCTGTATCTAGGGGTCCGTTTTGTTTATTCATTTATTTTGGTTTTTATTTTCAGATTTCACATATAAGTGAGTTCATACAGTATTTGTCTCTGACTTATTTCAGTTAGCATAATACCCTTTAGGTTCATCCATATTGTCTCAAATGGCAATATTTCATTTTTTATGGCTAATATTCCATTGTTTATGTGTACCACCTTCCTAATCCATTTGCCTATTAATAGACACCTAGGTTGCTTTCATATCTTAGCTATTGTAAACAGTGTTGCAATGACATAGGGGTACGTAGGTCTTTTTGGATTTGTGTTTTGGATTTCTTTAGATATATACTCAAGAGTAGAATTGCTGAGTCATATGGTAGTTCTGTTTTTTGAGGAAACTCCATATTGTTTTCCATAGCAGCTGCACCAGTTACATTCCCACCAACAGTGTACAGTGGTTCCCTTTTCTCTACATCCTTGTCAACACTTATTTTTTGGTTTATTGATGATAACCATTCTGACACGTGTGAGATGCTAGCTCATTGTGGTTTTAATTGGCATTTCCCTTAGGATTAGTGACCTTGAGCTTCTTTTCATATGTCTGTTGGCCTTCTCTATGTCCTCTTGAGAGAAATGTCTAATCAGGTCTTCTGCCCATTTCTGAACCAGATTGTTGGGTTTTTTTTTTAGTATTAAGTTATGTGCGTTCATAGCTAAGATATGAAAGCAACCTAGGTGTCTATAAATTTTTAATGTTAACCCCTTATTGGATGTATCATTGCAAATATCTTCTCCCATTCAGTAGGTTGTCTTTCGTTTTATTGATGGTTTCCTCCATGGTGCAAAACCTTTTAGTATGATGTCCCATTTATTTATTTTTTTTTGTTTCCCATGCTCGGAGCAGATATATCCAAAAAGATATTGCTAAGAGCGATGTCAGAGAGTTTACTGCCTATGTTTTCTTATAGGAGTTTTAGGGTTTCAGGTCTAACATTTAAGTATTTATTCCATTTTTAATTTTGATAACAAGTTTAGATCACAATTAATAACGTATGCTTATAAGGTACGAAACATAATCACATTTAGACTTCTTGAAACCCGAGGAAATTGTTGGTGTTGTTTTTACTCACTTTTTATGGAAGAAGAACCAATTCTCAAAGCAGTTTAGTGACTTTCACAGGTTCACACAGTTAGTGAAAGAGCTGGGACCTGAACCGAGGTCTGTCACCCCCAGGTCTATGCTCTTAATCACTCCACTCTATGGCCTCTAAGATAAAAGGCACTGTGGGTGCCATGTTGTCTGCCCCAACAACACATAAAGTTGCTTGCAAAGAACAGTGTTAATTCTTGATTCTGGTGGTAGTAACTATTGGTGCATTCTTTCCTGCAGTGTTATAACCCGTTGACTTTCTGGATTTCCATAGTGGATGCGTTCTACCAGAGCCTCATCTGTTTCTTTATCCCTTACCTGGTAAGTCATATAGTTCCATTCTAACCATACAAATCACAAGGTAGAATTGGTCCTGTTTATATGAAATCCTAGTCTAATAGTGACTTTCCGGATACTTTAGAGGCTCCAAACAGGGGCCCTGTGAACTACATCCAACCCAAGATATCTAAAAAGAACTCTTTATCCATTTTACTTTCTGCCAGCTTTTGAAAACTTGAAAGCAATCATTACACTGGATCACTTTTCCCTCATGGCAGAAATCCAGAGTTGACTCACAGACTCTTTAGATAGAGCCCATATTCTCCAGTTTGCCATAGCCCACACCACTCCCTCTTGTCTTATTCCCAGCCTTCTTCACTCACTGTTTCCTACTTGAGTACTGAAGGTATTCGAATTTATAACCCGCGATTTATATTTGTGCTTCCAAGGTAAAGGCAGCAAGTTCTGATAATAAGGAATACTACATTATTTAAAATAAAAGCAAGAATGCAGATAGCAAAGCTACCAATCCTATCTAAATCTGGTTTCCCAGTTAACAGTGAGAATTTAGATAGTGAAGGATATATGTGTTTTTCTGGGACGGGTAACCAGGATGTAGGGTAATTGCTACCAGGCAAACTGTAGTGTCTGCCCGGCCTCTGCTATGTGATGTGGGGGGTTGAGGGCGAGGACATTTGTGCTTTGTTTGAATTTCCTGCCTTGCAGTACCCTCCCTTGCCAGGCTTTTGCTTGTCTTTCCTGCCGAATCTTTTGCTCCTGTGTGTGCTCAACAGACTTACCACATTGTACCCTCAGTTCTGGCCTTTGACTGGACTGCGTTTTCCCCCTCTGAGAGATCAACTCCTCTTATTACAGTCTCAGCTGACGTAGCCCCCCTTCTGTACTCCCAGGGTACCTTATACTTGTCTCCATTATGACATTTACCCGCTTAATTTGTACTACATTTGCCCTGCCAGGTAAACTATAAACTCCTTGCAAGTGGACACGAAAGTATCTTTTGCAATTGGCATCATACCTGGTGGGTGCTCAGTAAATTTATTCATTCCTTCGTTCATTTCAAATGTTCTTGTATACCCATCGTGTCTTCCTGTGAAATGTGTTTCTAAATTATCTAGCCCTGTCAACTCCTCATCTCATCTGTTCTGTGCATCATTTCCACACAGATGGCAGCAGGATAGCTTCTCCCCATTCCTCCCTGCCCACTCACTCCCCTTGACACTTGCCTTCAGGGATGCTTTATAATCGCCACGTCCAAGCCGAGGCCTTGAGTCCACAGGCACGTCTGACGATGCCTGTTTGTTCTTCCCCTGCAGACCTACAAGGACTCTGATATCGACGTCTTCACCTTCGGGACACCCATCAACACCATCTCCCTCGCCACTATCCTCTTGCACCAGGCGATGGAAATGAAGACCTGGGTAAGTGCCCTTTGCCCTAAAAGTTATATTCCTGCTTATTGACCACATTCAGATTTCTGAGTTGTTTTATCATGATTCACTCGATAAATACATACTGAGCTCTTTCTTACCCGTGTCCCTCCTGGATAGGGATCAAAGTTACTTGTAGAACATAAAATTCCTGGCCTTAAGTCACCTATTTAGCCAGGATGAAACTAACATACATAAAACCATGAGACAATTAACTGCAAAAATAGATTTTAGTGAAAATTCAGGAGTGTTTTCAGAGACAAGGAGAATATAAGACTGGCCATGCTGTGTTAGGGGTGTATGCTCCCCATTTCAAGGTAAAGATCAGAAAAACTGCCTCTATGTAACCACATCTCAAGCCCAAATATCACATTTCCATATCTAAAAAGGTAACACCAACTTTCTCATTAAGTTCTTCTAACCATTAATTATAAAAACAACTTAAATTATATGCCGGTACCTATCTACATGATCTTAATGTATTATTTAACTTCCCAGAGCCCTTCGTGTTCAATAGTTTGTTTCATTTTTATTGATATAAAAACATATAGCCCTGTATATGTACAAATGTACAGCATGACTTGACATATATATTGCAAAGTGATGGATGTTAACTTATTGTGGTTATGATTTTACAGTTTATGTATGTGCTTTCTTATTCCCATTTTACAGATATAGAAATAGGTACAGTGACATTATGAAACTTTCCCCAAGTAGTTCAAGATAGAAAGCAAATCTGAACCCTAATAGTATGAGGAAATAAGATTCAATGGTGTGAGAAACCACATGATAGAAAGATTTGTCCTTAGCCAAATTTAAATGGCTCTTTCTGAAAACTGCCTCATGTAGGCTCAGGGTATTCCCCACATTCTCAGTGGCCCTGCCATGCCGGTCAGTGGCCTATAAGAGCCATCCGAGGGAACTTCCGGATCATAGAGTTCCCACTTCGAAACCCCCTCCACTCCGATTCATGTCAATTACAGAACAAAGTGATAAAACCAAAAAGCCAAGCTTAAGTACTAGATAAGTTTCAAGAACCACTAGGATTGGCTGCAACACTATGTGGAGAGGGAGGCACTTGCCAGGCTCAAACTGCAGGCTTTCTGGGAGCCAGCACAGGAACTAGACCATGGCTGTGGGGAGTCTGGTTCTTGTAGGGTAAGCCCCATGTACTACAGTAGGTCTGAGGTTTGGGATCAAGAAAACATGCTGAAAAACAGCATTTGGAATTGCAGTTGTATCAGAAGCTGTGAGGAAGGAACTAAGCCAAGCTAAGAAAACATTTAGGACTCTTAAAACTGAGATGTTGTCCCTGAAATTAAAAATGTAATTTGTAGGAGCCACTCTAGATTGAACACTTGGCAAAGAGTAAAGTAGTAAAGTACTAAATTGGAAAGTAGGATCGGAAATTCACCCAGGATGCCACACAAATCTGAAAAAAGAATTTAGAGGAATGGTAACTTGAATGAGTGGCCCCAGCACCCTCATAATAAAATAAGGCTCAAAAAGAAGAAAAATGAGAGCATGGTAGAGAAGCAATATTGGAGCTAATCATTAAAGTAAAAATCAAAATTAATCTGGATACAGCACCTGGTATAGCATAGTGAAACTGTACTGTGTAGAAGACAGAGACAAATGTAAGATCAACCAGCAGCTATGAACAAATTACTTGGAACAACAGAAGCCTGAAAACAATGGAGCAATTATCTTCAAAGACCCGAGGGAAATAACAAACAGCTACGCGATCACTTAAGACTAGGGCAAAATAAGTGACATTTTCGCATAAACACACTGAGGTTTACCATCTAGAGCCCCGCACTGAAAGAAGTGCGAGGTTGCAAGAATATAAACACCGCAACTAACGAACCAACATGTGTGAGGAAAGCGTGTGCGTTAAAAATGGACAAAACGGCCCCAGACGGGGTTGGTGTGTTCTTCCGTTCCTGTTTAATGCGTAATTAATTTACACTAAAGCTTTCATCGTGAATAGGAGAATAGAAATACAGGTAACCATTTTTTCCATAAAAAAATCCATATTCACTTAGTATCTTAAATACTTCAGTATCTTAAATACTTTTATGGTTACATAAAAGAATGGAAAGAAAAGAGAGACTAGGAAACGATCCATTCTGTAAGATGTGGAGAGAAGATGAAAAGGGAAGAAGAAAATGATGGCGCACAAAAAATACAAGATATTCTAAATAAATCCAAACGTATCAGCATCTATAAGTGCAAATGATTTAATTCACCTATTAAAAGCAAAAGTTATCAGATTTTTTTATCCAGCAACCGTAAGGAGAAATAGACAAATTCATAATCACAGTATGAGATTTTTATACAACTCTATCAGAAACAGATCAAATAGGAAAAAAGAATATAGAAGCTTTAAATTATCACACTTAATCTAATATAGTTAGATCTAATATATGAAATCCTGCTCCGAATAAACACACATCTATTCAGCCACACAGACTACTTACCAAACATTTACAAGACCAAATTCTGACTCACAAGGAATTTGAAAGAATCATTATCTTTTTAAAGATCATGTTCTCTGACAACATTTAGATTTGAAACAAGCAATAAAAAGCCAAACCAAACATGCTAGAAATTTTCAAAATGCACTTCTAAATAACTCCCGAGGTCAAGAGTAAATCACAATGGAAATTACATTTGTTGCTGAATGACTATAAAAATACATATACATAATTTGTGAGATGCAGTTTTTACGTTTCACTGAAGAAATGAGAAATCGACTCGACGTACTTAAAAAATGACCATGTAAATCTAAAGAAAGAAAATGAGAAAAAGATCAAGGAAACAATGAAAAGAATCAATATGACCAAAATTGAGCTCCTCAAAAATCCTAATAAAACTAACATCTGGCAAAACCAATCCAAGAAATGACACAAAAAGGCCACAAACAATACCAGGAATGAAAAAGACTATTTACAATCAATTTTTAAAAATCTTTAAATGTAAACCAAGTCGATCATTTCTTTAAATGTAAAATTTAACAAAACATGGTTAAGATCATTCGGCAAAACTGAACAAGCCGATCACCATTAAAGAAACTGAATAAGTAATCCTGTCCCCAAACTCACCAGCCTAGATAATCTCTCGCACACCGATTTTTTCACAGATCAGAAAAATAAGAAAAGACAAGCAATTTTTATGATTAGAACAATCCTGATACACCAAAATCAGCATGGACAGTTTGAGAAAAGATATTATAGACCAATCTCTATAGACAATCTAAGTGAACATAGATGTAAAAATTCTAAATAAATTGGTAAAGCAACTAAGCACTGTGTGAAAGACAATAAAGCCCAACCAAGGAACTTCCATACCCTGTTAGTAGACGGTGACTGACATCACCACTCTGGAAAGCAATCGGAAACTAGCTAGAGGAGTTCGAGTGCTTGTATGCCGTGTTGCAATTCCACTTCTAAGCATGCACCCTGGGGATAGTCTTGCATGTGTATAGGGAGGTTTGTACAAGAGTGTTTATTATACCATTGTC
>NW_011888811.1:7090694-7097213 GCF_000151845.1 Pteropus vampyrus
AGTTAATTGCTTTCTTCTGGAACAAGGGCTGGATTATTCAGATCACCTCTCTCACTGAAAACAACTAAAAAGTTTTTTTAAAAACCCGCCTTAAAAGCATAAACAAGTTGACAGGATAGTAGTAAAACAAAAACCTATGGAAAAAGGAGATTCTAGAGAAGTAAACTAAGCCAAAGCCTCCGTTTCCTTGAGGTTGTTTGCAACCTTGCACAAAATGAACTTTGTTTTTGGCAGACTTGACTGAGCATAAAGTTTAGAAATCAAAACTCAGGCACCCAAGGAGGGAATCTATTAAGAGACCACAATAAATTAGGATCCCCAAAGGCTAGAGCTTCAGGGTAAAGGGAAGCACAAAAATGGACCTGCCTGTACAGCCTCCCTAGCAAGGGCTGCAGATAGATCATTCCCTCTGTGCTGAACAGGGCAGGGACAATGAGTATGAAGGACAACACAGGTTGGCCTCATACAGATTTGCAGCCCAGGCTCATATCAGCTGTGTGAGCCAAACTCAAGACAAAGGTATCTCATCCTAAATCTCAAATTGTCCCCACAAACTTTTCAAAGGCAATGAGCATCACATACTCAAAAATAAACAAGCTTTCAAGGAAACAAGAACTCATTAGTGGGGACCGAAATAAACAAACATCAGAAATAAATATTTCAAGCATAGATATTATCAAATATAAATTATAGAAAAACTATATTTACTATGTTCAAAGAAATAAAGAATAAGCTTTAAACTATCTGGAGTGGTAAACTATATAAAGCAACCTGGAAGACTGGAAAAGAGACCAAAAAAAAAAACATTTAGAAATAAAAAATACAACAACTATAGTTTGTGTCTATGGCTGGTCTAACTGCAAATTAGGCACAGCTGAAGAGGATTAGTGAATTGGTCAAATTATTCAAAATGTAAAACAGGAAAAATAATGAAAATTATAGAAGAGGCATTAAATATATAGAAAATAGAGTGGTATCTTAAAAGAGCTAACATATATATGATCAGACTCAGAAGGAAATGAGACTCAGAGGGAATATTTTAAAAGATAGTGACTTGAGAATTTTGCAGAAGTGATGAAATATATCAATCCACAGTTTCAAAAAAAAGTCAGTAAAACCTAAGCAAGATAAAAAGAAATCCATATTTATCATAAGGAAACTATAGAACACTAAAGACAAAATAAACGTCATAAAAGCAGCCAGGTTTTGAGAAAGAACAACAACAGGTAAAGAACTGCTAACTTCTCAATAGCAACAACGGAAGCCAGAAGACAGTGAAATGGTACTTTAAATGGGCTGAAAGAAAATGACTGCCAAACAAGAATTCTATATCCATCAGAAATATCTTTCAAGAATGAGAATGAAATAAAGTATCAGAGAATAAATCACCAGCAGACTCCCACGAAAGGCAGTTATAAAGGATATGCTTAAAGCAAAAGGGAAGAAGACATCTCAGGTGGAAGGTCCCAGACGCAAGAAGGAATTAAGGCATAGAGAGTGGTAAATTTTAGTAAATGTTAGTAAATTTTAATGAATATTGACCATATTGAACTATAATAATGACTTGTGTGGTTTAAAAAACTGAGGGAATTAAATATACAGTAACAATATGTCAGGAGGGAAGTAAACAGAGTCAAGTGCTCAAAAGCCCTTGTACAATTCAGGAGGGGAAAGTAGTTAGAAACAGACTGTGGTAAGTTAAGAACGCTGATTATCATTTACTGAGTCATCGGTAAAGGCTAGAAATGGTATGTGTAACTTTCAAACTAGCAAAGGGGGAAATAAAATACAAAATAGTCAATAAGTTTAAAAGAGGACAAGAATGGGGAAAGAAAACAGCACGAACAGGCAGGACAAAACAAGACTAGACAACAGGACACTGAACATGTGAAAAAAATGGATTCACACAAACGTAATACTGAGGAGGAAAAAAAAATCACAAAATATGATTCTATTTACTAACATTTTAAAAAGTCTATACAGAGAAACAGAAAGGTGGCAAAACCTATCAAAGGGTATCTTGGAAGTTATCCCCAAAGTCAAGGGCGAGACAGAAGATTTAAGGGTTCTTGGGGGTATGTGTGTTCAATTGCTAAGTGGTAGCAACAATATAGGGGTTTGCTTTATAATGATCCATTAAACTGTACAGTTTTTGGTAATTTTTTGTCTATTACATTTCCGAAAAAAAAAAAAAAAAAAGCTTAAAACAAAGTTACCCAAGTAGCATGACCTTCAACAGCGTTTACTTCTTTCCTTCCAGACCATCATCCACAGGCTGGTTCTCGCAGGCAGCTTCCTCATGTACTTTGTGGTAACCCTAGTGTACAACGCCACCTGTGTCACCTGCAACAGTCCCGCCAACCCCTACTGGGTGATGGAAGGCCAGCTTTCAGACCCCACTTTCTACCTCGTCTGCTTGCTCACACCAGTCGCGGCTCTTCTCCCAAGGTTTGTGCACAGGGCTGTTTTCTTCCCAGAACTACCAACCTCCCCTTAATAAGCCATTTTCTTAACCCAAGAGGCAGAAGTCTGACTCCTGACTGGGATCCTTGAGGTGGTTGTATCGAAGATAGGGTGCTAGTCCCAAGTCAGCCACAGAGTAGCCAAGTCACCAAATTTGGTCTGGCCTCGTCATGACATCTATAAAATGAGAGTGATAATTCTATGGTCCTTAATTAGCCCAAGTCTCACACGCATGTGCCCACAGGGACAGGCAAACAACCGCAGCAAACCAGGTAAAGTACATACATGGGAAGAAAAGATTTTTTTCAGCCTCACCCGATCACTGCCTCCAGGAGAGATCAAGTTCAGCATTCCAGAGCTTCAAACTCTTCCCAGAAATGCAAATTTTGCATGAAATAGCCAACTTCTTAATATTTCTCAAATTTGTTAACACACTAGCCAAACAAATCATTCACACTCAGACTATTTCTAACATTTTCAGCCTAAACCCTCTGCATTTGCCTTCTCTAGAAAAATAGCAGCACCTTGTGTTTCCTTGGAGCTCACTCCTGACACACACTCTCCTATGTAGCCCCTCATTTTGTTTTTGCCATCACCTAGAAGTCAGGCAGAGCTGTGGTTCTAGTCCCACTTGCTCATATGACAACTCAAGTCCCAAGAGGGACCAGAATCTGTCTCCACAAGCCCATTGCAAATCCCTGTAGGAGATGCTTGGCCAACTCAGTGGCCAGTGTTCTATTCTCCATGCATACTACCTAGTCAGAGTAATTGGTGAACGTGACAATGATGTACCCTCCCACAGACAAGACTTGGCCTCACTACATCCTCACGATCTCAATACTGTGAATATCAAAATGCAACCACTTTATCATTATAAGCTGTATTAAAAACAGGCCATTGCAACTTTTTTAATCCAAAATCAGCAGACAGCACCTCCCTGAATAAATTTGGCAAGTTGCTGAACCTAGGTTAGTCTCCATGTCCTCTTCCTAAGCCACCTCAGAACCCTGACCTCCGCTGCAGGGTTAGAGGGTGAAGATAACGAGATGCCAAACACACATGTTGGCTGAGTTCTAAACGTGCACTGTGTGCGTGGGCTCCCTGCTTGGCTGCCACTGGTCTCGACAACCTCATCGCCCCACTCCCTGCCTCGAACTTCGGGCTTCTCACCACCGAGCTTCCTGTGCCTCCCGAAAGGCCCATGCCCTTTCTCCCGTACCTTGTGCTGTTAACTTCTAATAAGAACACCCTTCCCGTTACCAGACCTCCTGACCCTTTGACATTATTTCAGGCATGACCTATTCCAAACCTTCCATGCCTTCACCTACCTTCTGAGGCTGAAACAGGTCCCCCCTCTCCCGTGTGCTCCATCACCTGGATGTATCTCTCTGTCACTGCCTTGATCCCATTTGTTATAAATTATCTGTTTGCCTTTGACCATTAACTCCTAGACAGAAGGTATCCTCCTTCTCATTATATAACCAACATTTAGTTCTAGGGACAGTGGCTGCACTCAGAGATAAAAGAGCAATGGATGTTAAAGGAACAGAAAGAGGAATAAAACAGGACCCTTGCTCTCAAGAAGCCTGCAATCCAGTGAACAATTCAGACGTGTCTGACTATAATACAGCAGTTTTCACAGAGGGCCCTGAGAGCGAAGAGTGGGAAGTCATTAAGAACAAGCACAAGCCACTACACCCCTTCAGCCCAACCCCAGAGAGATGGACCCTGGGAGAGACCGTGAGGAGTGTACCCTCATGGAGAGGGGCATCAGATATGTGGCTTAAATACTTTGTCCACACTTTGGAGGTTAAAAATGATGGTGATCACGACTGACCAAGGGCTGAGCTCCTCAGTTCTGTTTTGTGTATTATTTGGGGTATGGAAATAAATTACCATATTCTTCGTCTTACCTTTGGCTAGAAAGCACAATTGGAGCCAAAAGCTACCAGCTTGATGAAGACCCTTGAAAGTATAAAAAGATTGTTGATATGTGCTTTGAAAAGACAGGCATTCAACATTACAGCTTGTTAAACAGAGACAAGTCAGGGAAGAGTTAGCAAATATTTACTTGTTAGTTACCATAGCACTTAAGTTAAATCTTTGCTTATTCTATATTATCATTTTAAAGTTGGATTTCTGTTTAATTCTGTTTACTAAGAAAAGCAAAGAGATTTCTTCTGAGAAAGGATTATTTTGATAGTTCCTAAGACTACTGACTTGTAACCTTCAAGAAATTAATGTTTGTTATAGAAACCTACATGATAGAATGTTTGCTATAGAAAAGTGTTTGTTCACTTGAAGTTGCAAGCTACCTTTATCATAATGGAGCTGGATTTTACTCACCAAACTTGTGATAATTAGCCCA
Source organism: Pteropus vampyrus (assembly GCF_000151845.1). Lineage (NCBI taxonomy): Eukaryota > Metazoa > Chordata > Mammalia > Chiroptera > Pteropodidae > Pteropus > Pteropus vampyrus. The sequence continues at coordinate 7,095,526 of NW_011888811.1, forward strand.
CTAACCATGACTTCTCTAATCTTGGTCTAATTAATTAAACCAATGTAAAAGAACTGTACAGATTCTCTTAAACTAGGAACATGTAAATTGTTTTACAGGTATAAAAAAAAAAGAAAAAAAAGAAACTAACACACTAACTTGAAAACACAATGAGCATCTTAACAGCTACAATAGATGACACCAGTCCTTGGACAGTCAGCCTCCCTGTGACCTCAGTAACCCAACACTCTCTTGGTTTTTCTCCTCCTTAGTTTTCTTTGCTGGTTCATGTCCTTGACACAGTGTATGTCAAGCCTTGAGTCTTAGGTTCTTTTGTCTTCTAACTTTATAGTCTCTCCATAAACATAGCCACCACTATTGTGAAGTATTTTTAACAGATGAATCTCTAGCACAAAATTCCCAGCCCAGACCTCTCTTCTGAACTTCAGGTACACCTTTCTCGCTACCTATTCATCACCTCCAATGGGCATGTAAGTCCAAAGAAACTGGGAGACATTTATAATTTAATTCATGATCCACCCTTTATTCACCACCACCACTATCCAAGAACCTTGGGTCTCTTGCAGAGGTTTTTCCACTTGAGACCAAGGCAGACCCCTGGGAGTGATCCTGGATACTGCCCACCACCTCATGCCCACATCTAGCCTATCCCCAAGTCCTGACAATTCTATCTGCTACATATTTCTCAAATCCATCTGCCATTTCCCATTTCTACAGCCACCACCACGGACAAGTTATCATCCTTTCATTCCAAATTACTTCGATAGTCTATTTGGTTTTACCGTAATCCATTACCACTGTATCAAAGTATAATCCTGTCATCTGTTTATAAATCTTTAAGGGATTCCCAAGGCATTTACGATAAGGCACAAAACCAAAGTGTGGTTCAGGCCTTTCGTGCTCTGGCCCTGCCCACCCCTTCTGCGTCGTGTTTCCCCACACTCTTGTCCTCACTCTCCACCATTTCAGCCATCATTCTGGGGGTTTGGCTTTCATCCTCCTTTGCCTGGTTACCTTCTATGCATCCTTCGGTTTCTTCCTCAAGGGAGGTGTCTCACGCAGGGTCAGGTGTCTGGCATTCTCACTGCTGTTCCCTCTGCTTCAGGTGCCTCATGAGGGTAGGAACTCTGTCTTGTTCTAAGCTTAATCCCTTAGGGCCTGGCCCACTGTAGGGAAGTGACAAGTATTTGTTGAAATAAATGAATGGACAAGGAGAGTGGTGGCTTGGGGAAAAGGTTTAAACTGAGAAAATTCCAGTTTCCAGGCAAGCAGTTGAGTCTTTCCTCAAACATGAACACGGCCACCTGCACCGCCTCCCTGTGTGCGATGAGAAAGAATGGGGGCACTTTTATCTGGTGCCATGGGGTCCGCTGTGATCTTCAGGAACCCCTTGCCCACTGTGAGGTCACCCTGAAGCTTTTGGGCATAGCGGAAGGATGGGAGTCTCTCTGCTTATAAGGCTTTAGAAATAAAAAATTTAAAAAGGATTATTTCTGGAAAAGATCTTAGATGTCCTCTGAACCAACTGGATTACTTTTTAGATAAAGAAACTGACACCCAAAGAAAGGACATGAGTTTCACAAGATGGTACGCTTTCTCCATAGACCACACAGTTTTATTCACCACCTCATTCCTTCCCTTCCTAAACTTGGAACAGGGAAAAGATTCCAGGCACAGATAGAGACTCC
>NW_011888811.1:7097263-7103501 GCF_000151845.1 Pteropus vampyrus
GTCTCTTGCAGAGGTTTTTCCACTTGAGACCAAGGCAGACCCCTGGGAGTGATCCTGGATACTGCCCACCACCTCATGCCCACATCTAGCCTATCCCCAAGTCCTGACAATTCTATCTGCTACATATTTCTCAAATCCATCTGCCATTTCCCATTTCTACAGCCACCACCACGGACAAGTTATCATCCTTTCATTCCAAATTACTTCGATAGTCTATTTGGTTTTACCGTAATCCATTACCACTGTATCAAAGTATAATCCTGTCATCTGTTTATAAATCTTTAAGGGATTCCCAAGGCATTTACGATAAGGCACAAAACCAAAGTGTGGTTCAGGCCTTTCGTGCTCTGGCCCTGCCCACCCCTTCTGCGTCGTGTTTCCCCACACTCTTGTCCTCACTCTCCACCATTTCAGCCATCATTCTGGGGGTTTGGCTTTCATCCTCCTTTGCCTGGTTACCTTCTATGCATCCTTCGGTTTCTTCCTCAAGGGAGGTGTCTCACGCAGGGTCAGGTGTCTGGCATTCTCACTGCTGTTCCCTCTGCTTCAGGTGCCTCATGAGGGTAGGAACTCTGTCTTGTTCTAAGCTTAATCCCTTAGGGCCTGGCCCACTGTAGGGAAGTGACAAGTATTTGTTGAAATAAATGAATGGACAAGGAGAGTGGTGGCTTGGGGAAAAGGTTTAAACTGAGAAAATTCCAGTTTCCAGGCAAGCAGTTGAGTCTTTCCTGAAACATGAACACGGCCACCTGCACCGCCTCCCTGTGTGTGATGAGAAAGAATGGGGGCACTTTTATCTGGTGCCATGGGGTCCGCTGTGATCTTCAGGAACCCCTTGCCCACTGTGAGGTCACCCTGAAGCTTTTGGGCATAGCGGAAGGATGGGAGTCTCTCTGCTTATAAGGCTTTAGAAATAAAAAATTTAAAAAGGATTATTTCTGGAAAAGATCTTAGATGTCCTCTGAACCAACTGGATTACTTTTTAGATAAAGAAACTGACACCCAAAGAAAGGACATGAGTTTCACAAGATGGTACGCTTTCTCCATAGACCACACAGTTTTATTCACCACCTCATTCCTTCCCTTCCTAAACTTGGAACAGGGAAAAGATTCCAGGCACAGATAGAGACTCCGAATTCCAGAGTCCAATACAAGCTACATGCACTTGGCCAGGGGATAGGAACCCTGAGCTAACCATCAGCAGGATCTAGTAACTTCTCAGGAGAACTTGGAAACCCCATCCCATCTCTTGGTGCCTATTTCTTCATCTGGCAAATAGTGATAACAGTGATGCTGTGAAGTCGGCATGACCCACAGATTTAAGAACATGTATTTAAAAACTACTTAAGTTCCACAAAGGGCTGACATTGCAAAGTAAATCTGCCTAAATGAGAATAGAAATAGAATGGACTGCCCTTGTACATGGTACATGAAAGCCTCGTGATCCAGAGGGCTTGGTTCTGACCACAGCTCGACCACTGTGTGGCTCTGAAAATCATTCGCTCACTGCCTCAGTTTCCTCATGTATAACACAGGAGAAACAGAAGCACCAGCCACATAGGATTGTTGGGAGAATAGTTAATAATACATAAAGCTCTTAATATAGTCCTGGTACATAATAAATGTTAGCTGTTATATATTGTTGTTATTGAACTCCCAAATCCCAGAGGTGCCCAGGCATAGATTTGATAGCCATCAATCAGGAGCGTAGCAAAAAGGAGCTTGCCCTGAGTGGGGAGTTGGATTCTAAGGGCCCTTTTAATGCTGAAATTCAAGAAGTCAAAAATCAAAAAATAACTGTATTCTGTTATTTCTTATTCCCCCACCAGGTATTTTTTCCTATCTCTACAAGGAACTTATGGGAAATCTCTCATCTCAAAAGCTCAGAAAATTGACAAACTCCCCATGGACAAAAGAGACCTGGAAATCCAGAGCTGGAGAAGCAAACAGATGGCTGCCCCTGTCCCTGGAGAGGCTCAGCCCACCCACCGCCCAGTGCCACCTGTCCCTGAACAGGACTTGAGAGCCGACACCTCAAAGAGCTCCAGCTCTCCCGAGAAGACGTGCAAGGAGGACAGGGTGCTGCGTGGAGAGAGAAGCAGCAGAGACCACACGGGGAATGACCCATGCTCAGTGGACTCCTCAGCTAAACTCTCATCTGGAGATCACCTTCATCTAGGGCCTAACAGCGCAATGGCTTCCGGGGCATCCTCCAGAGGACAGGCTGACATCTGCAGACACTCGATCAAGGGCAGCCACCTCCGATCCCAGAGTTCACTGACCATATGAGGGGCCTGCGGAAATCTGTATAGACTCAGAGGAGGCTGCCTGATCGTGGCCTAATTAACCCAAGACTCTTCCTCTTCATGGAGGAAGGAATTTGTCATTCTTATTCTTTACTCATCAGGCCTGACTTCCTTAGAGGAAGTGCTGGCCCCAAGGAGTTTGACAAAAAAAAGACTGGAAACCAGTCGAACTCTAGTTTTCTCCTGCTGCCAGGCAGCACATCTTGCAAAGAGTTTTTATAAAAAGGCTACGTTTTTATTGCGTCAAGTTCTCAAATTTTTTAGCTCAGAATAATACAGAGTCTGTACAGCTTATGGCCCAGTGCAACTGGGCCCTAAGTTTCCAAGATTCTAAGAAATGTATCAACCCATGCAACTTCTCAGACTATGGAAGTTTCTGGGCTTGTCAAATCATCACCTCACCCCTCAGTGCCAGAGTTTAATTTTCATATACACAGGTGTTTCATATTTATTGTATTGCAGTGATGGCCATATTGGGGTTAATATCCCTCTCATTCACAAAGACTTGGGTCACTTTTTGTCTGTAAGCCAAAGAAAACCACATCTAAATATGAAAACTAAACTTTAACTCAGAGCCACAGATACTTCTGAGGGTTGTAGGGCCACAACTAGTGTTAAGAGGCAGAAAGAACATATGCATACTAAGAGAAATGGGTATGCCAGAAACCCCATGCTTTAGCTGACAGACTTTATGTCCCACAGTCTGGGGTATCTACCAAGAGGATACAGGCAGCACTTTTTTAAAGCTATTTATATTTATTTTTAAATAAACATACCCATGTTCCTTCAGCTCTCAGAACAGAAAACTCTAAGGTCAGGTCTTAGCACATCTCCACCAGCAATGGACCTATATGACAGAGCAACTCAGAGCCCAAACAATGACATCTTAAAGAGTAAGACCAATGTTAAATCCTATTCATTAAGCTTATCCCAGAATAGCACCATCTGGAAGATACTGGCACATGCTTCCGTTAAATGAGGGAGAGTCAGAGGAAGTCTCATCTCACTTCACAGGGAGGAGAAGAATTACATAGACTTCTTACCCCTAGCCGTGGTGAGTGCCAAAAATGTAAGAGCCCAAAACAGTGTTGAAATAAAAGAATGGATGACAGAATTTTAATAGGCTGTCAAGAGAAGCTAGGTCTACTGTGGGCAAGAGTAGCCCATCTCTAGTCCTCTAAGGTAAGTTAGGGAGGGCTGCCAAACCCTTTCTCCTTAAGGTGGTACCTATATATTAGGCGAAATCCCTACAGATTAGGTATGGATGTGACAAATCTTTGAGCCTAAGAGTCACAGCCACCTCACTTGAGTAGCTTCTTAGCAAAGATGCCCCAAAACATCTCAACAATCAGGTTAGCTAATGGAAGACTGAGCTGGTCCTCTGACTACCCTGCTGCCAAACCCGAACTGGAGGGGCCGTTTGCAGCAGCATCCTGGAGCCAGCACACTAGATCTCTCTCACTGACTCTGCCACATGCCACCAGCACTGGCCAGCTGGTGGGTAGTTGTGAGAATCCTACATGAGGATCACTAGAGGAGGAACAGATAAACACATCGGGCAAAGCAGTAATGACATGAATTGTCCCAAATAAGGTGAGGACAGGCCAAAAATTGGATCTCAAGGTTCTCCCTTTCTCCACACAATCTGCCCACTCCTGAAAGCCAGATGAGACAGGATGTCTCAGAAAAGAACAGAGTAGTGGGAAGAATACTGGCCTCAGGAGATGCGGGACACAGATCTTAGTTCTGCCCCAGCTCACCAGGAGCCCGAAGCCCTGAAGCAGGAAGGCGCACCTACAAATGAGGTTAGAACTTGGCATAAGGATCAAGTCAAAATTACACAGGATATGAAATCCTTTGAAAGCTATGCTACCCTCATTAATAACAGATTTTTATTTCCGAGTTAAGAGGGAAAGAGGTGATGAGGAAATTGAGAAAAATGTCTGACTCCAGCCCCTAAATGCCAAACCGCACCCATCATTGTGATGCTGCTCTCTCTCTTGCATGACTGGCCATCCCGGTTTGCCCGGAATTTCCCCAGTTTTAGCGTTAAAAGTCCCACATCCTGGGAATCCTCAGTCCTGGAACAACTAGTCACCTACTCTTGCCCTTCTCTGTAAATCAGACCAACTGTGACTATTCAACATACCACCTTAGGGAAAAAGGATATGCAACTCTTTCCCTATAATATAATGCTAAAAGCAACTCTTTCCCTATAATATAATGCTAATGATTGTACTTAATACATTTTTATTTATTTATGACTTTTTACTGATTGACTGGAAATGTGTCATCTTTTATTAGAAGGAAAAATAATAAACATGGTTTTTCATAGTTGCTTCCAGTTCTGAGTAGTCTCATCCATTCATGCTTCTTTGCATTGTCATCTATTAATGCATTCGTCCATTTATCCACCCATCCACCTATTTATCTATCCAGTAAACTTCTGTTAAGCCCATACCAGCTGCCTGGTGACGTGCTAGGGGCTGCGAGGAACTCATCCCTGTCTTAAAGAAGCTCACAGACTTATCGGACATGGAGTATCAGGAACATATTTGGTCCAATGTAAGAGTGTGACATAAACCAAACTGGCAATAAGAACGAGAAGCAGCACACACAGTCCCCTCTCTCTGAAACTCCAACCTGGCTACCTCCTCTTCCTGGAAGCCTGACACTAACCCCAAACCCATAGGATTAGGCACCCCTTTTCTCACTCATTCAACAAATACCGAGTGAGGGTCTGCAATACACGGCAATGGGGGTGGCAGCAAGGATAAAAGAGGGAGAAACAACAGGCCCAGCTCCTGCCCTTGAGAGATTTAGTCCAGACGGGGAGACAGAGAGGACGGGAGGCGGCGAGTGCTCAGCCAGGGCCTCCCCAAGGACAGGTTTTAGCTGAGACCGTAATAACCGTGACAGAATTAAGTAGGGAAGCCCTAAAAACCTTATGGTATATTCTAAAAATTAAAAAAGAAAGGTCAGTGTGACTAAAACCCGATGAGCAAGAGCAAGTGCCCAGTGACGATGTCACTGGTCACAACCCCATTAGCTTACTGTGCGCTAGGTGCTGACCTAACCAACGCACATCACGGGAACCTCACAGCAACGACGAGGTAAGTACTATTATTCTCCTCTATTTCATTTAGCTTTGGTGACACGACAAATCACTCCCAAAATTTAGTAGGTTAACACAGTGATTCATGTGAGTGGGCCGTTTAGGCTGGACGGCTGGGATGTTCCTCCAGTGGTCCCTCATCCTCAAAGATGCCAGCCAGCCGAGTCGCGTGGCCGCAGTGTTCTGGGAATGACAGCGCAAACTGCAAAGCCTCGACTCAGAAGCCACACACCACTGTTTCCACAACATTCTAGAGAAGCAAGGCACAGGACCAGCCCAGGTTTAAGAGGGTCGAGAAAGTACACTCTACCTTCAATGAGAGTTGCTACAAAGACATTTGAGGCCATTTGCAATCTACCACATCCCATTTACAAAAGGAGAAACTGAGGCAGAGAGAGGTGACATAAATTTGGCAGTCGCACCACGAACAAGTGGGGAGGCGGCATTCTAATCCCAGAAGTCTGAAACCAGAGCCTGTACTCCTCTTAGCCACAGAGCTAACTAACAACCATGAGATGGGGCCGGAGGGAGAGGAGGGACCAAGCGACAGAGGGTTCTGTCTTCTCGACTTTCTCGTGAGAGACAAGTAGTGCAGTGCTTAGCAAGCCTGAACTCCCTCCCGTCGCAGACTGGCCACGTGACCTGGGGAAAGCCCACACTGTGTCGGCAGGGTTTGTCTTCCGTAAGACAAAGCTTAAGGAAGGAAAGACGGTAACAGCACCTAAGGAGAACCAGAACTAGTGCCTGCATTGCCCTCAAATGTCTCCCCCTGAGCTGATCACCCAGCCAGAACCTTCCATTTTGCACAGAGAGCCCC